>NW_028128755.1:0-424657 GCF_965231255.1 Vanellus vanellus | reverse complement strand
GATGGAGTCCACATAAAGCAGAGAGGGCCAAATTGTCTGTGGCATTTGAAAGGGTTCCAGGAGGCAGTGAGAACCAGCATTACTTTTCCCCGCTGGCACCTTTGCTGTGGCAGCAAAAGCTGGACGTTTGTCTTTTTTGCTCCGGAGGCTGCCGAAAGCGAAAACAGGTGCTTTTGAGGATGGAGTCCGCAGGAAAGCAGAGAGGGCCAAATTGTCTGGGGCATTTGAACAGGTTCCAGGAGGCAGTGAGAACCAGCATTACTTTTCCCCGCTGGCACCTTTGCTGTGGCAGCAAAAGCTGGACGTTTGTCTTTTTTGCTCCGGAGGCTGCCGAAAGCGAAAACAGGTGCTTTTGAGGATGGAGTCCGCAGGAAAGCAGAGAGGGCCAAATTGTCTGGGGCATTTGAAAGGGTTCCAGGAGGCAGTGAGAACCAGCATTACTTTTCCCCGCTGGCACCTTTGCTGTGGCAGCAAAAGCTGGACGTTTGTCTTTTTTGCTCCGGTGGCTGCCGAAAGCGAAAACAGGTGCTTTTGAGGATGGAGTCCGCAGGAAAGCAGAGAGGGCCAAATTGTCTGTGGCATTTGAAAGGGTTCCAGGAGGCAGTGAGAACCAGCATTACTTTTCCCCGCTGGCACCTTTGCTGTGGCAGCAAAAGCTGGACGTTTGTCTTTTTTGCTCCGGAGGCTGCCGAAAGTGGAAAAAAATAGGTGCTTTTGAGGATAGAGTGGGCAGGGAAAGCAGAGATGGGCCAAATTTGTGTGGGCATTTGAAGGGGTTCCAGAGGCAGTGAGACCAGCATTCACTTTTCCCCGCTGGCACCTTTGCTGTGGCAGCAAAAGCTGGACGTTTGTCTTTTTTGCTCCAAACAGCTGCCGAAAGTGGAAAAAAGGTGCTTTTGAGGATGGAGTCGGCAGGAAGCAGAGAGGGCCAAATTGTTTGGGCATTTAAGAGGGGTTCCAGGAGGCAGTGAGGACCAGCATCACTTTTCCCCGCTGGCACCTTTGCTGTGGCAGCAAAAGCTGGACGTTTGTCTTTTTTGCTCCAACAGCCCGAAAGTGAAAAAAGGTGCTTTTTGAGGATAGAGTCCGGCAGGAAAGCAGAGAGGGCCAAATTGTCTGTGGGCATTTGAAGGGTTCCAGGAGGCAGTGAGGACCAGCATCACTTTTCCCCGCTGGCACCTTTGCTGTGGCAGCAAAAGCTGGACGTTTGTCTTTTTTGCTCCGGAGTGCCGAAAGCGAAAACAGGTGCTTTTGAGGATGGAGTCCGCAGGAAAGCAGAGAGGGCCAAATTGTGTGGGGCATTTGAAGGGGTTCCAGGAGGCGGTGAGGACCAGCATTACTTTTCCCCGCTGGCACCTTTGCTGTGGCAGCAAAAGCTGGACGTTTGTCTTTTTTGCTCCGGAGGATGCAGAAAGCGAAAACAGGTGCTTTTGAGGATGGAGTCCGCAGGAAAGCAGAGAGGGCCAAATTGTCTGGGGCATTTGAAAGGGTTCCAGGAGGCAGTGAGAACCAGCATTACTTTTCCCCGCTGGCACCTTTGCTGTGGCAGCAAAATCTGGACGTTTGTCTTTTTTGCTCCGGAGGCGCCGAAAGCAAAAATAGGTGCTTTTGAGGATGGAGTCCGCAGGAAAGCAGAGAGGGCCAAATTGTCTGTGGCATTTGAAAGGGTTCCAGGAGGCAGTGAGAACCAGCATTACTTTTCCCCGCTGGCACCTTTGCTGTGGCAGCAAAACCTGGACGTTTGTCTTTTTTGCTCCGGAGGCTGCCGAAAGCGAAAACAGGTGCTTTTGAGGATGGAGTCCGCAGGAAAGCAGAGAGGGCCAAATTGTCTGGGGCATTTGAAAGGGTTCCAGGAGGCAGTGAGAACCAGCATTACTTTTCCCCGCTGGCACCTTTGCTGTGGCAGCAAAAGCTGGACGTTTGTCTTTTTTGCTCCGGAGCTGCCGAAAGCGAAAACAGGTGCTTTTGAGGATGGAGTCCGCAGGAAAGCAGAGAGGGCCAAATTGTCTGGGGCATTTGAAAGGGTTCCAGGAGGCAGTGAGAACCAGCATTACTTTTCCCCGCTGGCACCTTTGCTGAGGCAGCAAAAGCTGGCCATTTGTCTTTTTTGCTCCGGAGGCTGCCGAAAGCGAAAACAGGTGCTTTTGAGGATGGAGTCCGCAGGAAAGCAGAGAGGGCCAAATTGTCTGGGGCATTTGAACAGGTTCCAGGAGGCAGTGAGAACCAGCATTACTTTTCCCCGCTGGCACCTTTGCTGTGGCAGCAAAAGCTGGACGTTTGTCTTTTTTTGCTCCGGACGCTGCCGAAAGCGAAAACAGGTGCTTTTGAGGATGGAGTCCGCAGGAAAGCAGAGAGGGCCAAATTGTCTGGGGCATTTGAAAGGGTTCCAGGAGGCAGTGAGAACCAGCATTACTTTTCCCCGCTGGCACCTTTGCTGTGGCAGCAAAAGCTGGACGTTTGTCTTTTTTGCTCCGGAGGCTGCCGAAAGCGAAAACAGGTGCTTTTGAAGATGGAGTCCCAGGAAAGCAGAGAGGGCCAATTGTCTGTGGCATTTGAAAGGGTTCCAGGAGGCAGTGAGAACCAGCATTACTTTTCCCCGCTGGCACCTTTGCTGTGGCAGCAAAAGCTGGACGTTTGTCTTTTTTGCTCCGGAGGCTGCCGAAAGCGAAAATAGGTGCTTTTGAGGATGGAGTCCGCAGGAAAGCAGAGAGGGCCAAATTGTCTGGGGCATTTGAAAGAGTTCCAGGAGGCAGTGAGAACCAGCATCACTTTTCCCCGCTGGCATCTTTGCTGTGGCAGCAAAAGCTGGACGTTTGTCTTTTTACCACCGGGAGGGCGCCGAAAGTGAAAAAGGCGCTTTTGAGGATAGAGTCCAGAGGAAAGCAGAGAGGGCTTAATTTTCTGGGGCATTTGAAAGGGTTCCAGGAGGCAGTGAGAACCAGCATTACTTTTCCCCGCTGGCACCTTTGCTGTGGCAGCAAAAGCTGGACGTTTGTCTTTTTTGCTCCGGAGGCTGCCGAAAGCGAAAATAGGTGCTTTTGAGGATGGAGTCCGCAGGAAAGCAGAGAGGGCCAAATTGTCTGTGGCATTTGAAAGGGTTCCAGGAGGCAGTGAGAACCAGCATTACTTTTCCCCGCTGGCACCTTTGCTGTGGCAGCAAAAGCTGGACGTTTGTCTTTTTTGCTCCGGAGGTTGCCGAAAGCGAAAACAGGTGCTTTTGAGGATGGAGTCCGCAGGAAAGCAGAGAGGGCCAAATTGTCTGGGGCATTTGAAAGGGTTCCAGGAGGCAGTGAGAACCAGCATTACTTTTCCCCGCTGGCACCTTTTGCTGTGGCAGCAAAAGCTGGACGTTTGTCTTTTTTTGCTCCGGAGGCTGCTGAAAGCGAAAACAGGTGCTTTTGAGGATGGAGTCCGCAGGAAAGCAGAGAGGGCCAAATTGTCTGTGGCATTTGAAAGGGTTCCAGGAGGCAGTGAGAACCAGCATTACTTTTCCCCGCTGGCACCTTTGCTGTGGCAGCAAAAGCTGGACGTTTGTCTTTTTTGCTCCGGAGGCTGCCGAAAGCGAAAATAGGTGCTTTTGAGGATGGAGTCCGCAGGAAAGCAGAGAGGGCCAAATTGTCTGGGGCATTTGAAGAGGTTCCAGGAGGCAGTGAGAACCAGCATTACTTTTCCCCGCTGGCACCTTTGCTGTGGCAGCAAAAGCTGGACGTTTGTCTTTTTTGCTCCGGAGGCTGCCGAAAGCGAAAACAGGTGCTTTTGAGGATGGAGTCCGCAGGAAAGCAGAGAGGGCCAAATTGTCTGGGGCATTTGAAAGGGTTCCAGGAGGCAGTGAGAACCAGCATTACTTTTCCCCGCTGGCACCTTTGCTGTGGCAGCAAAAGCTGGACGTTTGTCTTTTTGCTCCGGACGCTGCCGAAGCGAAACAGGTGCTTTTGAGGATGGAGTCCGCAGGAAAGCAGAGAGGGCCAAATTGTCTGGGGCATTTGAAAGGGTTCCAGGAGGCAGTGAGAACCAGCATTACTTTTCCCCGCTGGCACCTTTGCTGAGGCAGCAAAAGCTGGCCATTTGTCTTTTTTTGCTCCGGAGGCTGCCGAAAGCGAAAACAGGTGCTTTTGAGGATGGAGTCCGCAGGAAAGCAGAGAGGGCCAAATTGTCTGGGCATTTGAACAGGTTCCAGGAGGCAGTGAGAACCAGCATTACTTTTCCCCGCTGGCACCTTTGCTGTGGCAGCAAAAGCTGGACGTTTGTCTTTTTTGCTCCGGACGCTGCCGAAAGCGAAAACAGGTGCTTTTGAGGATGGAGTCCGCAGGAAAGCAGAGAGGGCCAAATTGTCTGGGGCATTTGAAAGGGTTCCAGGAGGCAGTGAGAACCAGCATTACTTTTCCCCGCTGGCACCTTTGCTGTGGCAGCAAAAGCTGGACGTTTGTCTTTTTTGCTCCGGAGGCTGCCGAAAGCGAAAACAGGTGCTTTTGAAGATGGAGTCCACAGGAAAGCAGAGAGGGCCAAATTGTCTGTGGCATTTGAAAGGGTTCCAGGAGGCAGTGAGAACCAGCATTACTTTTCCCCGCTGGCACCTTTGCTGTGGCAGCAAAAGCTGGACGTTTGTCTTTTTTGCTCCGGAGGCTGCCGAAAGCGAAAATAGGTGCTTTTGAGGATGGAGTCCGCAGGAAAGCAGAGAGGGCCAAATTGTCTGGGGCATTTGAAAGAGTTCCAGGAGGCAGTGAGAACCAGCATCACTTTTCCCCGCTGGCATCTTTGCTGTGGCAGCAAAAGCTGGACGTTTGTCTTTTTACCACCGGAGGGCGCCGAAAGTGAAAAAAGGCGCTTTTGAGGATAGAGTCCAGAGGAAAGCAGAGAGGGCTTAATTTTTCTGGGGCATTTGAAAGGGTTCCAGGAGGCAGTGAGAACCAGCATTACTTTTCCCCGCTGGCACCTTTGCTGTGGCAGCAAAAGCTGGACGTTTGTCTTTTTTGCTCCGGAGGCTGCCGAAAGCGAAAATAGGTGCTTTTGAGGATGGAGTCCGCAGGAAAGCAGAGAGGGCCAAATTGTCTGTGGCATTTGAAAGGGTTCCAGGAGGCAGTGAGAACCAGCATTACTTTTCCCCGCTGGCACCTTTGCTGTGGCAGCAAAAGCTGGACGTTTGTCTTTTTTGCTCCGGAGGTTGCCGAAAGCGAAAACAGGTGCTTTTGAGGATGGAGTCCGCAGGAAAGCAGAGAGGGCCAAATTGTCTGGGGCATTTGAAAGGGTTCCAGGAGGCAGTGAGAACCAGCATTACTTTTCCCCGCTGGCACCTTTGCTGTGGCAGCAAAAGCTGGACGTTTGTCTTTTTTGCTCCGGAGGCTGCTGAAAGCGAAAACAGGTGCTTTTGAGGATGGAGTCCGCAGGAAAGCAGAGAGGGCCAAATTGTCTGTGGCATTTGAAAGGGTTCCAGGAGGCAGTGAGAACCAGCATTACTTTTCCCCGCTGGCACCTTTGCTGTGGCAGCAAAAGCTGGACGTTTGTCTTTTTTGCTCCGGAGGCTGCCGAAAGCGAAAATAGGTGCTTTTGAGGATGGAGTCCGCAGGAAAGCAGAGAGGGCCAAATTGTCTGGGGCATTTGAAGAGGTTCCAGGAGGCAGTGAGAACCAGCATTACTTTTCCCCGCTGGCACCTTTGCTGTGGCAGCAAAAGCTGGACGTTTGTCTTTTTTGCTCCGGAGGCTGCCGAAAGCGAAAACAGGTGCTTTTGAGGATGGAGTCCGCAGGAAAGCAGAGAGGGCCAAATTGTCTGGGGCATTTGAAAGGGTTCCAGGAGGCAGTGAGAACCAGCATTACTTTTCCCCGCTGGCACCTTTGCTGTGGCAGCAAAAGCTGGACGTTTGTCTTTTTTGCTCCGGAGGCTGCCGAAAGCGAAAACAGGTGCTTTTGAGGATGGAGTCCGCAGGAAAGCAGAGAGGGCCAAATTGTCTGTGGCATTTGAAAGGGTTCCAGGAGGCAGTGAGAACCAGCATTACTTTTCCCCGCTGGCACCTTTGCTGTGGCAGCAAAAGCTGGCCGTTTGTCTTTTTTGCTCCGGAGGCTGCCGAAAGCGAAAACAGGTGCTTTTGAGGATGGAGTCCGCAGGAAAGCAGAGAGGGCCAAATTGTCTGTGGCATTTGAAAGAGTTCCAGGAGGCAGTGAGAACCAGCATCACTTTTCCCCGCTGGCACCTTTGCTGTGGCAGCAAAAGCTGGACGTTTGTCTTTTTACCACCGGAAGGCGCCGAAAGTGAAAAAAGGCGCTTTTGAGGATAGAGTCCACAGGAAAGCAGAGAGGGCTTAATTTTCTGGGGCATTTGAAAGGGTTCCAGGAGGCAGTGAGAACCAGCATTACTTTTCCCCGCTGGCACCTTTGCTGTGGCAGCAAAAGCTGGACGTTTGTCTTTTTTGCTCCGGAGGCTGCCGAAAGCGAAAATAGGTGCTTTTGAGGATGGAGTCCGCAGGAAAGCAGAGAGGGCCAAATTGTCTGTGGCATTTGAAAGGGTTCCAGGAGGCAGTGAGAACCAGCATTACTTTTCCCCGCTGGCACCTTTGCTGTGGCAGCAAAAGCTGGACGTTTGTCTTTTTTGCTCCGGAGGCTGCCGAAAGCGAAAAAAGGTGCTTTTGAGGATGGAGTCCACAGGAAAGCAGAGAGGGCCAAATTGTCTGTGGCATTTGAAAGGGTTCCAGGAGGCAGTGAGAACCAGCATTACTTTTCCCCGCTGGCACCTTTGCTGTGGCAGCAAAAGCTGGACGTTTGTCTTTTTTGCTCCGGAGGCTGCCGAAAGCGAAAATAGGTGCTTTTGAGGATGGAGTCCGCAGGAAAGCAGAGAGGGCCAAATTGTCTGTGGCATTTGAAAGAGTTCCAGGAGGCAGTGAGAACCAGCATTACTTTTCCCCGCTGGCACCTTTGCTGTGGCAGCAAAAGCTGGACGTTTTTCTTTTTACCACCGGAGGGCGCCGAAAGTGAAAAAAGGCGCTTTTGAGGATAGAGTCCGCAGGAAAGCAGAGAGGGCCAAATTGTCAGGGGCATTTGAAGGAGTTCCAGGAGGCAGTGAGAACCAGCATTACTTTTCCCTGCTGGCACCTTTGCTGTGGCAGCAAAAGCTGGACGTTTGTCTTTTTTGCTCCGGAGGGCGCCGAAAGCAAAAATAGGTGCTTTTGAGGATGGAGTCCGCAGGAAAGCAGAGAGGGCCAAATTGTCTGTGGCATTTGAAAGGGTTCCAGGAGGCAGTGAGAACCAGCATTACTTTTCCCCGCTGGCACCTTTGCTGTGGCAGCAAAAGCTGGACGTTTGTCTTTTTTGCTCCGGAGGTTGCCGAAAGCGAAAACAGGTGCTTTTGAGGATGGAGTCCGCAGGAAAGCAGAGAGGGCCAAATTGTCTGGGGCATTTGAAAGGGTTCCAGGAGGCAGTGAGAACCAGCATTTCTTTTCCCCGCTGGCACCTTTGCTGAGGCAGCAAAAGCTGGCCGTTTGTCTTTTTTGCTCCGGAGGCTGCCGAAAGCGAAAACAGGTGCTTTTGAGGATGGAGTCCGCAGGAAAGCAGAGAGGGCCAAATTGTCTGGGGCATTTGAACAGGTTCCAGGAGGCAGTGAGAACCAGCATTACTTTTCCCCGCTGGCACCATTGCTGTGGCAGCAAAAGCTGGACGTTTGTCTTTTTTGCTCCGGACGCTGCCGAAAGCGAAAACAGGTGCTTTTGAGGATGGAGTCCGCAGGAAAGCAGAGAGGGCCAAATTGTCTGGGGCATTTGAAAGGGTTCCAGGAGGCAGTGAGAACCAGCATTACTTTTCCCCGCTGGCACCTTTGCTGTGGCAGCAAAAGCTGGACGTTTGTCTTTTTTGCTCCGGAGGCTGCCGAAAGCGAAAACAGGTGCTTTTGAGGATGGAGTCCACAGGAAAGCAGAGAGGGCCAAATTTTCTGTGGCATTTGAAAGGGTTCCAGGAGGCAGTGAGAACCAGCATTACTTTTCCCCGCTGGCATCTTTGCTGTGGCAGCAAAAGCTGGACGTTTGTCTTTTTACCACCGGAGGGCGCCAAAAGTGAAAAAAGGCGCTTTTGAGGATAGAGTCCAGAGGAAAGCAGAGAGGGCTTAATTTTCTGGAGCATTTGAAAGGGTTCCAGGAGGCAGTGAGAACCAGCATTACTTTTCCCCGCTGGCACCTTTGCTGTGGCAGCAAAAGCTGGACGTTTGTCTTTTTTGCTCCGGAGGCTGCCGAAAGCGAAAATAGGTGCTTTTGAGGATGGAGTCCGCAGGAAAGCAGAGAGGGCCAAATTGTCTGTGGCATTTGAAAGGGTTCCAGGAGGCAGTGAGAACCAGCATTACTTTTCCCCGCTGGCACCTTTGCTGTGGCAGCAAAAGCTGGACGTTTGTCTTTTTTGCTCCGGAGGCTGCCGAAAGCGAAAACAGGTGCTTTTGAGGATGGAGTCCGCAGGAAAGCAGAGAGGGCCAAATTGTCTGGGGCATTTGAAAGGGTTCCAGGAGGCAGTGAGAACCAGCATTACTTTTCCCCGCTGGCACCTTTGCTGTGGCAGCAAAAGCTGGACGTTTGTCTTTTTTGCTCCGGAGGCTGCCGAAAGCGAAAATAGGTGCTTTTGAGGATGGAGTCCGCAGGAAAGCAGAGAGGGCCAAATTGTCTGTGGCATTTGAAAGGGTTCCAGGAGGCAGTGAGAACCAGCATTACTTTTCCCCGCTGGCACGTTTGCTGTGGCAGCAAAAGCTGGACGTTTGTCTTTTTTGCTCCGGAGGCTGCCGAAAGCGAAAACAGGTGCTTTTGAGGATGGAGTCCGCAGGAAAGCAGAGAGGGCCAAATTGTCTGGGGCATTTGAAAGGGTTCCAGGAGGCAGTGAGAACCAGCATTACTTTTCCCCGCTGGCACCTTTGCTGTGGCAGCAAAAGCTGGACGTTTGTCTTTTTTGCTCCGGAGGCTGCCGAAAGCGAAAACAGGTGCTTTTGAGGATGGAGTCCGCAGGAAAGCAGAGAGGGCCAAATTGTCTGGGGCATTTGAAAGGGTTCCAGGAGGCAGTGAGAACCAGCATTACTTTTCCCCGCTGGCACCTTTGCTGTGGCAGCAAAAGCTGGACGTTTGTCTTTTTTGCTCCGGAGGCTGCCGAAAGCGAAAATAGGTGCTTTTGAGGATGGAGTCCGCAGGAAAGCAGAGAGGGCCAAATTGTCTGTGGCATTTGAAAGGGTTCCAGGAGGCAGTGAGAACCAGCATTACTTTTCCCCGCTGGCACCTTTGCTGTGGCAGCAAAAGCTGGACGTTTGTCTTTTTTGCTCCGGAGGTTGCCGAAAGCGAAAACAGGTGCTTTTGAGGATGGAGTCCGCAGGAAAGCAGAGAGGGCCAAATTGTCTGGGGCATTTGAAAGGGTTCCAGGAGGCAGTGAGAACCAGCATTACTTTTCCCCGCTGGCACCTTTGCTGTGGCAGCAAAAGCTGGACGTTTGTCTTTTTTGCTCCGGAGGCTGCCGAAAGCGAAAACAGGTGCTTTTGAGGATGGAGTCCGCAGGAAAGCAGAGAGCGCCAAATTGTCTGTGGCATTTGAAAGGGTTCCAGGAGGCAGTGAGAACCAGCATTACTTTTCCCCGCTGGCACCTTTGCTGTGGCAGCAAAAGCTGGACGTTTTGTCTTTTTTGCTCCGGAGGCTGCCGAAAGCGAAAACAGGTGCTTTTGAGGATGGAGTCCACAGGAAAGCAGAGAGGGCTTAATTGTCTGGGGCATTTGAAAGGGTTCCAGGAGGCAGTGAGAACCAGCATTACTTTTCCCCGCTGGCACCTTTGCTGTGGCAGCAAAAGCTGGACGTTTGTCTTTTTTGCTCCGGAGGCTGCCGAAAGCGAAAATAGGTGCTTTTGAGGATGGAGTCCGCAGGAAAGCAGAGAGGGCCAAATTGTCTGTGGCATTTGAAAGAGTTCCAGGAGGCAGTGAGAACCAGCATCACTTTTCCCCGCTGGCACCTTTGCTGTGGCAGCAAAAGCTGGACGTTTGTCTTTTTTGCTCCGGACGCTGCCGAAAGCGAAAACAGGTGCTTTTGAGGATGGAGTCCGCAGGAAAGCAGAGAGGGCCAAATTGTCTGGGGCATTTGAAAGGGTTCCAGGAGGCAGTGAGAACCAGCATTACTTTTCCCCGCTGGCACCTTTGCTGTGGCAGCAAAAGCTGGACGTTTGTCTTTTTTGCTCCGGAGGCTGCTGAAAGCGAAAACAGGTGCTTTTGAGGATGGAGTCTGCAGGAAAGCAGAGAGGGCCAAATTGTCTGGGGCATTTGAAAGGGTTCCAGGAGGCAGTGAGAACCAGCATTACTTTTCCCCACTGGCACCTTTGCTGTGGCAGCAAAAGCTGGACGTTTTTCTTTTTACCACCGGAGGGCGCCGAAAGTGAAAAAAGGCGCTTTTGAGTATAGAGTCCGCAGGAAAGCAGAGAGGGCCAAATTGTCAGGGGCATTTGAAGGAGTTCCAGGAGGCAGTGAGAACCAGCATTACTTTTCCCTGCTGGCACCTTTGCTGTGGCAGCAAAAGCTGGACGTTTGTCTTTTTTGCTCCGGAGGGCGCCGAAAGCAAAAATAGGTGCTTTTGAGGATGGAGTCCGCAGGAAAGCAGAGAGGGCCAAATTGTCTGTGGCATTTGAAAGGGTTCCAGGAGGCAGTGAGAACCAGCATTACTTTTCCCCGCTGGCACCTTTGCTGTGGCAGCAAAAGCTGGACGTTTTTCTTTTTTGCTCCGGAGGTTGCCGAAAGCGAAAACAGGTGCTTTTGAGGATGGAGTCCGCAGGAAAGCAGAGAGGGCCAAATTGTCTGTGGCATTTGAAAGGGTTCCAGGAGGCAGTGAGAACCAGCATTACTTTTCCCCGCTGGCACTTTTGCTGAGGCAGCAAAAGCTGGCCGTTTGTCTTTTTTGCTCCGGAGGCTGCCGAAAGCGAAAACAGGTGCTTTTGAGGATGGAGTCCGCAGGAAAGCAGAGAGGGCCAAATTGTCTGGGGCATTTGAACAGGTTCCAGGAGGCAGTGAGAACCAGCATTACTTTTCCCCGCTGGCACCTTTGCTGTGGCAGCAAAAGCTGGACGTTTGTCTTTTTTGCTCCGGAGGCTGCCGAAAGCGAAAACAGGTGCTTTTGAGGATGGAGTCCGCAGGAAAGCAGAGAGGGCCAAATTGTCTGTGGCATTTGAAAGGGTTCCAGGAGGCAGTGAGAACCAGCATTACTTTTCCCCGCTGGCACCTTTGCTGTGGCAGCAAAAGCTGGACGTTTGTCTTTTTTGCTCCGGAGGCTGCCGAAAGCGAAAACAGGTGCTTTTGAGGATGGAGTCCACAGGAAAGCAGAGAGGGCCAAATTGTCTGTGGCATTTGAAAGGGTTCCAGGAGGCAGTGAGAACCAGCATTACTTTTCCCCGCTGGCACCTTTGCTGTGGCAGCAAAAGCTGGACGTTTGTCTTTTTTGCTCCGGAGGCTGCCGAAAGCGAAAATAGGTGCTTTTGAGGATGGAGTCCGCAGGAAAGCAGAGAGGGCCAAATTGTCTGTGGCATTTGAAAGAGTTCCAGGAGGCAGTGAGAACCAGCATCACTTTTCCCCGCTGGCATCTTTGCTGTGGCAGCAAAAGCTGGACGTTTGTCTTTTTACCACCGGAGGGCGCCGAAAGAGAAAAAAGGCGCTTTTGAGGATAGAGTCCAGAGGAAAGCAGAGAGGGCTTAATTTTCTGGGGCATTTGAAAGGGTTCCAGGAGGCAGTGAGAACCAGCATTACTTTTCCCCGCTGGCACCTTTGCTGTGGCAGCAAAAGCTGGACGTTTGTCTTTTTTGCTCCGGAGGCTGCCGAAAGCGAAAATAGGTGCTTTTGAGGATGGAGTCCGCAGGAAAGCAGAGAGGGCCAAATTGTCTGTGGCATTTGAAAGGGTTCCAGGAGGCAGTGAGAACCAGCATTACTTTTCCCCGCTGGCACCTTTGCTGTGGCAGCAAAAGCTGGACGTTTGTCTTTTTTGCTCCGGACGCTGCCGAAAGCGAAAACAGGTGCTTTTGAGGATGGAGTCCGCAGGAAAGCAGAGAGGGCCAAATTGTCTGGGGCATTTGAAAGGGTTCCAGGAGGCAGTGAGAACCAGCATTACTTTTCCCCGCTGGCACCTTTGCTGTGGCAGCAAAAGCTGGACGTTTGTCTTTTTTGCTCCGGAGGCTGCCGAAAGCGAAAATAGGTGCTTTTGAGGATGGAGTCCGCAGGAAAGCAGAGAGGGCCAAATTGTCTGTGGCATTTGAAAGGGTTCCAGGAGGCAGTGAGAACCAGCATTACTTTTCCCCGCTGGCACCTTTGCTGTGGCAGCAAAAGCTGGACGTTTGTCTTTTTTGCTCCGGACGCTGCCGAAAGCGAAAACAGGTGCTTTTGAGGATGGAGTCCGCAGGAAAGCAGAGAGGGCCAAATTGTCTGGGGCATTTGAAGAGGTTCCAGGAGGCAGTGAGAACCAGCATTACTTTTCCCCGCTGGCACCTTTGCTGTGGCAGCAAAAGCTGGACGTTTGTCTTTTTTGCTCCGGAGGCTGCCGAAAGCGAAAACAGGTGCTTTTGAGGATGGAGTCCGCAGGAAAGCAGAGAGGGCCAAATTGTCTGTGGCATTTGAAAGGGTTCCAGGAGGCAGTGAGAACCAGCATTACTTTTCCCCGCTGGCACCTTTGCTGTGGCAGCAAAAGCTGGACGTTTGTCTTTTTTGCTCCGGAGGCTGCCGAAAGCGAAAACAGGTGCTTTTGAGGATGGAGTCCACAGGAAAGCAGAGAGGGCCAAATTGTCTGGGGCATTTGAAAGGGTTCCAGGAGGCAGTGAGAACCAGCATTACTTTTCCCCGCTGGCACCTTTGCTGTGGCAGCAAAAGCTGGACGTTTTTCTTTTTACCACTGGAGGGCGCCGAAAGTGAAAAAAGGCGCTTTTGAGGATAGAGTCCGCAGGAAAGCAGAGAGGGCCAAATTGTCAGGGGCATTTGAAGGAGTTCCAGGAGGCAGTGAGAACCAGCATTACTTTTCCCCGCTGGCACCTTTGCTGTGGCAGCAAAAGCTGGACGTTTGTCTTTTTTGCTCCGGAGGGCGCCGAAAGCAAAAATAGGTGCTTTTGAGGATGGAGTCCGCAGGAAAGCAGAGAGGGCCAAATTGTCTGTGGCATTTGAAAGGGTTCCAGGAGGCAGTGAGAACCAGCATTACTTTTCCCCGCTGGCACCTTTGCTGTGGCAGCAAAAGCTGGACGTTTGTCTTTTTTGCTCCGGAGGTTGCCGAAAGCGAAAACAGGTGCTTTTGAGGATGGAGTCCGCAGGAAAGCAGAGAGGGCCAAATTGTCTGGGGCATTTGAAAGGGTTCCAGGAGGCAGTGAGAACCAGCATTACTTTTCCCCGCTGGCACCTTTGCTGTGGCAGCAAAAGCTGGACGTTTGTCTTTTTTGCTCCGGAGGCTGCCGAAAGCGAAAACAGGTGCTTTTGAGGATGGAGTCCGCAGGAAAGCAGAGAGGGCCAAATTGTCTGGGGCATTTGAAAGGGTTCCAGGAGGCAGTGAGAACCAGCATTACTTTTCCCCGCTGGCACCTTTGCTGTGGCAGCAAAAGCTGGACGTTTGTCTTTTTTGCTCCGGAGGCTGCCGAAAGCGAAAACAGGTGCTTTTGAGGATGGAGTCCACAGGAAAGCAGAGAGGGCCAAATTGTCTGTGGCATTTGAAAGGGTTCCAGGAGGCAGTGAGAACCAGCATTACTTTTCCCCGCTGGCACCTTTGCTGTGGCAGCAAAAGCTGGACGTTTGTCTTTTTTGCTCCGGAGGCTGCCGAAAGCGAAAATAGGTGCTTTTGAGGATGGAGTCCGCAGGAAAGCAGAGAGGGCCAAATTGTCTGTGGCATTTGAAAGAGTTCCAGGAGGCAGTGAGAACCAGCATCACTTTTCCCCGCTGGCACCTTTCCTGTGGCAGCAAAAGCTGGACGTTTGTCTTTTTACCACCGGAGGGCGCCGAAAGTGAAAAAAGGCGCTTTTGAGGATAGAGTCCACAGGAAAGCAGAGAGGGCTTAATTGTCTGGGGCATTTGAAAGGGTTCCAGGAGGCAGTGAGAACCAGCATTACTTTTCCCCGCTGGCACCTTTGCTGTGGCAGCAAAAGCTGGACGTTTGTCTTTTTTGCTCCGGAGGCTGCCGAAAGCGAAAATAGGTGCTTTTGAGGATGGAGTCCGCAGGAAAGCAGAGAGGGCCAAATTGTCTGTGGCATTTGAAAGGGTTCCAGGAGGCAGTGAGAACCAGCATTACTTTTCCCCGCTGGCACCTTTGCTGTGGCAGCAAAAGCTGGACGTTTGTCTTTTTTGCTCCGGACGCTGCCGAAAGCGAAAACAGGTGCTTTTGAGGATGGAGTCCGCAGGAAAGCAGAGAGGGCCAAATTGTCTGGGGCATTTGAAAGGGTTCCAGGAGGCAGTGAGAACCAGCATTACTTTTCCCCGCTGGCACCTTTGCTGTGGCAGCAAAAGCTGGACGTTTGTCTTTTTTGCTCCGGAGGCTGCTGAAAGCGAAAACAGGTGCTTTTGAGGATGGAGTCTGCAGGAAAGCAGAGAGGGCCAAATTGTCTGTGGCATTTGAAAGGGTTCCAGGAGGCAGTGAGAACCAGCATTACTTTTCCCCGCTGGCACCTTTGCTGTGGCAGCAAAAGCTGGACGTTTGTCTTTTTTGCTCCGGAGGCTGCCGAAAGCGAAAATAGGTGCTTTTGAGGATGGAGTCCGCAGGAAAGCAGAGAGGGCCAAATTGTCTGGGGCATTTGAAGAGGTTCCAGGAGGCAGTGAGAACCAGCATTACTTTTCCCCGCTGGCACCTTTTCTGTGGCAGCAAAAGCTGGACGTTTGTCTTTTTTGCTCCGGAGGCTGCCGAAAGCGAAAACAGGTGCTTTTGAGGATGGAGTCCGCAGGAAAGCAGAGAGGGCCAAATTGTCTGGGGCATTTGAACAGGTTCCAGGAGGCAGTGAGAACCAGCATTACTTTTCCCCGCTGGCACCTTTGCTGTGGCAGCAAAAGCTGGACGTTTGTCTTTTTTGCTCCGGAGGCTGCCGAAAGCGAAAATAGGTGCTTTTGAGGATGGAGTCCGCAGGAAAGCAGAGAGGGCCAAATTGTCTCTGGCATTTGAAAGAGTTCCAGGAGGCATTTAGAACCAGCATTACTTTTCCCCGCTGGCACCTTTGCTGTGGCAGCAAAAGCTGGACGTTTTTCTTTTTACCACCGGAGGGCGCCGAAAGTGAAAAAAGGCGCTTTTGAGGATAGAGTCCGCAGGAAAGCAGAGAGGGCCAAATTGTCAGGGGCATTTGAAAGGGTTCCAGGAGGCAGTGAGAACCAGCATTACTTTTCCCCACTGGCACCTTTGCTGTGGCAGCAAAAGCTGGACGTTTCTCTTTTTTGCTCCGGAGGCTGCCGAAAGCGAAAACAGGTGCTTTTGAGGATGGACTCCGCAGGAAAGCAGAGAGGGCCACATTGTCTGGGGCATTTGAAAGGGTTCCAGGAGGCAGTGAGAACCAGCATTACTTTTCCCCGCTGGCACCTTTGCTGTGGCAGCAAAAGCTGGACGTTTGTCTTTTTTGCTCCGGACGCTGCCGAAAGCGAAAACAGGTGCTTTTGAGGATGGAGTCCGCAGGAAAGCAGAGAGGGCCAAATTGTCTGTGGCATTTGAAAGGGTTCCAGGAGGCAGTGAGAACCAGCATTACTTTTCCCCGCTGGCACCTTTGCTGAGGCAGCAAAAGCTGGCCGTTTGTCTTTTTTGCTCCGGAGGCTGCCGAAAGCGAAAACAGGTGCTTTTGAGGATGGAGTCCGCAGGAAAGCAGAGAGGGCCAAATTGTCTGGGGCATTTGAAGAGGTTCCAGGAGGCAGTGAGAACCAGCATTACTTTTCCCCGCTGGCACCTTTGCTGTGGCAGCAAAAGCTGGACGTTTGTCTTTTTTGCTCCGGAGGCTGCCGAAAGCGAAAATAGGTGCTTTTGAGGATGGAGTCCGCAGGAAAGCAGAGAGGGCCAAATTGTCTGGGGCATTTGAAGAGGTTCCAGGAGGCAGTGAGAACCAGCATTACTTTTCCCCGCTGGCACCTTTGCTGTGGCAGCAAAAGCTGGACGTTTGTCTTTTTTGCTCCGGAGGCTGCCGAAAGCGAAAACAGGTGCTTTTGAGGATGGAGTCCGCAGGAAAGCAGAGAGGGCCAAATTGTCTGTGGCATTTGAAAGGGTTCCAGGAGGCAGTGAGAACCAGCATTACTTTTCCCCGCTGGCACCTTTGCTGTGGCAGCAAAAGCTGGACGTTTGTCTTTTTTGCTCCGGAGGCTGCCGAAAGCAAAAACAGGTGCTTTTGAGGATGGAGTCCACAGGAAAGCAGAGAGGGCCAAATTGTCTGGGGCATTTGAAAGGGTTCCAGGAGGCAGTGAGAACCAGCATTACTTTTCCCCGCTGGCACCTTTGCTGTGGCAGCAAAAGCTGGACGTTTGTCTTTTTTGCTCCGGAGGCTGCCGAAAGCGAAAATAGGTGCTTTTGAGGATGGAGTCCGCAGGAAAGCAGAGAGGGCCAAATTGTCTGTGGCATTTGAAAGAGTTCCAGGAGGCAGTGAGAACCAGCATTACCTTTCCCCGCTGGCACCTTTGCTGTGGCAGCAAAAGCTGGACGTTTGTCTTTTTACCACCGGAGGGCGCCGAAAGAGAAAAAAGGCGCTTTTGAGGATAGAGTCCGCAGGAAAGCAGAGAGGGCCAAATTGTCAGGGGCATTTGAAAGGGTTCCAGGAGGCAGTGAGAACCAGCATTACTTTTCCCCACTGGCACCTTTGCTGTGGCAGCAAAAGCTGGACGTTTGTCTTTTTTGCTCCGGAGGCTGCCGAAAGCGAAAACAGGTGCTTTTGAGGATGGAGTCCGCAGGAAAGCAGAGAGGGCCAAATTGTCTGGGGCATTTGAAAGGGTTCCAGGAGGCAGTGAGAACCAGCATTACTTTTCCCCGCTGGCACCTGTGCTGTGGCAGCAAAAGCTGGACGTTTGTCTTTTTTGCTCCGGAGGCTGCCGAAAGCGAAAACAGGTGCTTTTGAGGATGGAGTCCGCAGGAAAGCAGAGAGGGCCAAATTGTCTGTGGCATTTGAAAGGGTTCCAGGAGGCAGTGAGAACCAGCATTACTTTTCCCCGCTGGCACCTTTGTTGTGGCAGCAAAAGCTGGACGTTTGTCTTTTTTGCTCCGGAGGCTGCCGAAAGCGAAAACAGGTGCTTTTGAGGATGGAGTCCGCAGGAAAGCAGAGAGGGCCAAATTGTCTGGGGCATTTGAACAGGTTCCAGGAGGCAGTGAGAACCAGCATTACTTTTCCCCGCTGGCACCTTTGCTGTGGCAGCAAAAGCTGGACGTTTGTCTTTTTTGCTCCGGACGCTGCCGAAAGCGAAAACAGGTGCTTTTGAGGATGGAGTCCGCAGGAAAGCAGAGAGGGCCAAATTGTCTGGGGCATTTGAAAGGGTTCCAGGAGGCAGTGAGAACCAGCATTACTTTTCCCCGCTGGCACCTTTGCTGTGGCAGCAAAAGCTGGACGTTTGTCTTTTTTGCTCCGGAGGCTGCCGAAAGCGAAAACAGGTGCTTTTGAGGATGGAGTCCACAGGAAAGCAGAGAGGGCCAAATTGTCTGTGGCATTTGAAAGGGTTCCAGGAGGCAGTGAGAACCAGCATTACTTTTCCCCGCTGGCACCTTTGCTGTGGCAGCAAAAGCTGGACGTTTGTCTTTTTTGCTCCGGAGGCTGCCGAAAGCGAAAATAGGTGCTTTTGAGGATGGAGTCCGCAGGAAAGCAGAGAGGGCCAAATTGTCTGTGGCATTTGAAAGAGTTCCAGGAGGCAGTGAGAACCAGCATCACTTTTCCCCGCTGGCACCTTTCCTGTGGCAGCAAAAGCTGGACGTTTGTCTTTTTACCACCGGAGGGCGCCGAAAGTGAAAAAAGGCGCTTTTGAGGATAGAGTCCACAGGAAAGCAGAGAGGGCTTAATTGTCTGGGGCATTTGAAAGGGTTCCAGGAGGCAGTGAGAACCAGCATTACTTTTCCCCGCTGGCACCTTTGCTGTGGCAGCAAAAGCTGGACGTTTGTCTTTTTTGCTCCGGAGGCTGCCGAAAGCGAAAATAGGTGCTTTTGAGGATGGAGTCCGCAGGAAAGCAGAGAGGGCCAAATTGTCTGTGGCATTTGAAAGGGTTCCAGGAGGCAGTGAGAACCAGCATTACTTTTCCCCGCTGGCACCTTTGCTGTGGCAGCAAAAGCTGGACGTTTGTCTTTTTTGCTCCGGACGCTGCCGAAAGCGAAAACAGGTGCTTTTGAGGATGGAGTCCGCAGGAAAGCAGAGAGGGCCAAATTGTCTGGGGCATTTGAAAGGGTTCCAGGAGGCAGTGAGAACCAGCATTACTTTTCCCCGCTGGCACCTTTGCTGTGGCAGCAAAAGCTGGACGTTTGTCTTTTTTGCTCCGGAGGCTGCTGAAAGCGAAAACAGGTGCTTTTGAGGATGGAGTCTGCAGGAAAGCAGAGAGGGCCAAATTGTCTGTGGCATTTGAAAGGGTTCCAGGAGGCAGTGAGAACCAGCATTACTTTTCCCCGCTGGCACCTTTGCTGTGGCAGCAAAAGCTGGACGTTTGTCTTTTTTGCTCCGGAGGCTGCCGAAAGCGAAAACAGGTGCTTTTGAGGATGGAGTCCACAGGAAAGCAGAGAGGGCCAAATTGTCTGGGGCATTTGAAAGGGTTCCAGGAGGCAGTGAGAACCAGCATTACTTTTCCCCGCTGGCACCTTTGCTGTGGCAGCAAAAGCTGGACGTTTTTCTTTTTACCACTGGAGGGCGCCGAAAGTGAAAAAAGGCGCTTTTGAGGATAGAGTCCGCATGAAAGCAGAGAGGGCCAAATTGTCAGGGGCATTTGAAGGAGTTCCAGGAGGCAGTGAGAACCAGCATTACTTTTCCCCGCTGGCACCTTTGCTGTGGCAGCAAAAGCTGGACGTTTGTCTTTTTTGCTCCGGAGGCTGCCGAAAGCGAAAACAGGTGCTTTTGAGGATGGAGTCCACAGGAAAGCAGAGAGGGCCAAATTGTCTGTGGCATTTGAAAGGGTTCCAGGAGGCAGTGAGAACCAGCATTACTTTTCCCCGCTGGCACCTTTGCTGTGGCAGCAAAAGCTGGACGTTTGTCTTTTTTGCTCCGGAGGCTGCCGAAAGCGAAAATAGGTGCTTTTGAGGATGGAGTCCGCAGGAAAGCAGAGAGGGCCAAATTGTCTGTGGCATTTGAAAGAGTTCCAGGAGGCAGTGAGAACCAGCATCACTTTTCCCCGCTGGCACCTTTCCTGTGGCAGCAAAAGCTGGACGTTTGTCTTTTTACCACCGGAGGGCGCCGAAAGTGAAAAAAGGCGCTTTTGAGGATAGAGTCCACAGGAAAGCAGAGAGGGCTTAATTGTCTGGGGCATTTGAAAGGGTTCCAGGAGGCAGTGAGAACCAGCATTACTTTTCCCCGCTGGCACCTTTGCTGTGGCAGCAAAAGCTGGACGTTTGTCTTTTTTGCTCCGGAGGCTGCCGAAAGCGAAAATAGGTGCTTTTGAGGATGGAGTCCGCAGGAAAGCAGAGAGGGCCAAATTGTCTGGGGCATTTGAAAGGGTTCCAGGAGGCAGTGAGAACCAGCATTACTTTTCCCCGCTGGCACCTTTGCTGTGGCAGCAAAAGCTGGACGTTTGTCTTTTTTGCTCCGGAGGCTGCCGAAAGCGAAAACAGGTGCTTTTGAGGATGGAGTCCGCAGGAAAGCAGAGAGGGCCAAATTGTCTGGGGCATTTGAAGAGGTTCCAGGAGGCAGTGAGAACCAGCATTACTTTTCCCCGCTGGCACCTTTTCTGTGGCAGCAAAAGCTGGACGTTTGTCTTTTTTGCTCCGGAGGCTGCCGAAAGCGAAAACAGGTGCTTTTGAGGATGGAGTCCGCAGGAAAGCAGAGAGGGCCAAATTGTCTGGGGCATTTGAAAGAGTTCCAGGAGGCAGTGAGAACCAGCATTACTTTTCCCCGCTGGCACCTTTGCTGTGGCAGCAAAAGCTGGACGTTTGTCTTTTTTGCTCCGGAGGCTGCCGAAAGCGAAAATAGGTGCTTTTGAGGATGGAGTCCGCAGGAAAGCAGAGAGGGCCAAATTGTCTCTGGCATTTGAAAGAGTTCCAGGAGGCATTTAGAACCAGCATTACTTTTCCCCGCTGGCACCTTTGCTGTGGCAGCAAAAGCTGGACGTTTTTCTTTTTACCACCGGAGGGCGCCGAAAGTGAAAAAAGGCGCTTTTGAGGATAGAGTCCGCAGGAAAGCAGAGAGGGCCAAATTGTCAGGGGCATTTGAAAGGGTTCCAGGAGGCAGTGAGAACCAGCATTACTTTTCCCCACTGGCACCTTTGCTGTGGCAGCAAAAGCTGGACGTTTCTCTTTTTTGCTCCGGAGGCTGCCGAAAGCGAAAACAGGTGCTTTTGAGGATGGACTCCGCAGGAAAGCAGAGAGGGCCACATTGTCTGGGGCATTTGAAAGGGTTCCAGGAGGCAGTGAGAACCAGCATTACTTTTCCCCGCTGGCACCTTTGCTGTGGCAGCAAAAGCTGGACGTTTGTCTTTTTTGCTCCGGACGCTGCCGAAAGCGAAAACAGGTGCTTTTGAGGATGGAGTCCGCAGGAAAGCAGAGAGGGCCAAATTGTCTGTGGCATTTGAAAGGGTTCCAGGAGGCAGTGAGAACCAGCATTACTTTTCCCCGCTGGCACCTTTGCTGAGGCAGCAAAAGCTGGCCGTTTGTCTTTTTTGCTCCGGAGGCTGCCGAAAGCGAAAACAGGTGCTTTTGAGGATGGAGTCCGCAGGAAAGCAGAGAGGGCCAAATTGTCTGGGGCATTTGAAGAGGTTCCAGGAGGCAGTGAGAACCAGCATTACTTTTCCCCGCTGGCACCTTTGCTGTGGCAGCAAAAGCTGGACGTTTGTCTTTTTTGCTCCGGAGGCTGCCGAAAGCGAAAATAGGTGCTTTTGAGGATGGAGTCCGCAGGAAAGCAGAGAGGGCCAAATTGTCTGGGGCATTTGAAGAGGTTCCAGGAGGCAGTGAGAACCAGCATTACTTTTCCCCGCTGGCACCTTTGCTGTGGCAGCAAAAGCTGGACGTTTGTCTTTTTTGCTCCGGAGGCTGCCGAAAGCGAAAACAGGTGCTTTTGAGGATGGAGTCCGCAGGAAAGCAGAGAGGGCCAAATTGTCTGTGGCATTTGAAAGGGTTCCAGGAGGCAGTGAGAACCAGCATTACTTTTCCCCGCTGGCACCTTTGCTGTGGCAGCAAAAGCTGGACGTTTGTCTTTTTTGCTCCGGAGGCTGCCGAAAGCGAAAACAGGTGCTTTTGAGGATGGAGTCCACAGGAAAGCAGAGAGGGCCAAATTGTCTGGGGCATTTGAAAGGGTTCCAGGAGGCAGTGAGAACCAGCATTACTTTTCCCCGCTGGCACCTTTGCTGTGGCAGCAAAAGCTGGACGTTTGTCTTTTTTGCTCCGGAGGCTGCCGAAAGCGAAAATAGGTGCTTTTGAGGATGGAGTCCGCAGGAAAGCAGAGAGGGCCAAATTGTCTGGGGCATTTGAAAGAGTTCCAGGAGGCAGTGAGAACCAGCATTACCTTTCCCCGCTGGCACCTTTGCTGTGGCAGCAAAAGCTGGACGTTTGTCTTTTTACCACCGGAGGGCGCCGAAAGAGAAAAAAGGCGCTTTTGAGGATAGAGTCCGCAGGAAAGCAGAGAGGGCCAAATTGTCAGGGGCATTTGAAAGGGTTCCAGGAGGCAGTGAGAACCAGCATTACTTTTCCCCACTGGCACCTTTGCTGTGGCAGCAAAAGCTGGACGTTTGTCTTTTTTGCTCCGGACGCTGCCGAAAGCGAAAACAGGTGCTTTTGAGGATGGAGTCCGCAGGAAAGCAGAGAGGGCCAAATTGTCTGGGGCATTTGAAAGGGTTCCAGGAGGCAGTGAGAACCAGCATTACTTTTCCCCGCTGGCACCTTTTCTGTGGCAGCAAAAGCTGGACGTTTGTCTTTTTTGCTCCGGAGGCTGCCGAAAGCGAAAACAGGTGCTTTTGAGGATGGAGTCCGCAGGAAAGCAGAGAGGGCCAAATTGTCTGTGGCATTTGAAAGGGTTCCAGGAGGCAGTGAGAACCAGCATTACTTTTCCCCGCTGGCACCTTTGCTGAGGCAGCAAAAGCTGGACGTTTGTCTTTTTTGCTCCGGAGGCTGCCGAAAGCGAAAACAGGTGCTTTTGAGGATGGAGTCCGCAGGAAAGCAGAGAGGGCCAAATTGTCTGGGGCATTTGAACAGGTTCCAGGAGGCAGTGAGAACCAGCATTACTTTTCCCCGCTGGCACCTTTGCTGTGGCAGCAAAAGCTGGACGTTTGTCTTTTTTGCTCCGGACGCTGCCGAAAGCGAAAACAGGTGCTTTTGAGGATGGAGTCCGCAGGAAAGCAGAGAGGGCCAAATTGTCTGGGGCATTTGAAAGGGTTCCAGGAGGCAGTGAGAACCAGCATTACTTTTCCCCGCTGGCACCTTTGCTGTGGCAGCAAAAGCTGGACGTTTGTCTTTTTTGCTCCGGAGGCTGCCGAAAGCGAAAACAGGTGCTTTTGAGGATGGAGTCCACAGGAAAGCAGAGAGGGCCAAATTGTCTGTGGCATTTGAAAGGGTTCCAGGAGGCAGTGAGAACCAGCATTACTTTTCCCCGCTGGCACCTTTGCTGTGGCAGCAAAAGCTGGACGTTTGTCTTTTTTGCTCCGGAGGCTGCCGAAAGCGAAAATAGGTGCTTTTGAGGATGGAGTCCGCAGGAAAGCAGAGAGGGCCAAATTGTCTGTGGCATTTGAAAGAGTTCCAGGAGGCAGTGAGAACCAGCATCACTTTTCCCCGCTGGCACCTTTCCTGTGGCAGCAAAAGCTGGACGTTTGTCTTTTTACCACCGGAGGGCGCCGAAAGTGAAAAAAGGCGCTTTTGAGGATAGAGTCCACAGGAAAGCAGAGAGGGCCAAATTGTCTGGGGCATTTGAAAGGGTTCCAGGAGGCAGTGAGAACCAGCATTACTTTTCCCCGCTGGCACCTTTGCTGTGGCAGCAAAAGCTGGACGTTTGTCTTTTTTGCTCCGGAGGCTGCCGAAAGCGAAAATAGGTGCTTTTGAGGATGGAGTCCGCAGGAAAGCAGAGAGGGCCAAATTGTCTGTGGCATTTGAAAGGGTTCCAGGAGGCAGTGAGAACCAGCATTACTTTTCCCCGCTGGCACCTTTGCTGTGGCAGCAAAAGCTGGACGTTTGTCTTTTTTGCTCCGGACGCTGCCGAAAGCGAAAACAGGTGCTTTTGAGGATGGAGTCCGCAGGAAAGCAGAGAGGGCCAAATTGTCTGGGGCATTTGAAAGGGTTCCAGGAGGCAGTGAGAACCAGCATTACTTTTCCCCGCTGGCACCTTTGCTGTGGCAGCAAAAGCTGGACGTTTGTCTTTTTTGCTCCGGAGGCTGCTGAAAGCGAAAACAGGTGCTTTTGAGGATGGAGTCTGCAGGAAAGCAGAGAGGGCCAAATTGTCTGTGGCATTTGAAAGGGTTCCAGGAGGCAGTGAGAACCAGCATTACTTTTCCCCGCTGGCACCTTTGCTGTGGCAGCAAAAGCTGGACGTTTGTCTTTTTTGCTCCGGAGGCTGCCGAAAGCGAAAATAGGTGCTTTTGAAGATGGAGTCCGCAGGAAAGCAGAGAGGGCCAAATTGTCTGGGGCATTTGAAGAGGTTCCAGGAGGCAGTGAGAACCAGCATTACTTTTCCCCGCTGGCACCTTTGCTGTGGCAGCAAAAGCTGGACGTTTGTCTTTTTTGCTCCGGAGGCTGCCGAAAGCGAAAACAGGTGCTTTTGAGGATGGAGTCCGCAGGAAAGCAGAGAGGGCCAAATTGTCTGGGGCATTTGAAGAGGTTCCAGGAGGCAGTGAGAACCAGCATTACTTTTCCCCGCTGGCACCTTTGCTGTGGCAGCAAAAGCTGGACGTTTGTCTTTTTTGCTCCGGAGGCTGCCGAAAGCGAAAACAGGTGCTTTTGAGGATGGAGTCCGCAGGAAAGCAGAGAGGGCCAAATTGTCTGGGGCATTTGAAAGGGTTCCAGGAGGCAGTGAGAACCAGCATTACTTTTCCCCGCTGGCACCTTTGCTGTGGCAGCAAAAGCTGGACGTTTGTCTTTTTTGCTCCGGAGGCTGCCGAAAGAGAAAAAAGGCGCTTTTGAGGATAGAGTCCGCAGGAAAGCAGAGAGGGCCAAATTGTCAGGGGCATTTGAAAGGGTTCCAGGAGGCAGTGAGAACCAGCATTACTTTTCCCCACTGGCACCTTTGCTGTGGCAGCAAAAGCTGGACGTTTGTCTTTTTTGCTCCGGAGGCTGCCGAAAGCGAAAACAGGTGCTTTTGAGGATGGAGTCCGCAGGAAAGCAGAGAGGGCCAAATTGTCTGTGGCATTTGAAAGGGTTCCAGGAGGCAGTGAGAACGAGCATTACTTTTCCCCGCTGGCACCTTTGCTGTGGCAGCAAAAGCTGGACGTTTGTCTTTTTTGCTCCGGAGGCTGCCGAAAGCGAAAACAGGTGCTTTTGAGGATGCAGTCCGCAGGAAAGCAGAGAGGGCCAAATTGTCTGTGGCATTTGAAAGGGTTCCAGGAGGCAGTGAGAACCAGCATTACTTTTCCCCGCTGGCACCTTTGCTGAGGCAGCAAAAGCTGGCCGTTTGTCTTTTTTGCTCCGGAGGCTGCCGAAAGCGAAAACAGGTGCTTTTGAGGATGGAGTCCGCAGGAAAGCAGAGAGGGCCAAATTGTCTGGGGCATTTGAACAGGTTCCAGGAGGCAGTGAGAACCAGCATTACTTTTCCCCGCTGGTACCTTTGCTGTGGCAGCAAAAGCTGGACGTTTGTCTTTTTTGCTGCGGAGGCTGCCGAAAGCGAAAATAGGTGCTTTTGAGGATGGAGTCCGCAGGAAAGCAGAGAGGGCCAAATTGTCTGGGGCATTTGAAGAGGTTCCAGGAGGCAGTGAGAACCAGCATTACTTTTCCCCGCTGGCACCTTTGCTGTGGCAGCAAAAGCTGGACGTTTGTCTTTTTTGCTCCGGAGGCTGCCGAAAGCGAAAACAGGTGCTTTTGAGGATGGAGTCCGCAGGAAAGCAGAGAGGGCCAAATTGTCTGTGGCATTTGAAAGGGTTCCAGGAGGCAGTGAGAACCAGCATTACTTTTCCCCGCTGGCACCTTTGCTGTGGCAGCAAAAGCTGGACGTTTGTCTTTTTTGCTCCGGAGGCTGCCGAAAGCGAAAACAGGTGCTTTTGAGGATGGAGTCCACAGGAAAGCAGAGAGGGCCAAATTGTCTGGGGCATTTGAAAGGGTTCCAGGAGGCAGTGAGAACCAGCATTACTTTTCCCCGCTGGCACCTTTGCTGTGGCAGCAAAAGCTGGACGTTTGTCTTTTTTGCTCCGGACGCTGCCGAAAGCGAAAACAGGTGCTTTTGAGGATGGAGTCCGCAGGAAAGCAGAGAGGGCCAAATTGTCTGGGGCATTTGAAAGGGTTCCAGGAGGCAGTGAGAACCAGCATCACTTTTCCCCGCTGGCACCATTGCTGTGGCAGCAAAAGCTGGACGTTTGTCTTTTTTGCTCCGGAGGCTGCCGAAAGCGAAAATAGGTGCTTTTGAGGATGGAGTCCGCAGGAAAGCAGAGAGGGCCAAATTGTCTGTGGCATTTGAAAGAGTTCCAGGAGGCAGTGAGAACCAGCATCACTTTTCCCCGCTGGCACCTTTGCTGTGGCAGCAAAAGCTGGACGTTTGTCTTTTTACCACCGGAGGGCGCCGAAAGTGAAAAAAGGCGCTTTTGAGGATAGAGTCCACAGGAAAGCAGAGAGGGCTTAATTGTCTGGGGCATTTGAAAGGGTTCCAGGAGGCAGTGAGAACCAGCATTACTTTTCCCCGCTGGCACCTTTGCTGTGGCAGCAAAAGCTGGACGTTTGTCTTTTTTGCTCCGGAGGCTGCCGAAAGCGAAAACAGGTGCTTTTGAGGATGGAGTCCGCAGGAAAGCAGAGAGGGCCAAATTGTCTGGGGCATTTGAAGAGGTTCCAGGAGGCAGTGAGAACCAGCATTACTTTTCCCCGCTGGCACCTTTGCTGTGGCAGCAAAAGCTGGACGTTTGTCTTTTTTGCTCCGGAGGCTGCCGAAAGCGAAAATAGGTGCTTTTGAGGATGGAGTCCGCAGGAAAGCAGAGAGGGCCAAATTGTCTGTGGCATTTGAAAGAGTTCCAGGAGGCAGTGAGAACCAGCATTACCTTTCCCCGCTGGCACCTTTGCTGTGGCAGCAAAAGCTGGACGTTTGTCTTTTTACCACCGGAGGGCGCCGAAAGAGAAAAAAGGCGCTTTTGAGGATGGAGTCCGCAGGAAAGCAGAGAGGGCCAAATTGTCTGTGGCATTTGAAAGGGTTCCAGGAGGCAGTGAGAACCAGCATTACTTTTCCCCGCTGGCACCTTTGCTGAGGCAGCAAAAGCTGGCCGTTTGTCTTTTTTGCTCCGGAGGCTGCCGAAAGCGAAAACAGGTGCTTTTGAGGATGGAGTCCGCAGGAAAGCAGAGAGGGCCAAATTGTCTGGGGCATTTGAACAGGTTCCAGGAGGCAGTGAGAACCAGCATTACTTTTCCCCGCTGGCACCTTTGCTGTGGCAGCAAAAGCTGGACGTTTGTCTTTTTTGCTCCGGACGCTGCCGAAAGCGAAAACAGGTGCTTTTGAGGATGGAGTCCGCAGGAAAGCAGAGAGGGCCAAATTGTCTGGGGCATTTGAAAGGGTTCCAGGAGGCAGTGAGAACCAGCATTACTTTTCCCCGCTGGCACCTTTGCTGTGGCAGCAAAAGCTGGACGTTTGTCTTTTTTGCTCCGGAGGCTGCCGAAAGCGAAAACAGGTGCTTTTGAGGATGGAGTCCACAGGAAAGCAGAGAGGGCCAAATTGTCTGTGGCATTTGAAAGGGTTCCAGGAGGCAGTGAGAACCAGCATTACTTTTCCCCGCTGGCACCTTTGCTGTGGCAGCAAAAGCTGGACGTTTGTCTTTTTTGCTCCGGAGGCTGCCGAAAGCGAAAATAGGTGCTTTTGAGGATGGAGTCCGCAGGAAAGCAGAGAGGGCCAAATTGTCTGTGGCATTTGAAAGAGTTCCAGGAGGCAGTGAGAACCAGCATCACTTTTCCCCGCTGGCACCTTTCCTGTGGCAGCAAAAGCTGGACGTTTGTCTTTTTACCACCGGAGGGCGCCGAAAGTGAAAAAAGGCGCTTTTGAGGATAGAGTCCACAGGAAAGCAGAGAGGGCTTAATTGTCTGGGGCATTTGAAAGGGTTCCAGGAGGCAGTGAGAACCAGCATTACTTTTCCCCGCTGGCACCTTTGCTGTGGCAGCAAAAGCTGGACGTTTGTCTTTTTTGCTCCGGAGGCTGCCGAAAGCGAAAATAGGTGCTTTTGAGGATGGAGTCCGCAGGAAAGCAGAGAGGGCCAAATTGTCTGTGGCATTTGAAAGGGTTCCAGGAGGCAGTGAGAACCAGCATTACTTTTCCCCGCTGGCACCTTTTCTGTGGCAGCAAAAGCTGGACGTTTGTCTTTTTTGCTCCGGACGCTGCCGAAAGCGAAAACAGGTGCTTTTGAGGATGGAGTCCGCAGGAAAGCAGAGAGGGCCAAATTGTCTGGGGCATTTGAAAGGGTTCCAGGAGGCAGTGAGAACCAGCATTACTTTTCCCCGCTGGCACCTTTGCTGTGGCAGCAAAAGCTGGACGTTTGTCTTTTTTGCTCCGGAGGCTGCTGAAAGCGAAAACAGGTGCTTTTGAGGATGGAGTCTGCAGGAAAGCAGAGAGGGCCAAATTGTCTGTGGCATTTGAAAGGGTTCCAGGAGGCAGTGAGAACCAGCATTACTTTTCCCCGCTGGCACCTTTGCTGTGGCAGCAAAAGCTGGACGTTTGTCTTTTTTGCTCCGGAGGCTGCCGAAAGCGAAAATAGGTGCTTTTGAAGATGGAGTCCGCAGGAAAGCAGAGAGGGCCAAATTGTCTGGGGCATTTGAAGAGGTTCCAGGAGGCAGTGAGAACCAGCATTACTTTTCCCCGCTGGCACCTTTGCTGTGGCAGCAAAAGCTGGACGTTTGTCTTTTTTGCTCCGGAGGCTGCCGAAAGCGAAAACAGGTGCTTTTGAGGATGGAGTCCGCAGGAAAGCAGAGAGGGCCAAATTGTCTGTGGCATTTGAAAGGGTTCCAGGAGGCAGTGAGAACCAGCATTACTTTTCCCCGCTGGCACCTTTGCTGTGGCAGCAAAAGCTGGACGTTTGTCTTTTTTGCTCCGGAGGCTGCCGAAAGCGAAAATAGGTGCTTTTGAGGATGGAGTCCGCAGGAAAGCAGAGAGGGCCAAATTGTCTGTGGCATTTGAAAGAGTTCCAGGAGGCAGTGAGAACCAGCATTACTTTTCCCCGCTGGCACCTTTGCTGTGGCAGCAAAAGCTGGAAGTTTTTCTTTTTACCACCGGAGGGCGCCGAAAGTGAAAAAAGGCGCTTTTGAGGATAAAGTCCGCAGGAAAGCAGAGAGGGCCAAATTGTCAGGGGCATTTGAAAGGGTTCCAGGAGGCAGTGAGAACCAGCATTACTTTTGCCCGCTGGCACCTTTGCTGTGGCAGCAAAACCTGGACGTTTGTCTTTTTTGCTCTGGAGGCTGCCGAAAGCGAAAAGAGGTGCTTTTGAGCATGGAGTCCGCAGGAAAGCAGAGAGGGCCAAATTGTCTGGGGCATTTGAAAGAGTTCCAGGAGGCAGTGAGAACCAGCATTACTTTTCCCGGCTGGCACCTTTGCTGTGGCAGCAAAACCTGGACGTTTGTCTTTTTTGCTCTGGAGGCTGCCGAAAGCGAAAACAGGTGCTTTTGAGGATGGAGTCCGCAGGAAAGCAGAGAGGGCCAAATTGTCTGGGGCATTTGAAAGAGTTCCAGGAGGCAGTGAGAACCAGCATTACTTTTCCCGGCTGGCACGTTTGCTGTGGCAGCAAAACCTGGACGTTTGTCTTTTTTGCTCCGGAGGCTGCCGAAAACGAAAACAGGTGCTTTTGAGGATGGAGTCCGCAGGAAAGCAGAGAGGGCCAAATTGTCTGGGGCATTTGAAAGGGTTCCAGGAGGCAGTGAGAACCAGCATTACTTTTCCCCGCTGGCACCTTTGCTGTGGCAGCAAAACCTGGACGTTTGTCTTTTTTGCTCCTGAAGATGCCGAAAGCGAAAACAGGTGCTTTTGAGGATGGAGTCCGCAGGAAAGCAGAGAGGGCCAAATAGTCTGGGGCATTTGAAAGGGTTCCAGGAGGCAGTGAGAACCAGCATTACTTTTGCCCGCTGGCACCTTTGCTGTGGCAGCAAAAGCTGGACGTTTGTCTTTTTTGCTCCGGAGGCTGCCGAAAGCGAAAACAGGTGCTTTTGAGGATGGAGTCCGCAGGAAAGCAGAGAGGGCCAAATTGTCTGTGGCATTTGAAGAGGTTCCAGGAGGCAATGAGGACCAGCATCACTTTTCCCCGCTGGCACCTTTGCTGTGGCAGCAAAAGCTGGACGTTTGTATTTTTACCACCGGAGGGCGCCGAAAGTGAAAAAAGGCGCTTTTGAGGATGGAGTCCGCAGGAAAGCAGAGAGGGCCAAATGGTCTGGGGCATTTGAAGGGGTTCCAGGAGGCAGTGAGAACCAGCATTACTTTTCCCCGGTGGCACCTTTGCTGTGGCAGCAAAAGCTGGACGTTTGTCTTTTTTGCTCTGGAGGATGCCGAAAGCGAAAAAAGGTGCTTTTGAGGATGGAGTCCGCAGGAAAGTAGAGAGGGCCAAATTGTCTGGGGCATTTGACAGGGTTCCAGGAGGCAGTGAGAACCAGCATTACTTTTCCCCGCTGGCACCTTTGCTGTGGCAGCAAAAGCTGGACGTTTGTCTTTTTTGATCCTGAGGATGCCGAAAGCGAAAACAGGTGCTTTTGAGGATGGAGTCCGCAGGAAAGCAGAGAGGGCCAAATTGTCTGGGGCATTTGAAAGAGTTCTAGGAGGCAGTGAGAACCAGCATTACTTTTGCCCGCTGGCACCTTTGCTGTGGCAGCAAAAGCTGGACGTTTGTCTTTTTTGCTCCTGAGGATGCCGAAAGCGAAAACAGGTGCTTTTGAGGATGGAGTCCGCAGGAAAGCAGAGAGGGCCAAATTGTCTGTGGCATTTGAAGAGGTTCCAGGAGGCAATGAGGACCAGCATAACTTTTCCCCGCTGGCACATTTGCTGTGGCAGCAAAACCTGGACGTTTGTCTTTTTTGCTCTGGAGGCTGCCGAAAGCGAAAACAGGTGCTTTTGAGGATGGAGTCCGCAGGAAAGCAGAGAGGGCCAAATTGTCTGGGGCATTTGAAAGGGTTCCAGGAGGCAGTGAGAACCAGCATTACTTTTGCCCGCTGGCACCTTTGCTGTGGCAGCAAAACCTGGACGTTTGTCTTTTTTGCTCTGGAGGCTGCCGAAAGCGAAAAGAGGTGCTTTTGAGCATGGAGTCCGCAGGAAAGCAGAGAGGGCCAAATTGTCTGGGGCATTTGAAAGAGTTCCAGGAGGCAGTGAGAACCAGCATTACTTTTCCCGGCTGGCACCTTTGCTGTGGCAGCAAAACCTGGACGTTTGTCTTTTTTGCTCTGGAGGCTGCCGAAAGCGAAAACAGGTGCTTTTGAGGATGGAGTCCGCAGGAAAGCAGAGAGGGCCAAATTGTCTGGGGCATTTGAAAGAGTTCCAGGAGGCAGTGAGAACCAGCATTACTTTTCCCGGCTGGCACGTTTGCTGTGGCAGCAAAACCTGGACGTTTGTCTTTTTTGCTCCGGAGGCTGCCGAAAACGAAAACAGGTGCTTTTGAGGATGGAGTCCGCAGGAAAGCAGAGAGGGCCAAATTGTCTGGGGCATTTGAAAGGGTTCCAGGAGGCAGTGAGAACCAGCATTACTTTTCCCCGCTGGCACCTTTGCTGTGGCAGCAAAACCTGGACGTTTGTCTTTTTTGCTCCTGAAGATGCCGAAAGCGAAAACAGGTGCTTTTGAGGATGGAGTCCGCAGGAAAGCAGAGAGGGCCAAATAGTCTGGGGCATTTGAAAGGGTTCCAGGAGGCAGTGAGAACCAGCATTACTTTTGCCCGCTGGCACCTTTGCTGTGGCAGCGAAAGCTGGACGTTTGTCTTTTTTGCTCCGGAGGCTGCCGAAAGCGAAAACAGGTGCTTTTGAGGATGGAGTCCGCAGGAAAGCAGAGAGGGCCAAATTGTCTGGGGCATTTGAAAGGGTTCCAGGAGGCAGTGAGAACCAGCATTACTTTTCCCGGCTGGCACCTTTGCTGTGGCAGCAAAAGCTGGACGTTTGTCTTTTTTGCTCCGGAGGTTGCCGAAAGCGAAAACAGGTGCTTTTGAGGATGGAGTCCGCAGGAAAGCAGAGAGGGCCAAATTGTCTGGGGCATTTGAAGAGGTTCCAGGACGCAGTGAGAACCAGCATTACTTTTCCCCGCTGGCATCTTTGCTGTGGCATCAAAACCTGGACGTTTGTCTTTTTTGCTCCTGAGGATGCCGAAAGCGAAAACAGGTGCTTTTGATGATGGAGTCCGCAGGAAAGCAGAGAGGGCCAAATTGTCTGTGGCATTTGAAAGAATTCTAGGAGGTAGTGAGAACCAGCATTACTTTTCCCCGCTGGCACCTTTGCTGTGGCAGCAAAAGCTGGACGTTTGTCTTTTTTGCTCTGGAGGCTGCCGAAAGCGAAAACAGGTGCTTTTGAGGATGGAGTCCGCAGGAAAGCAGAGAGGGCCAAATAGTCTGGGGCATTTGAAAGGGTTCCAGGAGGCAGTGAGAACCAGCATTACTTTTGCCCGTTGGCCTCTTTGCTGTGGCAGCAAAAGCTGGGCGTTTGTCTTTTTTGCTCCTGAGGATGCCGAAAGCGAAAACAGGTGCTTTTGAGGATGGAGTCCGCAGGAAAGCAGAGAGGGCCAAATAGTCTGGGGCATTTGAAAGGGTTCCAGGAGGCAGTGAGAACCAGCATTACTTTTCCCGGCTGGCACCTTTGCTGTGGCAGCAAAAGCTGGACGTTTGTCTTTTTTGCTCCGGAGGTTGCTGAAAGCGAAAACAGGTGCTTTTGAGGATGGAGTCCGCAGGAAAGCAGAGAGTGCCAAATTGTCTGTGGCATTTGAAGAGGTTCCAGGACGCAGTGAGAACCAGCATTACTTTTCCCCGCTGGCATCTTTGCTGTGGCAGCAAAAGCTGGACGTTTGTCTTTTTTGCTCTGGAGGCTGCCGAAAGTGAAAACAGGTGCTTTTGAGGATGGAGTCCGCAGGAAAGCAGAGAGGGCCAAATTGTCTGGGGCATTTGAAAGGGTTCCAGGAGGCAGTGAGAACCAGCATTACTTTTCCCCGCTGGCACCTCTGCTGTGGCAGCAAAACCTGGACGTTTGTCTTTTTTGCTCCGGAGGTTGCCGAAAGCGAAAACAGGTGCTTTTGAGGATGGAGTCCGCAGGAAAGCAGAGAGGGCCAAATTGTCTGTGGCTTTTGAAGAGGTTCCAGGAGGCAATGAGGACCAGCATTACTTTTCCCCGCTGGCACCTTTGCTGTGGCAGCAAAAGCTGGACGTTTGTCTTTTTTGCTCCGGAGGTTACCGAAAGCGAAAACAGGTGCTTTTGAGGATGGAGTCCGCAGGAAAGCAGAGAGGGCCAAATTGTCTGGGGCATTTGAAAGGGTTCCAGGAGGCAGTGAGAACCAGCATTACTTTTCCCCGCTGGCACCTTTGCTGTGGCAGCAAAACATGGACGTTTGTCTTTTTTTCTCCTGAGGCTGCCGAAAGTGAAAACAGGTGCTTTTGAGGATGGAGTCCGCAGGAAAGCAGAGAGGGCCAAATTGTCTGGGGCATTTGAAAGGGTTCCAGGAGGCAGTGAGAACCAGCATTACTTTTCCCCGCTGGCACCTTTGCTGTGGCAGGAAAAGCTGGACGTTTGTCTTTTTTGCTCCGGAGGCTGCCGAAAGCGAAAACAGGTGCTTTTGAGGATGGAGTCCGCAGGAAAGCAGAGAGTGCCAAATTGTCTGTGGCATTTGAAGAGGTTCCAGGAGGCAATGAGGACCAGCATCACTTTTCCCCGCTGGCACCTTTGCTGTGGCAGCAAAAGCTGGACGTTTGTATTTTTACCACCGGAGGGCGCCGAAAGTGAAAAAAGGCGCTTTTGAGGATGGAGTCCGCAGGAAAGCAGAGAGGGCCAAATGGTCTGGGGCATTTGAAGGGGTTCCAGGAGGCAGTGAGAACCAGCATTACTTTTCCCCGGTGGCACCTTTGCTGTGGCAGCAAAAGCTGGACGTTTGTCTTTTTTGCTCTGGAGGATGCCGAAAGCGAAAAAAGGTGCTTTTGAGGATGGAGTCCGCAGGAAAGTAGAGAGGGCCAAATTGTCTGGGGCATTTGACAGGGTTCCAGGAGGCAGTGAGAACCAGCATTACTTTTCCCCGCTGGCACCTTTGCTGTGGCAGCAAAAGCTGGACGTTTGTCTTTTTTGCTCCTGAGGATGCCGAAAGCGAAAACAGGTGCTTTTGAGGATGGAGTCCGCAGGAAAGCAGAGAGGGCCAAATTGTCTGGGGCATTTGAAAGAGTTCTAGGAGGCAGTGAGAACCAGCATTACTTTTGCCCGCTGGCACCTTTGCTGTGGCAGCAAAAGCTGGACGTTTGTCTTTTTTGCTCCTGAGGATGCCGAAAGCGAAAACAGGTGCTTTTGAGGATGGAGTCCGCAGGAAAGCAGAGAGGGCCAAATTGTCTGTGGCATTTGAAGAGGTTCCAGGAGGCAATGAGGACCAGCATAACTTTTCCCCGCTGGCACATTTGCTGTGGCAGCAAAACCTGGACGTTTGTCTTTTTTGCTCCTGACGTTGACGAAAGCGAAAACAGGTACTTTTGAGGATGGAGTCCGCAGGAAAGCAGAGAGGGCCAAATTGTCTGGGGCATTTGAAAGAGTTCCAGGAGGCAGTGAGAACCAGCATTACTTTTCCCCGCTGGCACCTTTGCTGTGGCAGCAAAAGCTGGACGTTTGTCTTTTTTGCTCCGGAGGCTGCCGAAAGCGAAAACAGGTGCTTTTGAGGATGGAGTCCGCAGGAAAGCAGAGAGGGCCAAATTGTCTGGGGCATTTGAAAGGGTTCCAGGAGGCAGTGAGAACCAGCATTACTTTTGCCCGCTGGCACCTTTGCTGTGGCAGCAAAAGCTGGACGTTTGTCCTTTTTGCTCCTGAGGATGCCGAAAGCGAAAACAGGTGCTTTTGAGGATGGAGTCCGCAGGAAAGCAGAGAGTGCCAAACAGTCTGGGGCATTTGAAAGGGTTCCAGGAGGCAGTGAGAACCAGCATTACTTTTGCCCGTTGTCACCTTTGCTGTGGCAGCAAAAGCTGGGCGTTTGTCTTTTTTGCTCCTGAGGATGCCGAAAGTGAAAACAGGTGCTTTTGAGGATGGAGTCCACAGGAAAGCAGAGAGGGCCAAATTGTCTGTGGCATTTGAAGAGGTTCCAGGACGCAGTGAGAACCAGCATTACTTTTCCCCGCTGGCATCTTTGCTGTGGCAGCAAAACCTGGACGTTTGTCTTTTTTGCTCCTGAGGATGCCGAAAGCGAAAACAGGTGCTTTTGAGGATGGAGTCCGCAGGAAAGCAGAGAGGGCCAAATTGTCTGTGGCATTTGAAGAGGTTCCAGGAGGCAGTGAGAACCAGCATTACTTTTCCCCGCTGGCATCTTTGCCGTGGCAGCAAAACCTGGACGTTTGTCTTTTTTGCTCTGGAGGGTGCCGAAAGCGAAAACAGGTGCTTTTGAGGATGGAGTCCGCAGGAAAGCAGAGAGGGTCAAATTGTCTGTGGCATTTGAAGAGGTTCCAGGACGCAGTGAGAACCAGCATTACTTTTCGCCGCTGGCACATTTGCTGTGGCAGCAAAACCTGGACGTTTGTCTTTTTTGCTCCGGAGGCTGCCGAAAGCGAAAACAGGTGCTTTTGAGGATGGAGTCCGCAGGAAAGCAGAGAGGGCCAAATTGTCTGGGGCATTTGAAGAGGTTCCAGGACGCAGTGAGAACCAGCATTACTTTTCCCGGCTGGCACCTTTGCTGTGGCAGCAAAACCTGGACGTTTGTCTTTTTTGCTCTGGAGGCTGCCGAAAGCGAAAACAGGTGCTTTTGAGGATGGAGTCCGCAGGAAAGCAGAGAGGGCCAAATTGTCTGGGGCATTTGAAAGGGTTCCAGGAGGCAGTGAGAACCAGCATTACTTTTGCCCGCTGGCACCTTTGCTGTGGCAGCAAAACCTGGACGTTTGTCTTTTTTGCTCTGGAGGCTGCCGAAAGCGAAAAGAGGTGCTTTTGAGCATGGAGTCCGCAGGAAAGCAGAGAGGGCCAAATTGTCTGGGGCATTTGAAAGAGTTCCAGGAGGCAGTGAGAACCAGCATTACTTTTCCCGGCTGGCACCTTTGCTGTGGCAGCAAAAGCTGGACGTTTGTCTTTTTTGCTCTGGAGGCTGCCGAAAGCGAAAGCAGGTGCTTTTGAGGATGGAGTCCGCAGGAAAGCAGAGAGGGCCAAATAGTCTGGGGCATTTGAAAGGGTTCCAGGAGGCAGTGAGAACCAGCATTACTTTTGCCCGCTGGCACCTTTGCTGTGGCAGCAAAAGCTGGACGTTTGTCTTTTTTGCTCCTGAGGATGCTGAAAGCGAAAACAGGTGCTTTTGAGGATGGAGTCCGCAGGAAAGCAGAGAGGGCCAAATTGTCTGGGGCATTTGAAAGGGTTCCAGGAGGCAGTGAGAACCAGCATTACTTTTCCCCGCTGGCACCTTTGCTGTGGCAGCAAAACCTGGACGTTTGTCTTTTTTGCTCCTGAAGATGCCGAAAGCGAAAACAGGTGCTTTTGAGGATGGAGTCCGCAGGAAAGCAGAGAGGGCCAAATTGTCTGGGGCATTTGAAAGGGTTCCAGGAGGCAGTGAGAACCAGCATTACTTTTCCCTGCTGGCACCTTTGCTGTGGCAGCAAAAGCTGGACGTTTGTATTTTTTGCTCCTGAGGATGCCGAAAGCGAAAACAGGTGCTTTTGAGGATGGAGTCCGCAGGAAAGCAGAGAGGGCCAAATTGTCTGGGGCATTTGAAAGGGTTCCAGGAGGCAGTGAGAACCAGCATTACTTTTCCCGGCTGGCACCTTTGCTGTGGCAGCAAAAGCTGGACGTTTGTCTTTTTTGCTCCGGAGGTTGCCGAAAGCGAAAACAGGTGCTTTTGAGGATGGAGTCCGCAGGAAAGCAGAGAGGGCCAAATTGTCTGGGGCATTTGAAGAGGTTCCAGGACGCAGTGAGAACCAGCATTACTTTTCCCCGCTGGCATCTTTGCTGTGGCATCAAAACCTGGACGTTTGTCTTTTTTGCTCCGGAGGCTGCCGAAAGCGAAAACAGGTGCTTTTGAGGATGGAGTCCGCAGGAAAGCAGAGAGGGCCAAATTGTCTGTGGCATTTGAAAGAATTCTAGGAGGTAGTGAGAACCAGCATTACTTTTCCCCGCTGGCACCTTTGCTGTGGCAGCAAAAGCTGGACGTTTGTCTTTTTTGCTCTGGAGGCTGCCGAAAGCGAAAACAGGTGCTTTTGAGGATGGAGTCCGCAGGAAAGCAGAGAGGGCCAAATAGTCTGGGGCATTTGAAAGGGTTCCAGGAGGCAGTGAGAACCAGCATTACTTTTGCCCGTTGGCCTCTTTGCTGTGGCAGCAAAAGCTGGGCGTTTGTCTTTTTTGCTCCTGAGGATGCCGAAAGCGAAAACAGGTGCTTTTGAGGATGGAGTCCGCAGGAAAGCAGAGAGGGCCAAATAGTCTGGGGCATTTGAAAGGGTTCCAGGAGGCAGTGAGAACCAGCATTACTTTTCCCGGCTGGCACCTTTGCTGTGGCAGCAAAAGCTGGACGTTTGTCTTTTTTGCTCCGGAGGTTGCCGAAAGCGAAAACAGGTGCTTTTGAGGATGGAGTCCGCAGGAAAGCAGAGAGTGCCAAATTGTCTGTGGCATTTGAAGAGGTTCCAGGACGCAGTGAGAACCAGCATTACTTTTCCCCGCTGGCATCTTTGCTGTGGCAGCAAAACCTGGACGTTTGTCTTTTTTGCTCCGGAGGCTGCCGAAAGCGAAAACAGGTGCTTTTGAGGATGGAGTCCGCAGGAAAGCAGAGAGGGCCAAATTGTCTGTGGCATTTGAAACAGTTCTAGGAGGTAGTGAGAACCAGCATTACTTTTCCCCGCTGGCACCTTTGCTGTGGCAGCAAAAGCTGGACGTTTGTCTTTTTTGCTCTGGAGGTTGCTGAAAGCGAAAACAGGTGCTTTTGAGGATGGAGTCCGCAGGAAAGCAGAGAGGGCCAAATTGTCTGTGGCATTTGAAGAGGTTCCAGGACGCAGTGAGAACCAGCATTACTTTTCGCCGCTGGCATCTTTGCTGTGGCAGCAAAACCTGGACGTTTGTCTTTTTTGCTCTGGAGGCTGCCGAAAGCGAAAACAGGTGCTTTTGAGGATGGAGTCCGCAGGAAAGCAGAGAGGGCCAAATTGTCTGTGGCATTTGAAGAGGTTCCAGGAGGCAGTGAGAACCAGCATTACTTTTCCAGGCTGGCACCTTTGCTGTGGCAGCAAAAGCTGGACGTTTGTCTTTTTTGCTCCGGAGGCTGCCGAAAGCGAAAACAGGTGCTTTTGAGGATGGAGTCCGCAGGAAAGCAGAGAGGGCCAAATTGTCTGGGGCATTTGAAAGGGTTCCAGGAGGCAGTGAGAACCAGCATTACTTTTCCCCGCTGGCACCTTTGCTGTGGCAGCAAAAGCTGGACGTTTGTCTTTTTTGCTCCGGAGGCTGCCGAAAGCGAAAACAGGTGCTTTTGAGGATGGAGTCCGCAGGAAAGCAGAGAGGGCCAAATTGTCTGGGGCATTTGAAAGGGTTCCAGGAGGCAGTGAGAACCAGCATTACTTTTCCCCGCTGGCACCTTTGCTGTGGCAGCAAAAGCTGGACGTTTGTCTTTTTTGCTCCTGAGGATGCTGAAAGCGAAAACAGGTGCTTTTGAGGATGGAGTCCGCAGGAAAGCAGAGAGGGCCAAATAGTCTGGGGCATTTGAAAGGGTTCCAGGAGGCAGTGAGAACCAGCATTACTTTTCCCGGCTGGCACCTTTGCTGTGGCAGCAAAAGCTGGACGTTTGTCTTTTTTGCTCCTGAGGATGCCGAAAGCGAAAAAAGGTGCTTTTGATGATGGAGTCCGCAGGAAAGCAGAGAGGGCCAAATAGTCTGGGGCATTTGAAAGGGTTCCAGGAGGCAGTGAGAACCAGCATTACTTTTCCCCGCTGGCACCTTTGCTGTGGCAGCAAAACCTGGACGTTTGTCTTTTTTGCTCCGGAGGTTGCCGAAAGCGAAAACAGGTGCTTTTGAGGATGGAGTCCGCAGGAAAGCAGAGAGGGCCAAATTGTCTGTGGCATTTGAAACAGTTCTAGGAGGTAGTGAGAACCAGCATTACTTTTCCCCGCTGGCACCTTTGCTGTGGCAGCAAAAGCTGGACGTTTGTCTTTTTTGCTCTGGAGGTTGCTGAAAGCGAAAACAGGTGCTTTTGAGGATGGAGTCCGCAGGAAAGCAGAGAGGGCCAAATTGTCTGTGGCATTTGAAGAGGTTCCAGGACGCAGTGAGAACCAGCATTACTTTTCGCCGCTGGCATCTTTGCTGTGGCAGCAAAACCTGGACGTTTGTCTTTTTTGCTCTGGAGGCTGCCGAAAGCGAAAACAGGTGCTTTTGAGGATGGAGTCCGCAGGAAAGCAGAGAGGGCCAAATTGTCTGGGGCATTTGAAGAGGTTCCAGGACGCAGTGAGAACCAGCATTACTTTTCCCCGCTGGCATCTTTGCTGTGGCAGCAAAACCTGGACGTTTGTCTTTTTTGCTCTGGAGGCTGCCGAAAGCGAAAACAGGTGCTTTTGAGGATGGAGTCCGCAGGAAAGCAGAGAGGGCCAAATAGTCTGGGGCATTTGAAAGGGTTCCAGGAGGCAGTGAGAACCAGCATTACTTTTGCCCGTTGGCCTCTTTGCTGTGGCAGCAAAAGCTGGGCGTTTGTCTTTTTTGCTCCTGAGGATGCCGAAAGCGAAAACAGGTGCTTTTGAGGATGGAGTCCGCAGGAAAGCAGAGAGGGCCAAATAGTCTGGGGCATTTGAAAGGGTTCCAGGAGGCAGTGAGAACCAGCATTACTTTTCCCGGCTGGCACCTTTGCTGTGGCAGCAAAAGCTGGACGTTTGTCTTTTTTGCTCCGGAGGTTGCCGAAAGCGAAAACAGGTGCTTTTGAGGATGGAGTCCGCAGGAAAGCAGAGAGTGCCAAATTGTCTGGGGCATTTGAAAGGGTTCCAGGAGGCAGTGAGAACCAGCATTACTTTTCCCCGCTGGCACCTTTGCTGTGGCAGCAAAAGCTGGACGTTTGTCTTTTTTGCTCCTGAGGATGCTGAAAGCGAAAACAGGTGCTTTTGAGGATGGAGTCCGCAGGAAAGCAGAGAGGGCCAAATAGTCTGGGGCATTTGAAAGGGTTCCAGGAGGCAGTGAGAACCAGCATTACTTTTCCCGGCTGGCACCTTTGCTGTGGCAGCAAAAGCTGGACGTTTGTCTTTTTTGCTCCTGAGGACGCCGAAAGCGAAAAAAGGTGCTTTTGATGATGGAGTCCGCAGGAAAGCAGAGAGGGCCAAATAGTCTGGGGCATTTGAAAGGGTTCCAGGAGGCAGTGAGAACCAGCATTACTTTTCCCCGCTGGCACCTTTGCTGTGGCAGCAAAACCTGGACGTTTGTCTTTTTTGCTCCGGAGGTTGCCGAAAGCGAAAACAGGTGCTTTTGAGGATGGAGTCCGCAGGAAAGCAGAGAGGGCCAAATTGTCTGTGGCATTTGAAACAGTTCTAGGAGGTAGTGAGAACCAGCATTACTTTTCCCCGCTGGCACCTTTGCTGTGGCAGCAAAAGCTGGACGTTTGTCTTTTTTGCTCTGGAGGTTGCTGAAAGCGAAAACAGGTGCTTTTGAGGATGGAGTCCGCAGGAAAGCAGAGAGGGCCAAATTGTCTGTGGCATTTGAAGAGGTTCCAGGACGCAGTGAGAACCAGCATTACTTTTCGCCGCTGGCATCTTTGCTGTGGCAGCAAAACCTGGACGTTTGTCTTTTTTGCTCTGGAGGCTGCCGAAAGCGAAAACAGGTGCTTTTGAGGATGGAGTCCGCAGGAAAGCAGAGAGGGCCAAATTGTCTGGGGCATTTGAAGAGGTTCCAGGACGCAGTGAGAACCAGCATTACTTTTCCCCGCTGGCATCTTTGCTGTGGCAGCAAAACCTGGACGTTTGTCTTTTTTGCTCTGGAGGCTGCCGAAAGCGAAAACAGGTGCTTTTGAGGATGGAGTCCGCAGGAAAGCAGAGAGGGCCAAATAGTCTGGGGCATTTGAAAGGGTTCCAGGAGGCAGTGAGAACCAGCATTACTTTTGCCCGTTGGCCTCTTTGCTGTGGCAGCAAAAGCTGGGCGTTTGTCTTTTTTGCTCCTGAGGATGCCGAAAGCGAAAACAGGTGCTTTTGAGGATGGAGTCCGCAGGAAAGCAGAGAGGGCCAAATAGTCTGGGGCATTAGAAAGGGTTCCAGGAGGCAGTGAGAACCAGCATTACTTTTCCCGGCTGGCACCTTTGCTGTGGCAGCAAAAGCTGGACGTTTGTCTTTTTTGCTCCGGAGGTTGCCGAAAGCGAAAACAGGTGCTTTTGAGGATGGAGTCCGCAGGAAAGCAGAGAGTGCCAAATTGTCTGTGGCATTTGAAGAGGTTCCAGGACGCAGTGAGAACCAGCATTACTTTTCCCCGCTGGCATCTTTGCTGTGGCAGCAAAACCTGGACGTTTGTCTTTTTTGCTCCGGAGGCTGCCGAAAGCGAAAACAGGTGCTTTTGAGGATGGAGTCCGCAGGAAAGCAGAGAGGGCCAAATTGTCTGTGGCATTTGAAACAGTTCTAGGAGGTAGTGAGAACCAGCATTACTTTTCCCCGCTGGCACCTTTGCTGTGGCAGCAAAAGCTGGACGTTTGTCTTTTTTGCTCTGGAGGTTGCTGAAAGCGAAAACAGGTGCTTTTGAGGATGGAGTCCGCAGGAAAGCAGAGAGGGCCAAATTGTCTGTGGCATTTGAAGAGGTTCCAGGACGCAGTGAGAACCAGCATTACTTTTCGCCGCTGGCATCTTTGCTGTGGCAGCAAAACCTGGACGTTTGTCTTTTTTGCTCTGGAGGCTGCCGAAAGCGAAAACAGGTGCTTTTGAGGATGGAGTCCGCAGGAAAGCAGAGAGGGCCAAATTGTCTGTGGCATTTGAAGAGGTTCCAGGAGGCAGTGAGAACCAGCATTACTTTTCCAGGCTGGCACCTTTGCTGTGGCAGCAAAAGCTGGACGTTTGTCTTTTTTGCTCCGGAGGCTGCCGAAAGCGAAAACAGGTGCTTTTGAGGATGGAGTCCGCAGGAAAGCAGAGAGGGCCAAATTGTCTGGGGCATTTGAAAGGGTTCCAGGAGGCAGTGAGAACCAGCATTACTTTTCCCCGCTGGCACCTTTGCTGTGGCAGCAAAAGCTGGACGTTTGTCTTTTTTGCTCCTGAGGATGCTGAAAGCGAAAACAGGTGCTTTTGAGGATGGAGTCCGCAGGAAAGCAGAGAGGGCCAAATAGTCTGGGGCATTTGAAAGGGTTCCAGGAGGCAGTGAGAACCAGCATTACTTTTCCCGGCTGGCACCTTTGATGTGGCAGCAAAAGCTGGACGTTTGTCTTTTTTGCTCCTGAGGATGCCGAAAGCGAAAAAAGGTGCTTTTGATGATGGAGTCCGCAGGAAAGCAGAGAGGGCCAAATAGTCTGGGGCATTTGAAAGGGTTCCAGGAGGCAGTGAGAACCAGCATTACTTTTCCCCGCTGGCACCTTTGCTGTGGCAGCAAAACCTGGACGTTTGTCTTTTTTGCTCCGGAGGTTGCCGAAAGCGAAAACAGGTGCTTTTGAGGATGGAGTCCGCAGGAAAGCAGAGAGGGCCAAATTGTCTGTGGCATTTGAAACAGTTCTAGGAGGTAGTGAGAACCAGCATTACTTTTCCCCGCTGGCACCTTTGCTGTGGCAGCAAAAGCTGGACGTTTGTCTTTTTTGCTCTGGAGGTTGCTGAAAGCGAAAACAGGTGCTTTTGAGGATGGAGTCCGCAGGAAAGCAGAGAGGGCCAAATTGTCTGTGGCATTTGAAGAGGTTCCAGGACGCAGTGAGAACCAGCATTACTTTTCGCCGCTGGCATCTTTGCTGTGGCAGCAAAACCTGGACGTTTGTCTTTTTTGCTCTGGAGGCTGCCGAAAGCGAAAACAGGTGATTTTGAGGATGGAGTCCGCAGGAAAGCAGAGAGGGCCAAATTGTCTGTGGCATTTGAAGAGGTTCCAGGAGGCAGTGAGAACCAGCATTACTTTTCCAGGCTGGCACCTTTGCTGTGGCAGCAAAAGCTGGACGTTTGTCTTTTTTGCTCCGGAGGCTGCCGAAAGCGAAAACAGGTGCTTTTGAGGATGGAGTCCGCAGGAAAGCAGAGAGGGCCAAATTGTCTGGGGCATTTGAAAGGGTTCCAGGAGGCAGTGAGAACCAGCATTACTTTTCCCCGCTGGCACCTTTGCTGTGGCAGCAAAAGCTGGACGTTTGTCTTTTTTGCTCCTGAGGATGCTGAAAGCGAAAACAGGTGCTTTTGAGGATGGAGTCCGCAGGAAAGCAGAGAGGGCCAAATAGTCTGGGGCATTTGAAAGGGTTCCAGGAGGCAGTGAGAACCAGCATTACTTTTCCCGGCTGGCACCTTTGCTGTGGCTGCAAAACCTGGACGTTTGTCTTTTTTGCTCCTGAGGATGCCGAAAGCGAAAACAGGTGCTTTTGATGATGGAGTCCGCAGGAAAGCAGAGAGGGCCAAATAGTCTGGGGCATTTGAAAGGGTTCCAGGAGGCAGTGAGAACCAGCATTACTTTTCCCGGCTGGCACCTTTGCTGTGGCAGCAAAACCTGGACGTTTGTCTTTTTTGCTCCGGAGGTTGCCGAAAGCGAAAACAGGTGCTTTTGAGGATGGAGTCCGCAGGAAAGCAGAGAGGGCCAAATTGTCTGTGGCATTTGAAGAGGTTCCAGGACGCAGTGAGAACCAGCATTACTTTTCCCCGCTGGCACCTTTGCTGTGGCAGCAAAACCTGGACGTTTGTCTTTTTTGCTCTGGAGGCTGCCGAAAGCAAAAACAGGTGCTTTTGAGGATGGAGTCCGCAGGAAAGCAGAGAGGGCCAAATTGTCTGGGGCATTTGAAAGAGTTCTAGGAGGTAGTGAGAACCAGCATTACTTTTCCCGGCTGGCACCTTTGCTGTGGCAGCAAAAGCTGGACGTTTGTCTTTTTTGCTCTGGAGGCTGCCGAAAGCGAAAACAGGTGCTTTTGAGGATGGAGTCCGCAGGAAAGCAGAGAGGGCCAAATAGTCTGGGGCATTTGAAAGGGTTCCAGGAGGCAGTGAGAACCAGCATTACTTTTGCCCGTTGGAACCTTTGCTGTGGCAGCAAAAGCTGGACGTTTTTCCTTTTTGCTCCTGAGGATGCCGAAAGCGAAAACAGGTGCTTTTGAGGATGGAGTCCGCAGGAAAGCAGAGAGGGCCAAATTGTCTGGGGCATTTGAAAGGGTTCCAGGAGGCAGTGAGAACCAGCATTACTTTTCCCCGCTGGCACCTTTGCTGTGGCAGCAAAAGCTGGACGTTTGTCTTTTTTGCTCCTGAGGATGCCGAAAGCGAAAACAGGTGCTTTTGAGGATGGAGTCCGCAGGAAAGCAGAGAGGGCCAAATTGTCTGGGGCATTTGAAAGGGTTCCAGGAGGCAGTGAGAACCAGCATTACTTTTGCCCGCTGGCACCTTTGCTGTGGCAGCAAAAGCTGGACGTTTGTCTTTTTTGCTCCTGAGGATGCCGAAAGCGAAAACAGGTGCTTTTGAGGATGGAGTCCGCAGGAAAGTAGAGAGGGCCAAATTGTCTGGGGCATTTGAAAGGGTTCCAGGAGGCAGTGAGAACCAGCATTACTTTTCCCCGCTGGCACCTTTGCTGTGGCAGCAAAAGCTGGACGTTTGTCTTTTTTGCTCCTGAGGATGCCGAAAGCGAAAACAGGTGCTTTTGAGGATGGAGTCCGCAGGAAAGCAGAGAGGGCCAAATTGTCTGGGGCATTTGAAAGAGTTCAAGGAGGCAGTGAGAACCAGCATTACTTTTCCCGGCTGGCACCTTTGCTGTGGCAGCAAAAGCTGGACGTTTGTCTTTTTTGCTCTGGAAGCTGCCGAAAGCGAAAACAGGTGCTTTTGAGGATGGAGTCCGCAGGAAAGCAGAGAGGGCCAAATTGTCTGGGGCATTTGAAAGGGTTCCAGGAGGCAGTGAGAACCAGCATTACTTTTCCCCGCTGGCACCTTTGCTGTGGCAGCAAAAGCTGGACGTTTGTCTTTTTTGCTCCAGAGGATGCCGAAAGCGAAAACAGGTGCTTTTGACGATGGAGTCCGCAGGAAAGCAGAGAGGGCCAAATTGTCTGTGGCATTTGAAGAGGTTCCAGGAGGCAGTGAGAACCAGCATTACTTTTCGCCGCTGGCACCTTTGCTGTGGCAGCAAAAGCTGGACGTTTGTCTTTTTACCACCGGAGGGCGCCGAAAGTGAAAAAAGGCGCTTTTGAGGATAGAGTCCGCAGGAAAGCAGAGAGGGCCAAATGGTCTGGGGCATTTGAAGGGGTTCCAGGAGGCAGTGAGAACCAGCATTACTTTTCGCCGCTGGCACCTTTGCTGTGGCAGCAAAAGCTGGACGTTTGTCTTTTTTGCTCTGGAGGCTGCCGAAAGCAAAAAAAGGTGCTTTTGAGGATGGAGTCCGCAGGAAAGTAGAGAGGGCCAAATTGTCTGTGGCATTTGAAAGGGTTACAGGAGGCAGTGAGAACCAGCATTACTTTTCCCCGCTGGCACCTTTGCTGTGGCAGCAAAACCTGGACGTTTGTCTTTTTTGCTCCTGAGGTTGCCGAAAGCGAAAACAGGTGCTTTTGAGGATGGAGTCCGCAGGAAAGCAGAGAGGGCCAAATTGTCTGGGGCATTTGAAAGGGTTCCAGGAGGCAGTGAGAACCAGCATTACTTTTCCCCGGTGGCACCTTTGCTGTGGCAGCAAAAGCTGGACGTTTGTCTTTTTTGCTCTGGAGGATGCCGAAAGCGAAAAAAGGTGCTATTGAGGATGGAGTCCGCAGGAAAGCAGAGAGGGCCAAATTGTGTGGTGCATTTGAAAGGGTTCCAGGAGGCAGTGAGAACCAGCATTACTTTTCCCCGGTGGCACCTTTGCTGTGGCAGCAAAAGCTGGACGTTTGTCTTTTTTGCTCTGGAGGATGCCGAAAGCGAAAAAAGGTGCTTTTGAGGATGGAGTCCGCAGGAAAGTAGAGAGAGCCAAATTGTCTGGGGCATTTGAAAGAGTTCCAGGAGGTAGTGAGAACCAGCATTACTTTTCCCCGCTGGCACCTTTGCTGTGGCAGCAAAAGCTGGACGTTTGTCTTTTTTGCTCTGGAGGCTGCCGAAAGCGAAAACAGGTGCTTTTGAGGATGGAGTCCGCAGGAAAGCAGAGAGGGCCAAATAGTCTGGGGCATTTGAAAGGGTTCCAGGAGGCAGTGAGAACCAGCATTACTTTTGCCCGTTGGCCTCTTTGCTGTGGCAGCAAAAGCTGGGCGTTTGTCTTTTTTGCTCCTGAGGATGCCGAAAGCGAAAACAGGTGCTTTTGAGGATGGAGTCCGCAGGAAAGCAGAGAGGGCCAAATAGTCTGGGGCATTTGAAAGGGTTCCAGGAGGCAGTGAGAACCAGCATTACTTTTCCCGGCTGGCACCTTTGCTGTGGCAGCAAAAGCTGGACGTTTGTCTTTTTTGCTCCGGAGGTTGCCGAAAGCGAAAACAGGTGCTTTTGAGGATGGAGTCCGCAGGAAAGCAGAGAGTGCCAAATTGTCTGTGGCATTTGAAGAGGTTCCAGGACGCAGTGAGAACCAGCATTACTTTTCCCCGCTGGCATCTTTGCTGTGGCAGCAAAACCTGGACGGTTGTCTTTTTTGCTCCTGAGGATGCTGAAATCGAAAACAGGTGCTTTTGAGGATGGAGTCCGCAGGAAAGAAGAGAGGGCCAAATTGTCTGTGGCATTTGAAACAGTTCTAGGAGGTAGTGAGAACCAGCATTACTTTTCCCCGCTGGCACCTTTGCTGTGGCAGCAAAAGCTGGACGTTTGTCTTTTTTGCTCTGGAGGTTGCTGAAAGCGAAAACAGGTGCTTTTGAGGATGGAGTCCGCAGGAAAGCAGAGAGGGCCAAATTGTCTGTGGCATTTGAAGAGGTTCCAGGACGCAGTGAGAACCAGCATTACTTTTCGCCGCTGGCATCTTTGCTGTGGCAGCAAAACCTGGACGTTTGTCTTTTTTGCTCTGGAGGCTGCCGAAAGCGAAAACAGGTGATTTTGAGGATGGAGTCCGCAGGAAAGCAGAGAGGGCCAAATTGTCTGTGGCATTTGAAGAGGTTCCAGGAGGCAGTGAGAACCAGCATTACTTTTCCAGGCTGGCACCTTTGCTGTGGCAGCAAAAGCTGGACGTTTGTCTTTTTTGCTCCTGAGGCTGCCGAAAGCGAAAACAGGTGCTTTTGAGGATGGAGTCCGCAGGAAAGCAGAGAGGGCCAAATTGTCTGGGGCATTTGAAAGGGTTCCAGGAGGCAGTGAGAACCAGCATTACTTTTCCCCGCTGGCACCTTTGCTGTGGCAGCAAAAGCTGGACGTTTGTCTTTTTTGCTCCTGAGGATGCTGAAAGCGAAAACAGGTGCTTTTGAGGATGGAGTCCGCAGGAAAGCAGAGAGGGCCAAATAGTCTGGGGCATTTGAAAGGGTTCCAGGAGGCAGTGAGAACCAGCATTACTTTTCCCGGCTGGCACCTTTGCTGTGGCAGCAAAAGCTGGACGTTTGTCTTTTTTGCTCCTGAGGATGCCGAAAGCGAAAACAGGTGCTTTTGATGATGGAGTCCGCAGGAAAGCAGAGAGGGCCAAATAGTCTGGGGCATTTGAAAGGGTTACAGGAGGCAGTGAGAACCAGCATTACTTTTCCCGGCTGGCACCTTTGCTGTGGCAGCAAAACCTGGACGTTTGTCTTTTTTGCTCCGGAGGTTGCCGAAAGCGAAAACAGGTGCTTTTGAGGATGGAGTCCGCAGGAAAGCAGAGAGGGCCAAATTGTCTGTGGCATTTGAAGAGGTTCCAGGACGCAGTGAGAACCAGCATTACTTTTCCCCGCTGGCACCTTTGCTGTGGCAGCAAAACCTGGACGTTTGTCTTTTTTGCTCTGGAGGCTGCCGAAAGCGAAAACAGGTGCTTTTGAGGATGGAGTCCGCAGGAAAGCAGAGAGGGCCAAATTGTCTGGGGCATTTGAAAGAGTTCTAGGAGGTAGTGAGAATGAGCATTACTTTTCCCGGCTGGCACCTTTGCTGTGGCAGCAAAAGCTGGACGTTTGTCTTTTTTGCTCTGGAGGCTGCCGAAAGCGAAAACAGGTGCTTTTGAGGATGGAGTCCGCAGGAAAGCAGAGAGGGCCAAATAGTCTGGGGCATTTGAAAGGGTTCCAGGAGGCAGTGAGAACCAGCATTACTTTTGCCCGTTGGAACCTTTGCTGTGGCAGCAAAAGCTGGACGTTTTTCCTTTTTGCTCCTGAGGATGCCGAAAGCGAAAACAGGTGCTTTTGAGGATGGAGTCCGCAGGAAAGCAGAGAGGGCCAAATTGTCTGGGGCATTTGAAAGGGTTCCAGGAGGCAGTGAGAACCAGCATTACTTTTGCCCGCTGGCACCTTTGCTGTGGCAGCAAAAGCTGGACGTTTGTCTTTTTTGCTCCTGAGGATGCCGAAAGCGAAAACAGGTGCTTTTGAGGATGGAGTCCGCAGGAAAGCAGAGAGGGCCAAATTGTCTGGGGCATTTGAAAGGGTTCCAGGAGGCAGTGAGAACCAGCATTACTTTTCCCCGCTGGCACCTTTGCTGTGGCAGCAAAAGCTGGACGTTTGTCTTTTTTGCTCCGGAGGTTGTTGAAAGCGAAAACAGGTGCTTTTGAGGATGGAGTCCGCAGGAAAGCAGAGAGGGCCAAATTGTCTGGGGCATTTGAAAGGGTTCCAGGAGGCAGTGAGAACCAGCATTACTTTTCCCGGCTGGCACCTTTGCTGTGGCAGCAAAAGCTGGACGTTTGTCTTTTTTGCTCTGGAAGCTGCCGAAAGCGAAAACAGGTGCTTTTGAGGATGGAGTCCGCAGGAAAGCAGAGAGGGCCAAATTGTCTGGGGCATTTGAAAGGGTTCCAGGAGGCAGTGAGAACCAGCATTACTTTTCCCCGCTGGCACCTTTGCTGTGGCAGCAAAAGCTGGACGTTTGTCTTTTTTGCTCTGGAGGATGCCGAAAGCGAAAAAAGGTGCTATTGAGGATGGAGTCCGCAGGAAAGCAGAGAGGGCCAAATTGTGTGGTGCATTTGAAAGAGTTCCAGGAGGTAGTGAGAACCAGCATTACTTTTCCCCGCTGGCACCTTTGCTGTGGCAGCAAAAGCTGGACGTTTGTCTTTTTTGCTCTGGAGGATGCCGAAAGCGAAAACAGGTGCTTTTGAGGATGGAGTCCGCAGGAAAGCAGAGAGGGCCAAATAGTCTGGGGCATTTGAAAGGGTTCCAGGAGGCAGTGAGAACCAGCATTACTTTTGCCCGTTGGCCTCTTTGCTGTGGCAGCAAAAGCTGGGCGTTTGTCTTTTTTGCTCCTGAGGATGCCGAAAGCGAAAACAGGTGCTTTTGAGGATGGAGTCCGCAGGAAAGCAGAGAGGGCCAAATAGTCTGGGGCATTTGAAAGGGTTCCAGGAGGCAGTGAGAACCAGCATTACTTTTCCCGGCTGGCACCTTTGCTGTGGCAGCAAAAGCTGGACGTTTGTCTTTTTTGCTCCGGAGGTTGCCGAAAGCGAAAACAGGTGCTTTTGAGGATGGAGTCCGCAGGAAAGCAGAGAGTGCCAAATTGTCTGTGGCATTTGAAGAGGTTCCAGGACGCAGTGAGAACCAGCATTACTTTTCCCCGCTGGCATCTTTGCTGTGGCAGCAAAACCTGGACGTTTGTCATTTTTGATCTGGAGGCTGCCGAAAGCGAAAACAGGTGCTTTTGAGGATGGAGTCCGCAGGAAAGCAGAGAGGGCCAAATTGTCTGTGGCATTTGAAACAGTTCTAGGAGGTAGTGAGAACCAGCATTACTTTTCCCCGCTGGCACCTTTGCTGTGGCAGCAAAAGCTGGACGTTTGTCTTTTTTGCTCTGGAGGTTGCTGAGAGCGAAAACAGGTGCTTTTGAGGATGGAGTCCGCAGGAAAGCAGAGAGGGCCAAATTGTCTGTGGCATTTGAAGAGGTTCCAGGACGCAGTGAGAACCAGCATTACTTTTCGCCGCTGGCATCTTTGCTGTGGCAGCAAAACCTGGACGTTTGTCTTTTTTGCTCTGGAGGATGCCGAAAGCGAAAACAGGTGCTTTTGAGGATGGAGTCCGCAGGAAAGCAGAGAGGGCCAAATTGTCTGTGGCATTTGAAGAGGGTCCAGGAGGCAGTGAGAACCAGCATTACTTTTCCAGGCTGGCACCTTTGCTGTGGCAGCAAAAGCTGGACGTTTGTCTTTTTTGCTCCGGAGGCTGCCGAAAGCGAAAACAGGTGCTTTTGAGGATGGAGTCCGCAGGAAAGCAGAGAGGGCCAAATTGTCTGGGGCATTTGAAAGGGTTCCAGGAGGCAGTGAGAACCAGCATTACTTTTCCCCGCTGGCACCTTTGCTGTGGCAGCAAAAGCTGGACGTTTGTCTTTTTTGCTCCTGAGGATGCTGAAAGCGAAAACAGGTGCTTTTGAGGATGGAGTCCGCAGGAAAGCAGAGAGGGCCAAATTGTCTGGGGCATTTGAAAGGGTTCCAGGAGGCAGTGAGAACCAGCATTACTTTTCCCGGCTGGCACCTTTGCTGTGGCAGCAAAACCTGGACGTTTGTCTTTTTTGCTCCGGAGGTTGCCGAAAGCGAAAACAGGTGCTTTTGAGGATGGAGTCCGCAGGAAAGCAGAGAGGGCCAAATTGTCTGTGGCATTTGAAGAGGTTCCAGGACGCAGTGAGAACCAGCATTACTTTTCCCCGCTGGCACCTTTGCTGTGGCAGCAAAACCTGGACGTTTGTCTTTTTTGCTCTGGAGGCTGCCGAAAGCGAAAACAGGTGCTTTTGAGGATGGAGTCCGCAGGAAAGCAGAGAGGGCCAAATTGTCTGTGGCATTTGAAAGAGTTCTAGGAGGTAGTGAGAACCAGCATTACTTTTCCCAGCTGGCACCTTTGCTGTGGCAGCAAAAGCTGGACGTTTGTCTTTTTTGCTCCGGAGGCTGCCGAAAGCGAAAACAGGTGCTTTTGAGGATGGAGTCCGCAGGAAAGCAGAGAGTGCCAAATTGTCTGTGGCATTTGAAGACGTTCCAGGAGGCAATGAGGACCAGCATCACTTTTCCCCGCTGGCACCTTTGCTGTGGCAGCAAAAGCTGGACGTTTGTCTTTTTACCACCGGAGGGCGCCGAAACTGAAAAAAGGCGCTTTTGAGGATAGAGTCCGCAGGAAAGCAGAGAGGGCCAAATGGTCTGGGGCATTTGAAGGGGTTCCAGGAGGCAGTGAGAACCAGCATTACTTTTCGCCGCTGGCACCTTTGCTGTGGCAGCAAAAGCTGGACGTTTGTCTTTTTTGATCTGGAGGCTGCCGAAAGCAAAAAAAGGTGCTTTTGAGGATGGAGTCCGCAGGAAAGTAGAGAGGGCCAAATTGTCTGTGGCATTTGAAAGGGTTACAGGAGGCAGTGAGAACCAGCATTACTTTTCCCAGCTGGCACCTTTGCTGTGGCAGCAAAAGCTGGACGTTTGTCTTTTTTGCTCCTGAGGTTGCCGAAAGCGAAAACAGGTGCTTTTGAGGATGGAGTCCGCAGGAAAGCAGAGAGGGCCAAATTGTCTGGGGCATTTGAAAGGGTTCCAGGAGGCAGTGAGAACCAGCATTACTTTTCCCCGGTGGCACCTTTGCTGTGGCAGCAAAAGCTGGACGGTTGTCTTTTTTGCTCCTGAGGATGCCAAAAGCGAAAACAGGTGCTTTTGAGGATGGAGTCCGCAGGAAAGCAGAGAGGGCCAAATAGTCTGGGGCATTTGAAAGGGTTCCAGGAGGCAGTGAGAACCAGCATTACTTTTCCCGGCTGGCACCTTTGCTGTGGCAGCAAAAGCTGGACGTTTGTCTTTTTTGCTCCTGAGGATGCCGAAAGCGAAAACAGGTGCTTTTGAGGATGGAGTCCGCAGGAAAGCAGAGAGGGCCAAATAGTCTGGGGCATTTGAAAGGGTTCCAGGAGGCAGTGAGAACCAGCATTACTTTTCCCGTCTGGCACCTTTGCTGTGGCAGCAAAACCTGGACGTTTGTCTTTTTTGCTCGGAGGTTGCCGAAAGCGAAAACAGGTGCTTTTGAGGATGGAGTCCGCAGGAAAGCAGAGAGGGCCAAATTGTCTGTGGCATTTGAAGAGGTTCCAGGACGCAGTGAGAACCAGCATTACTTTTCCCCGCTGGCACCTTTGCTGTGGCAGCAAAACCTGGACGTTTGTCTTTTTTGCTCCTGAGGATGCCGAAAGCGAAAACAGGTGCTTTTGAGGATGGAGTCCGCAGGAAAGCAGAGAGGGCCAAATTGTCTGGGGCATTTGAAAGGGTTCCAGGAGGCAGTGAGAACCAGCATTACTTTTCCCGGCTGGCACCTTTGCTGTGGCAGCAAAACCTGGACGTTTGTCTTTTTTGCTCGGAGGATGCCGAAAGCGAAAACAGGTGCTTTTGAGGATGGAGTCCGCAGGAAAGCAGAGAGGGCCAAATTGTCTGGGGCATTTGAAGAGGTTCCAGGAGGCAGTGAGAACCAGCATTACTTTTCCCCGCTGGCATCTTTGCTGTGGCAGCAAAACCTGGACGTTTGTCTTTTTTGCTCCGGAGGCTGCCGAAAGCGAAAACAGGTGCTTTTGAGGATGGAGTCCGCAGGAAAGCAGAGAGGGCCAAATTGTCTGGGGCATTTGAAAGAGTTCTAGGAGGTAGTGAGAACCAGCATTACTTTTCCCCGCTGGCACCTTTGCTGTGGCAGCAAAAGCTGGACGTTTGTCTTTTTTGCTCTGGAGGCTGCCGAAAGCGAAAACAGGTGCTTTTGAGGATGGAGTCCGCAGGAAAGCAGAGAGGGCCAAATTGTCTGTGGCATTTGAAGAGGTTCCAGGACGCAGTGAGAACCAGCGTTACTTTTCCCGGCTGGCACCTTTGCTGTGGCAGCAAAAGCTGGACGTTTGTCTTTTTTGCTCCGGAGGCTGCCGAAAGCGAAAACAGGTGCTTTTGAGGATGGAGTCCGCAGGAAAGCAGAGAGGGCCAAATTGTCTGTGGCATTTGAAAGAGTTCTAGGAGGTATTGAGAACCAGCATTACTTTTCCCCGCTGGCACCTTTGCTGTGGCAGCAAAATCTGGACGTTTGTTTTTTTGCTCTGGAGGGTGCCGAAAGCGAAAACAGGTGCTTTTGAGGATGGAGTCCGCAGGAAAGCAGAGAGGGCCAAATTGTCTGGGGCATTTGAAGAGGTTCCAGGAGGCAGTGAGAACCAGCATTACTTTTCCCCGCTGGCACCTTTGCTGTGGCAGCAAAACCTGGACGTTTGTCTTTTTTGCTCTGGAGGCTGCCGAAAGCGAAAACAGGTGCTTTTGAGGATGGAGTCCGCAGGAAAGCAGAGAGGGCCAAATTGTCTGGGGCATTTGAAGAGGTTCCAGGAGGCAGTGAGAACCAGCATTACTTTTCCCCGGTGGCACCTTTGGTGTGGCAGCAAAAGCTGGAATTTGTCTTTTTTGCTCCTGAGGATGCCGAAAGCGAAAACAGGTGCTTTTGAGGATGGAGTCCGCAGGAAAGCAGAGAGGGCCAAATTGTCTGGGGCATTTGAAAGGGTTCCAGGAGGCAGTGAGAACCAGCATTACTTTTCCCCGGTGGCACCTTTGCTGTGGCAGCAAAAGCTGGACGTTTGTCTTTTTTGCTCTGGAGGATGCCGAAAGCGAAAAAAGGTGCTTTTGAGGATGGAGTCCGCAGGAAAGCAGAGAGGGTCAAATTGTCTGGGGCATTTGAAAGAGTTCCAGGAGGCAGTGAGAACCAGCATTACTTTTCCCCGGTGGCACCTTTGCTGTGGCAGCAAAAGCTGGACGTTTGTCTTTTTTGCTCTGGAGGATGCCGAAAGCGAAAAAAGGTGCTTTTGTGGATGGAGTCCGCAGGAAAGTAGAGAGGGCCAAATTGTCTGTGGCATTTGAAAGGGTTCCAGGAGGCAGTGAGAACCAGCATTACTTTTCCCCGCTGGCACCTTTGCTGTGGCAGCAAAAGCTGGACGTTTGTCTTTTTTGCTCCTGAGGTTGCCGAAAGAGAAAACAGGTGCTTTTGAGGATGGAGTCCGCAAGAAAGCAGAGAGGGCCAAATTGTCTGGGGCATTTGAAAGGGTTCCAGGAGGCAGTGAGAACCAGCATTACTTTTCCCCGCTGGCACCTTTGCTGTGGCAGCAAAAGCTGGACGTTTGTCTTTTTTGCTCCTGAGGATGCCGAAAGCGAAAACAGGTGCTTTTGAGGATGGAGTCCGCAGGAAAGCAGAGAGGGCCAAATTGTCTGGGGCATTTGAAAGGGTTCCAGGAGGCAGTGAGAACCAGCATTACTTTTGCCCGCTGGCACCTTTGCTGTGGCAGCAAAAGCTGGACGTTTGTCTTTTTTGCTCCTGAGGATGCCGAAAGCGAAAACAGGTGCTTTTGAGGATGGAGTCCGCAGGAGAGCAGAGAGGGCCAAATACTCTGGGGCATTTGAAAGGGTTCCAGGAGGCAGTGAGAACCAGCATTACTTTTCCCCGCTGGCACCTTTGCTGTGGCAGCAAAAGCTGGACGTTTGTCTTTTTTGCTCCGGAGGTTGCCGAAAGCGAAAACAGGTGCGTTTGAGGATGGAGTCCGCAGGAAAGCAGAGAGGGCCAAATTGTCTGTGGCATTTGAAGAGGTTCCAGGACGCAGTGAGAACCAGCATTACTTTTCCCCGCTGGCATCTTTGCTGTGGCAGCAAAACCTGGACGTTTGTCTTTTTTGCTCCGGAGGCTGCCGAAAGCGAAAACAGGTGCTTTTGAGGATGGAGTCCGCAGGAAAGCAGAGAGGGCCAAATTGTCTGTGGCATTTGATAGAGTTCCAGGAGGCCGTGAGAACCAGCATTACTTTTCCCCGCTGGCACCTTTGCTGTGGCAGCAAAAGCTGGACGTTTGTCTTTTTTGCTCCGGAGGCTGCCGAAAGCGAAAACAGGTGCTTTTGAGGATGGAGTCCGCAGGAAAGCAGAGAGGGCCAAATTGTCTGGGGCATTTGAAGAGGTTCCAGGAGGCAATGAGGACCAGCATTACTTTTGCCCGCTGGCACCTTTGCTGTGGCAGCACAAGCTGGACGTTTGTCTTTTTACCACCCGAGGGCGGCGAATGTGAAAAAAGGTGCTTTTGAGGATAGAATCCGCAGGAAAGCAGAGAGGGCCAAATGGTCTGGGGCATTTGGAGGGGTTCCAGGAGGCAGTGAGAACCAGCATTACTTTTCCCCGGTGGCACCTTTGCTGTGGCAGCAAAAGCTGGACGTTTGTCTTTTTTGCTCCTGAGGATGCCGAAAGCGAAAACAGGTGCTTTTGAGGATGGAGTCCGGAGAAAAGCAGAGAGGGCCAAATTGTTTGTGGCATTTGAAGAGGTTCTAGGAGGCAATGAGGACCACCATAACTTTCCCCGCTGGCACCTTTGCTGTGGCAGCAAAACCTGGACGTTTGTCTTTTTTGCTCCTGAGGTTGACGAAAGCGAAAACAGGTACTTTTGAGGATGGAGTCCGCAGGAAAGCAGAGAGGGCCAAATTGTCTGGGGCATTTGAAAGGGTTCCAGGAGGCAGTGAGAACCAGCATTACTTTTCCCCGCTGGCACCTTTGCTGTGGCAGCAAAAGCTGGACGTTTGTCTTTTTTGCTCCGGAGGTTGCCGAAAGCGAAAACAGGTGCTTTTGAGGATGGAGTCCGCAGGAAAGCAGAGAGGGCCAAATTGTCTGTGGCATTTGAAAGAGTACTAGGAGGCAGTGAGAACCAGCATTACTTTTCCCCGCTGGCATCTTTGCTGTGGCAGCAAAAGCTGGACGTTTGTCTTTTTTGCTCTGGAGGCTGCCGAAAGCGAAAACAGGTGCTTTTGAGGATGGAGTCCGCAGGAAAGCAGAGAGGGCCAAATTGTCTGGGGCATTTGAAAGGGTTCCAGGAGGCAGTGAGAACCAGCATTACTTTTCCCCGCTGGCACCTCTGCTGTGGCAGCAAAAGCTGGACGTTTGTTTTTTTTGCTCCGGAGGTTGCCGAAAGCAAAAACAGGTGCTTTTGAGGATGGAGTCCGCAGGAAAGCAGAGAGGGCCAAATTGTCTGGGGCATTTGAAAGAGTTCCAGGAGGTAGTGAGAACCAGCATTACTTTTCCCTGCTGGCACCTTTGCTGTGGCAGCAAAACCTGGACGTTTGTCTATTTTGCTCTGGAGGCTGCCGAAAGCGAAAACAGGTGCTTTTGAGGATGGAGTCCGCAGGAAAGCAGAGAGGGCCAAATTGTCTGGGGCATTTGAAAGAGTTGCAGGAGGCAGTGAGAACCAGCATTACTTTTCCCGGCTGGCACCTTTGCTGTGGCAGCAAAACCTGGACGTTTGTCTTTTTTGCTCCGGAGGCTGCCGAAAGCGAAAACAGGTGCTTTTGAGGATGGAGTCCGCAGGAAAGCAGAGAGGGCCAAATTGTCTGGGGCATTTGAAAGGGTTCCAGGAGGCAGTGAGAACCAGCATTACTTTTCCCCGCTGGCACCTTTGCTGTGGCAGCAAAACCTGGACGTTTGTCTTTTTTGCTCCGGAGGTTGCCGAAAGCGAAAACAGGTGCTTTTGAGGATGGAGTCCGCAGGAAAGCAGAGAGGGCCAAATTGTCTGTGGCTTTTGAAGAGGTTCCAGGAGGTAATGAGGACCAGCATTACTTTTCCCCGCTGGCACCTTTGCTGTGGCAGCAAAAGCTGGACGTTTGTCTTTTTTGCTCTGGAGGCTGCCGAAAGCGAAAACAGGTGCTTTTGAGGATGGAGTCCGCAGGAAAGCAGAGAGGGCCAAATTGTCTGGGGCATTTGAAAGGGTTCCAGGAGGCAGTGAGAACCAGCATTACTTTTCCCTGCTGGCACCTTTGCTGTGGCAGCAAAAGCTGGACGTTTGTCTTTTTTGCTCCGGACGCTGCCGAAAGCTAAAACAGGTGCTTTTGACGATGGAGTCCGCAGGAAAGCAGAGAGGGCAAAATTGTCTGGGGCATTTGAAAGAGTTCCAGGAGGCAGTGAGAACCAGCATTACTTTTCCCCGCTGGCACCTTTGCTGTGGCAGCAAAAGCTGACGTTTGTCTTTTTTGCTCCGGAGGCTGCCGAAAGCGAAAACAGGTGCTTTTGAGGATGCAATCCGCAGGAAAGCAGAGAGGGCCAAATTGTCTGTGGCATTTGAAGAGGTTCCAGGAGGCAATGAGGACCAGCATCACTTTTCCCCGCTGGCACCTTTGCTGTGGCAGCAAAAGCTGGACGTTTGTCTTTTTACCAACCGAGGGCGCCGAAAGTGAAAAAAGGCGCATTTGAGGATAGAGTCCGCAGGAAAGCAGAGAGGGCCAAATGGTCTGGGGCATTTGAAAGAGTTCCAGGAGGCAGTGAGAACCAGCATTACTTTTCCCGGCTGGAACCTTTGCTGTGGCAGCAAAACCTGGACGTTTGTCTTTTTTCCTCCTGAGGTTGCCGAAAGCGAAAACAGGTGCTTTTGAGGATGGAGTCCGCAGGAAAGCAGAGAGGGCCAAATTGTCTGGGGCATTTGAAAGGGTTCCAGGAGGCAGTGAGAACCAGCATTACTTTTCCCCGGTGGCACCTTTGCTGTGGCAGCAAAAGCTGGACGTTTGTCTTTTTTGCTCTGGAGGATGCCGAAAGCGAAAACAGGTGCTTTTGAGGATGGAGTCCGCAGGAAAGCAGAGAGGGCCAAATTGTCTGGGGCATTTGAAAGGGTTCCAGGAGGCAGTGAGAACCAGCATTACTTTTCCCCGCTGGCACCTTTGCTGTGGCAGCAAAAGCTGGACGTTTGTCTTTTTTGCTCTGGAGGATGCCGAAAGCGAAAAAAGGTGCTTTTGAGGATGGAGTCCGCAGGAAAGTAGAGAGGGCCAAATTGTCTGGGGCATTTGAAAGGGTTCCAGGAGGCAGTGAGAACCAGCATTACTTTTCCCCGCTGGCACCTTTGCTGTGGCAGCAAATCTGGACATTTGTCTTTTTTACTCCGGAGGTTGCCGAAAGCGAAAACAGGTGCTTTTGAGGATGGAGTCCGCAGGAAAGCAGAGAGGGCGAAATTGTCTGGGGCATTTGAAAGAGTTCCAGGAGGTAGTGAGAACCAGCATTACCTTTCCCCGCTGGCACCTTTGCTGTGGCAGCAAAACCTGGACGTTTGTCTTTTTTGCTCTGGAGGCTACCGAAAGCGAAAACAGGTGCTTTTGAGGATGGAGTCCGCAGGAAAGCAGAGAGGGCCAAATTGTCTGTGGCATTTGAAGAGGTTCCAGGAGGCAATGAGGACCACCATAACTTTCCCCGCTGGCACCTTTGCTGTGGCAGCAAAACCTGGACGTTTGTCTTTTTTGCTCCTGAGGTTGACGAAAGCGAAAACAGGTACTTTTGAGGATGGAGTCCGCAGGAAAGCAGAGAGGGCCAAATTGTTTGTGGCATTTGAAGAGGTTCCAGGACGCAGTGAGAACCAGCATTACTTTTCCCCGCTGGCACCTTTGCTGTGGCAGCAAAACCTGGACGTTTGTCTTTTTTGCTCCGGAGGCTGCCGAAAGCGAAAACAGGTGCTTTTGAGGATGGAGTCCGCAGGAAAGCAGAGAGGGCCAAATTGTCTGGGGCATTTTAAGAGGTTCCAGGAGGCAATGAGGACCAGCATTACTTTTCCCCGCTGGCACCTTTGCTGTGGCAGCAAAAGCTGGACGTTTGTCTTTTTACAACCGGAGGGCGGCGAAAGTGAAAAAAGGCGCTTTTGAGGATAGAGCCTGCAGGAAAGCAGAGAGGGCCAAATGGTCTGGGGCATTTGGAGGGGTTCCACGAGGCAGTGAGAACCAGCATTACTTTTCCCCGCTGGCACCTTTGCTGTGGCAGCAAAAGCTGGACGTTTGTCTTTTTTGCTCCTGAGGATGCCGAAAGCGAAAACAGGTGCTTTTGAGGATGGAGTCCGCAGGAAAGCAGAGAGGGCCAAATTGTCTGGGGCATTTGAAAGAGTTCCAGGAGGCAGTGAGAACCAGCATTACTTTTCCCCGCTGGCACCTTTGCTGTGGCAGCAAAAGCTGGACGTTTGTCTTTTTTGCTCCGGAGGCTGCCGAAAGCGAAAACAGGTGCTTTTGAGGATAGAGTCCGCAGGAAAGCAGAGAGGGCCAAATTGTCTGTGGCATTTGAAAGGGTTCCAGGAGGCAGTGAGAACCAGCATTACTTTTCCCCGCTGGCACCTTTGCTGTGGCAGCAAAAGCTGGACGTTTGTCTTTTTTGCTCCTGAGGATGCCAAAAGCGAAAACAGGTGCTTTTGAGGATGGAGTCCGCAGGAAAGCAGAGAGGGCCAAATAGTCTGGGGCATTTGAAAGAGTTCCAGGAGGCAGTGAGAACCAGCATTACTTTTCCCCGCTGGCATCTTTGCTGTGGCAGCAAAACCTGGACGTTTGTCTTTTTTGCTCTGGAGGCTGCCGAAAGCGAAAACAGGTGCTTTTGAGGATGGAGTCCGCAGGAAAGAAGAGAGGGCCAAATTGTCTGTGGCATTTGAAAGGGTTCCAGGAGGCAGTGAGAACCAGCATTACTTTTCCCCGCTGGCACCTCTGCTGTGGCAGCAAAATCTGGACATTTGTCTTTTTTACTCCGGAGGTTGCCGAAAGCGAAAACAGGTGCTTTTGAGGATGGAGTCCGCAGGAAAGCAGAGAGGGCCAAATTGTCTGGGGCATTTGAAGAGGTTCCAGGAGGCAATGAGGACCACCATAACTTTCCCCGCTGGCACCTTTGCTGTGGCAGCAAAACCTGGACGTTTGTCTTTTTTGCTCCTGAGGTTGACGAAAGCGAAAACAGGTACTTTTGAGGATGGAGTCCGCAGGAAAGCAGAGAGGGCCAAATTGTTTGTGGCATTTGAAGAGGTTCCAGGACGCAGTGAGAACCAGCATTACTTTTCCCCGCTGGCACCTTTGCTGTGGCAGCAAAACCTGGACGTTTGTCTTTTTTGCTCCGGAGGCTGCCGAAAGCGAAAACAGGTGCTTTTGAGGATGGAGTCCGCAGGAAAGCAGAGAGGGCCAAATTGTCTGGGGCATTTTAAGAGGTTCCAGGAGGCAATGAGGACCAGCATTACTTTTCCCCGCTGGCACCTTTGCTGTGGCAGCAAAAGCTGGACGTTTGTCTTTTTACAACCGGAGGGCGGCGAAAGTGAAAAAAGGCGCTTTTCAGGATAGAGCCTGCAGGAAAGCAGAGAGGGCCAAATGGTCTGGGGCATTTGGAGGGGTTCCACGAGGCAGTGAGAACCAGCATTACTTTTCCCGGCTGGCACCTTTGCTGTGGCAGCAAAATCTGGACGTTTGTCTTTTTTGCTCCTGAGGATGCCGAAAGCGAAAACAGGTGCTTTTGAGGATGGAGTCCGCAGGAAAGCAGAGAGGGCCAAATTGTCTGGGGCATTTGAAAGAGTTCCAGGAGGCAGTGAGAACCAGCATTACTTTTCCCGGCTGGCACCTTTGCTGTGGCAGCAAAAGCTGGACGTTTGTCTTTTTTGCTCCGGAGGCTGCCGAAAGCGAAAACAGGTGCTTTTGAGGATAGAGTCCGCAGGAAAGCAGAGAGGGCCAAATTGTCTGTGGCATTTGAAAGGGTTCCAGGAGGCAGTGAGAACCAGCATTACTTTTCCCCGCTGGCACCTTTGCTGTGGCAGCAAAAGCTGGACGTTTGTCTTTTTTGCTCCTGAGGATGCCAAAAGCGAAAACAGGTGCTTTTGAGGATGGAGTCCGCAGGAAAGCAGAGAGGGCCAAATAGTCTGGGGCATTTGAAAGAGTTCCAGGAGGCAGTGAGAACCAGCATTACTTTTCCCGGCTGGCACCTTTGCTGTGGCAGCAAAACCTGGACGTTTGTCTTTTTTGCTCCAGAGGTTGCCGAAAGCGAAAACAGGTGCTTTTGAGGAAGGAGTCCGCAGGAAAGCAGAGAGGGCCAAATTGTCTGTGGCATTTGAAGAGGTTCCAGGACGCAGTGAGAACCAGCATTACTTTTCCCCGCTGGCATCTTTGCTGTGGCAGCAAAACCTGGACGTTTTTCTTTTTTGCTCCGGAGGTTGCCGAAAGCGAAAACAGGTGCTTTTGAGGATGGAGTCCGCAGGAAAGAAGAGAGGGCCAAATTGTCTGTGGCATTTGAAAGAGTTCTAGGAGGTAGTGAGAACCAGCATTACTTTTCCCCGCTGGCACCTTTGCTGTGGCAGCAAAAGCTGGACGTTTGTCTTTTTTGCTCCGGAGGCTGCCGAAAGCGAAAACAGGTGCTTTTGAGGATGGAGTCCGCAGGAAAGCAGAGAGGGCCAAATTGTCTGGGGCATTTGAAAGGGTTCCAGGAGGCAGTGAGAACCAGCATTACTTTTCCCCGCTGGCACCTCTGCTGTGGCAGCAAAATCTGGACGTTTGTCTTTTTTACTCCGGAGGTTGCCGAAAGCGAAAACAGGTGCTTTTGAGGATGGAGTCCGCAGGAAAGCAGAGAGGGCCAAATTGTCTGGGGCATTTGAAAGAGTTCCAGGAGGTAGTGAGAACCAGCATTACTTTTCCCCGCTGTCACCTTTGCTGTGGCAGCAAAAGCTGGACGTTTGTCTTTTTTGCTCTGGAGGCTGCCGAAAGCGAAAAAAGGTGCTTTTGAGGATGGAGTCCGCAGGAAAGCAGAGAGGGCCAAATTGTCTGGGGCATTTGAAAGGGTTCCAGGAGGCAGTGAGAACCAGCATTACTTTTCCCCGCTGGCACCTTTGCTGTGGCAGCAAAACCTGGACGTTTGTCTTTTTTGCTCTGGAGGCTGCCGAAAGCGAAAACAGGTGCTTTTGAGGATGGAGTCCGCAGGAAAGCAGAGAGGGCCAAGTTTCTGTGGCATTTGAAGAGGTTCCAGGAGGCAATGAGGACCACCATAACTTTCCCCGCTGGCACCTTTGCTGTGGCAGCAAAACCTGGACGTTTGTCTTTTTTGCTCCGGAGGTTGACGAAAGCGAAAACAGGTACTTTTGAGGATGGAGTCCGCAGGAAAGCAGAGAGGGCCAAATTGTTTGTGGCATTTGAAGAGGTTCCAGGACGCAGTGAGAACCAGCATTACTTTTCCCCGCTGGCACCTTTGCTGTGGCAGCAAAACCTGGACGTTTGTCTTTTTTGCTCCGGAGGCTGCCGAAAGCGAAAACAGGTGCTTTTGAGGATGGAGTCCGCAGGAAAGCAGAGAGGGCCAAATTGTCTGTGGCATTTGAAAGGGTTCCAGGAGGCAGTGAGAACCAGCATTACTTTTCCCCGCTGGCACCTTTGCTGTGGCAGCAAAAGCTGGACGTTTGTCTTTTTTGCTCCTGAGGATGCCAAAAGCGAAAACAGGTGCTTTTGAGGATGGAGTCCGCAGGAAAGCAGAGAGGGCCAAATTGTCTGGGGCATTTGAAAGAGTTCCAGGAGGCAGTGAGAACCAGCATTACTTTTCCCCGGTGGAACCTTTGCTGTGGCAGCAAAAGCTGGACGTTTGTCTTTTTTGCTCCGGAGGCTGCCGAAAGCGAAAACAGGTGCTTTTGAGGATAGAGTCCGCAGGAAAGCAGAGAGGGCCAAATTGTCTGTGGCATTTGAAAGGGTTCCAGGAGGCAGTGAGAACCAGCATTACTTTTCCCCGCTGGCACCTTTGCTGTGGCAGCAAAAGCTGGACGTTTGTCTTTTTTGCTCCTGAGGATGCCAAAAGCGAAAACAGGTGCTTTTGAGGATGGAGTCCGCAGGAAAGCAGAGAGGGCCAAATAGTCTGGGGCATTTGAAAGAGTTCCAGGAGGCAGTGAGAACCAGCATTACTTTTCGCCGCTGGCACCTTTGCTGTGGCAGCAAAACCTGGACGTTTGTCTTTTTTGCTCCGGAGGTTGCCGAAAGCGAAAACAGGTGCTTTTGAGGAAGGAGTCCGCAGGAAAGCAGAGAGGGACAAATTGTCTGTGGCATTTGAAGAGGTTCCAGGACGCAGTGAGAACCAGCATTACTTTTCCCCGCTGGCATCTTTGCTGTGGCAGCAAAAGCTGGACGTTTGTCTTTTTTGCTCCGGAGGTTGCCGAAAGTGAAAACAGGTGCTTTTGAGGATGGAGTCCGCAGGAAAGAAGAGAGGGCCAAATTGTCTGTGGCATTTGAAAGAGTTCTAGGAGGTAGTGAGAACCAGCATTACTTTTCCCCGCTGGCACCTTTGCTGTGGCAGCAAAAGCTGGACGTTTGTCTTTTTTGCTCCGGAGGCTGCCGAAAGCGAAAACAGGTGCTTTTGAGGATGGAGTCCGCAGGAAAGCAGAGAGGGCCAAATTGTCTGGGGCATTTGAAAGGGTTCCAGGAGGCAGTGAGAACCAGCATTACTTTTCCCCGCTGGCACCTCTGCTGTGGCAGCAAAATCTGGACGTTTGTCTTTTTTACTCCGGAGGTTGCCGAAAGCAAAAACAGGTGCTTTTGAGGATGGAGTCCGCAGGAAAGCAGAGAGGGCCAAATTGTCTGGGGCATTTGAAAGAGTTCCAGGAGGTAGTGAGAACCAGCATTACTTTTCCCCGCTGGCACCTTTGCTGTGGCAGCAAAACCTGGACGTTTGTCTTTTTTGCTCTGGAGGCTGCCGAAAGCGAAAAAAGGTGCTTTTGAGGATGGAGTCCGCAGGAAAGCAGAGAGGGCCAAATTGTCTGGGGCATTTGAAAGGGTTCCAGGAGGCAGTGAGAACCAGCATTACTTTTCCCCGCTGGCACCTTTGCTGTGGCAGCAAAACCTGGACGTTTGTCTTTTTTGCTCTGGAGGCTGCCGAAAGCGAAAACAGGTGCTTTTGAGGATGGAGTCCGCAGGAAAGCAGAGAGGGCCAAGTTTCTGTGGCATTTGAAGAGGTTCCAGGAGGCAATGAGGACCACCATAACTTTCCCCGCTGGCACCTTTGCTGTGGCAGCAAAACCTGGACGTTTGTCTTTTTTGCTCCGGAGGTTGACGAAAGCGAAAACAGGTACTTTTGAGGATGGAGTCCGCAGGAAAGCAGAGAGGGCCAAATTGTTTGTGGCATTTGAAGAGGTTCCAGGACGCAGTGAGAACCAGCATTACTTTTCCCCGCTGGCACCTTTGCTGTGGCAGCAAAACCTGGACGTTTGTCTTTTTTGCTCCGGAGGCTGCCGAAAGCGAAAACAGGTGCTTTTGAGGATGGAGTCCGCAGGAAAGCAGAGAGGGCCAAATTGTCTGGGGCATTTGAAGAGGTTCCAGGAGGCAATGAGGACCAGCATTACTTTTCCCCGCTGGCACCTTTGCTGTGGCAGCAAAAGCTGGACGTTTGTCTTTTTACAACCGGAGGGCGGCGAAAGTGAAAAAAGGCGCTTTTGAGGATAGAGCCTGCAGGAAAGCAGAGAGGGCCAAATGGTCTGGGGCATTTGGAGGGGTTCCACGAGGCAGTGAGAACCAGCATTACTTTTCCCCGCTGGCACCTTTGCTGTGGCAGCAAAAGCTGGACGTTTGTCTTTTTTGCTCCTGAGGATGCCGAAAGCGAAAACAGGTGCTTTTGAGGATGGAGTCCGCAGGAAAGCAGAGAGGGCCAAATTGTCTGGGGCATTTGAAAGAGTTCCAGGAGGCAGTGAGAACCAGCATTACTTTTCCCCGCTGGCACCTTTGCTGTGGCAGCAAAAGCTGGACGTTTGTCTTTTTTGCTCCGGAGGCTGCCGAAAGCGAAAACAGGTGCTTTTGAGGATAGAGTCCGCAGGAAAGCAGAGAGGGCCAAATTGTCTGTGGCATTTGAAAGGGTTCCAGGAGGCAGTGAGAACCAGCATTACTTTTCCCCGCTGGCACCTTTGCTGTGGCAGCAAAAGCTGGACGATTGTCTTTTTTGCTCCTGAGGATGCCAAAAGCGAAAACAGGTGCTTTTGAGGATGGAGTCCGCAGGAAAGCAGAGAGGGCCAAATAGTCTGGGGCATTTGAAAGAGTTCCAGGAGGCAGTGAGAACCAGCATTACTTTTCCCGGCTGGCACCTTTGCTGTGGCAGCAAAACCTGGACGTTTGTCTTTTTTGCTCCGGAGGTTGCCGAAAGCGAAAACAGGTGCTTTTGAGGAAGGAGTCCGCAGGAAAGCAGAGAGGGCCAAATTGTCTGTGGCATTTGAAGAGGTTCCAGGACGCAGTGAGAACCAGCATTACTTTTCCCCGCTGGCATCTTTGCTGTGGCAGCAAAACCTGGACGTTTGTCTTTTTTGCTCTGGAGGCTGCCGAAAGCGAAAACAGGTGCTTTTGAGGATGGAGTCCGCAGGAAAGAAGAGAGGGCCAAATTGTCTGTGGCATTTGAAAGGGTTCCAGGAGGCAGTGAGAACCAGCATTACTTTTCCCCGCTGGCACCTTTGCTGTGGCAGCAAAAGCTGGACGTTTGTCTTTTTTGCTCCGGAGGCTGCCGAAAGCGAAAACAGGTGCTTTTGAGGATGGAGTCCGCAGGAAAGCAGAGAGGGCCAAATTGTCTGGGGCATTTTAAGAGGTTCCAGGAGGCAATGAGGACCAGCATTACTTTTCCCCGCTGGCACCTTTGCTGTGGCAGCAAAAGCTGGACGTTTGTCTTTTTACAACCGGAGGGCGGCGAAAGTGAAAAAAGGCGCTTTTGAGGATAGAGCCTGCAGGAAAGCAGAGAGGGCCAAATGGTCTGGGGCATTTGGAGGGGTTCCACGAGGCAGTGAGAACCAGCATTACTTTTCCCCGCTGGCACCTTTGCTGTGGCAGCAAAAGCTGGACGTTTGTCTTTTTTGCTCCTGAGGATGCCGAAAGCGAAAACAGGTGCTTTTGAGGATGGAGTCCGCAGGAAAGCAGAGAGGGCCAAATTGTTTGTGGCATTTGAAGAGGTTCCAGGACGCAGTGAGAAACAGCATTACTTTTCCCCGCTGGCACCTTTGCTGTGGCAGCAAAACCTGGACGTTTGTCTTTTTTGCTCCGGAGGCTGCCGAAAGCGAAAACAGGTGCTTTTGAGGATGGAGTCCGCAGGAAAGCAGAGAGGGCCAAATTGTCTGGGGCATTTTAAGAGGTTCCAGGAGGCAATGAGGACCAGCATTACTTTTCCCCGCTGGCACCTTTGCTGTGGCAGCAAAAGCTGGACGTTTGTCTTTTTACAACCGGAGGGCGGCGAAAGTGAAAAAAGGCGCTTTTGAGGATAGAGCCTGCAGGAAAGCAGAGAGGGCCAAATGGTCTGGGGCATTTGGAGGGGTTCCACGAGGCAGTGAGAACCAGCATTACTTTTCCCCGCTGGCACCTTTGCTGTGGCAGCAAAAGCTGGACGTTTGTCTTTTTTGCTCCTGAGGATGCCGAAAGCGAAAACAGGTGCTTTTGAGGATGGAGTCCGCAGGAAAGCAGAGAGGGCCAAATTGTCTGGGGCATTTGAAAGAGTTCCAGGAGGCAGTGAGAACCAGCATTACTTTTCCCCGCTGGCACCTTTGCTGTGGCAGCAAAACCTGGACGTTTGTCTTTTTTGCTCCGGAGGCTGCCGAAAGCGAAAACAGGTGCTTTTGAGGATAGAGTCCGCAGGAAAGCAGAGAGGGCCAAATTGTCTGTGGCATTTGAAAGGGTTCCAGGAGGCAGTGAGAACCAGCATTACTTTTCCCCGCTGGCACCTTTGCTGTGGCAGCAAAAGCTGGACGATTGTCTTTTTTGCTCCTGAGGATGCCAAAAGCGAAAACAGGTGCTTTTGAGGATGGAGTCCGCAGGAAAGCAGAGAGGGCCAAATAGTCTGGGGCATTTGAAAGAGTTCCAGGAGGCAGTGAGAACCAGCATTACTTTTCCCGGCTGGCACCTTTGCTGTGGCAGCAAAACCTGGACGTTTGTCTTTTTTGCTCCGGAGGTTGCCGAAAGCGAAAACAGGTGCTTTTGAGGAAGGAGTCCGCAGGAAAGCAGAGAGGGCCAAATTGTCTGTGGCATTTGAAGAGGTTCCAGGACGCAGTGAGAACCAGCATTACTTTTCCCCGCTGGCATCTTTGCTGTGGCAGCAAAACCTGGACGTTTGTCTTTTTTGCTCTGGAGGCTGCCGAAAGCGAAAACAGGTGCTTTTGAGGATGGAGTCCGCAGGAAAGAAGAGAGGGCCAAATTGTCTGTGGCATTTGAAAGGGTTCCAGGAGGCAGTGAGAACCAGCATTACTTTTCCCCGCTGGCACCTTTGCTGTGGCAGCAAAACCTGGACGTTTGTCTTTTTTGCTCCGGAGGCTGCCGAAAGCGAAAACAGGTGCTTTTGAGGATGGAGTCCGCAGGAAAGCAGAGAGGGCCAAATTGTCTGGGGCATTTTAAGAGGTTCCAGGAGGCAATGAGGACCAGCATTACTTTTCCCCGCTGGCACCTTTGCTGTGGCAGCAAAAGCTGGACGTTTGTCTTTTTACCACCGGAGGGCGGCGAAAGTGAAAAAAGGCGCTTTTGAGGATAGAGCCTGCAGGAAAGCAGAGAGGGCCAAATGGTCTGGGGCATTTGGAGGGGTTCCACGAGGCAGTGAGAACCAGCATTACTTTTGCCCGCTGGCACCTTTGCTGTGGCAGCAAAAGCTGGACGTTTGTCTTTTTTGCTCCTGAGGATGCCGAAAGCGAAAACAGGTGCTTTTGAGGATGGAGTCCGCAGGAAAGCAGAGAGGGCCAAATTGTCTGGGGCATTTGAAAGAGTTCCAGGAGGCAGTGAGAACCAGCATTACTTTTCCCGGCTGGCACCTTTGCTGTGGCAGCAAAACCTGGACGTTTGTCTTTTTTGCTCCGGAGGCTGCCGAAAGCGAAAACAGGTGCTTTTGAGGATAGAGTCCGCAGGAAACCAGAGAGGGCCAAATTGTCTGTGGCATTTGAAAGGGTTCCAGGAGGCAGTGAGAACCAGCATTACTTTTCCCCGCTGGCACCTTTGCTGTGGCAGCAAAAGCTGGACGTTTGTCTTTTTTGCTCCTGAGGATGCCAAAAGCGAAAACAGGTGCTTTTGAGGATGGAGTCCGCAGGAAAGCAGAGAGGGCCAAATAGTCTGGGGCATTTGAAAGAGTTCCAGGAGGCAGTGAGAACCAGCATTACTTTTCGTTGCTGGCACCTTTGCTGTGGCAGCAAAACCTGGACGTTTGTCTTTTTTGCTCCGGAGGTTGCCGAAAGCGAAAACAGGTGCTTTTGAGGAAGGAGTCCGCAGGAAAGCAGAGAGGGCCAAATTGTCTGTGGCATTTGAAAAGGTTCCAGGACGCAGTGAGAACCAGCATTACTTTTCCCCGCTGGCATCTTTGCTGTGGCAGCAAAACCTGGACGTTTGTCTTTTTTGCTCCTGAGGTTGCCGAAAGCGAAAACAGGTGCTTTTGAGGATGGAGTCCGCAGGAAAGAAGAGAGGGCCAAATTGTCTGTGGCATTTGAAAGAGTTCTAGGAGGTAGTGAGAACCAGCATTACTTTTCCCCGCTGGCACCTTTGCTGTGGCAGCAAAACCTGGACGTTTGTCTTTTTTGCTCCGGAGGCTGCCGAAAGCGAAAACAGGTGCTTTTGAGGATGGAGTCCGCAGGAAAGCAGAGAGGGCCAAATTGTCTGGGGCATTTTAAGAGGTTCCAGGAGGCAATGAGAACAAGCATTACTTTTCCCCGCTGGCACCTTTGCTGTGGCAGCAAAAGCTGGACGTTTGTCTTTTTACAACAGGAGGGCGGCGAAAGTGAAAAAAGGCGCTTTTGAGGATAGAGCCTGCAGGAAAGCAGAGAGAGCCAAATGGTCTGGGGCATTTGGAGGGGTTCCACGAGGCAGTGGGAACCAGCATTACTTTTCCCGGCTGGCACCTTTGCTGTGGCAGCAAAAGCTGGACGTTTGTCTTTTTTGCTCCTGAGGATGCCGAAAGCGAAAACAGGTGCTTTTGAGGATGGAGTCCGCAGGAAAGCAGAGAGGGCCAAATTGTCTGGGGCATTTGAAAGAGTTCCAGGAGGTAGTGAGAACCAGCATTACTTTTCCCCGCTGGCATCTTTGCTGTGGCAGCAAAACCTGGACGTTTGTCTTTTTTGCTCTGGAGGCTGCCGAAAGCGAAAAAAGGTGCTTTTCAGGATGGAGTCCGCAGGAAAGCAGAGAGGGCCAAATTGTCTGGGGCATTTGAAAGGGTTCCAGGAGGCAGTGAGAACCAGCATTACTTTTCCCCGCTGGCACCTTTGCTGTGGCAGCAAAACCTGGACGTTTGTCTTTTTTGCTCTGGAGGCTGCCGAAAGCGAAAACAGGTGCTTTTGAGGATGGAGTCCGCAGGAAAGCAGAGAGGGCCAAGTTTCTGTGGCATTTGAAGAGGTTCCAGGAGGCAATGAGGACCACCATAACTTTCCCCGCTGGCACCTTTGCTGTGGCAGCAAAACCTGGACGTTTGTCTTTTTTGCTCCTGAGGTTGACGAAAGCGAAAACAGGTACTTTTGAGGATGGAGTCCGCAGGAAAGCAGAGAGGGCCAAATTGTTTGTGGCATTTGAAGAGGTTCCAGGACGCAGTGAGAACCAGCATTACTTTTCCCCGCTGGCACCTTTGCTGTGGCAGCAAAACCTGGACGTTTGTCTTTTTTGCTCCGGAGGCTGCCGAAAGCAAAAACAGGTGCTTTTGAGGATGGAGTCCGCAGGAAAGCAGAGAGGGCCAAATTGTCTGGGGCATTTTAAGAGGTTCCAGGAGGCAATGAGGACCAGCATTACTTTTCCCCGCTGGCACCTTTGCTGTGGCAGCAAAAGCTGGACGTTTGTCTTTTTACAACCGGAGGGCGGCGAAAGTGAAAAAAGGCGCTTTTGAGGATAGAGCCTGCAGGAAAGCAGAGAGGGCCAAATGGTCTGGGGCATTTGGAGGGGTTCCACGAGGCAGTGAGAACCAGCATTACTTTTCCCCGCTGGCACCTTTGCTGTGGCAGCAAAAGCTGGACGTTTGTCTTTTTTGCTCCTGAGGATGCCGAAAGCGAAAACAGGTGCTTTTGAGGATGGAGTCCGCAGGAAAGCAGAGAGGGCCAAATTGTTTGTGGCATTTGAAGAGGTTCCAGGACGCAGTGAGAACCAGCATTACTTTTCCCGGCTGGCACCTTTGCTGTGGCAGCAAAAGCTGGACGTTTGTCTTTTTTGCTCCGGAGGCTGCCGAAAGCGAAAACAGGTGCTTTTGAGGATGGAGTCCGCAGGAAAGCAGAGAGGGCCAAATTGTCTGGGGCATTTTAAGAGGTTCCAGGAGTCAATGAGGACCAGCATTACTTTTCCCCGCTGGCACCTTTGCTGTGGCAGCAAAAGCTGGACGTTTGTCTTTTTACAACGGGAGGGCGGCGAAAGTGAAAAAAGGCGCTTTTGAGGATAGAGCCTGCAGGAAAGCAGAGAAGGCCATATTGTCTGGGGCATTTGAAAGAGTTCCAGGAGGCAGTGAGAACCAGCATTACTTTTCCCGGCTGGCACCTTTGCTGTGGCAGCAAAACCTGGACGTTTGTTTTTTTCCTCCGGAGGCTGCCGAAAGCGAAAACAGGTGCTTTTGAGGATGGAGTCCGCAGGAAAGCAGAGAGGGCCAAATTGTCTGGGGCATTTGAAAGAGTTCCAGGAGGCAGTGAGAACCAGCATTACTTTTCCCGGCTGGCACCTTTGCTGTGGCAGCAAAAGCTGGACGTTTGTCTTTTTTGCTCCGGAGGCTGCCGAAAGCGAAAACAGGTGCTTTTGAGGATAGAGTCCGCAGGAAAGCAGAGAGGGCCAAATTGTCTGGGGCATTTGAAAGGGTTCCAGGAGGCAGTGAGAACCAGCATTACTTTTCCCCGCTGGCACCTTTGCTGTGGCAGCAAAAGCTGGACGTTTGTCTTTTTTGCTCCTGAGGATGCCAAAAGCGAAAACAGGTGCTTTTGAGGATGGAGTCCGCAGGAAAGCAGAGAGGGCCAAATAGTCTGGGGCATTTGAAAGAGTTCCAGGAGGCAGTGAGAACCAGCATTACTTTTCCCCGCTGGCACCTTTGCTGTGGCAGCAAAACCTGGACGTTTGTCTTTTTTGCTCCGGAGGTTGCCGAAAGCGAAAACAGGTGCTTTTGAGGAAGGAGTCCGCAGGAAAGCAGAGAGGGCCAAATTGTCTGTGGCATTTGAAAGGGTTCCAGGAGGCAGTGAGAACCAGCATTACTTTTCCCCGCTGGCACCTTTGCTGTGGCAGCAAAAGCTGGACGTTTGTCTTTTTTGCTCCTGAGGATGCCAAAAGCGAAAACAGGTGCTTTTGAGGATGGAGTCCGCAGGAAAGCAGAGAGGGCCAAATAGTCTGGGGCATTTGAAAGAGTTCCAGGAGGCAGTGAGAACCAGCATTACTTTTCCCGGCTGGCACCTTTGCTGTGGCAGCAAAACCTGGACGTTTGTCTTTTTTGCTCCGGAGGTTGCCGAAAGCGAAAACAGGTGCTTTTGAGGAAGGAGTCCGCAGGAAAGCAGAGAGGGCCAAATTGTCTGTGGCATTTGAAGAGGTTCCAGGACGCAGTGAGAACCAGCATTACTTTTCCCCGCTGGCATCTTTGCTGTGGCAGCAAAACCTGGACGTTTGTCTTTTTTGCTCTGGAGGCTGCCGAAAGCGAAAACGGGTGCTTTTGAGGATGGAGTCCGCAGGAAAGAAGAGAGGGCCAAATTGTCTGTGGCATTTGAAAGGGTTCCAGGAGGCAGTGAGAACCAGCATTACTTTTCCCCGCTGGCACCTCTGCTGTGGCAGCAAAATCTGGACATTTGTCTTTTTTACTCCGGAGGTTGCCGAAAGCGAAAACAGGTGCTTTTGAGGATGGAGTCCGCAGGAAAGCAGAGAGGGCCAAATTGTCTGGGGCATTTGAAAGAGTTCCAGGAGGTAGTGAGAACCAGCATTACCTTTCCCCGCTGGCACCTTTGCTGTGGCAGCAAAACCTGGACGTTTGTCTTTTTTGCTCTGGAGGCTGCCGAAAGCGAAAACAGGTGCTTTTGAGGATGGAGTCCGCAGGAAAGCAGAGAGGGCCAAATTGTCTGTGGCATTTGAAGAGGTTCCAGGAGGCAATGAGGACCACCATAACTTTCCCCGCTGGCACCTTTGCTGTGGCAGCAAAACCTGGACGTTTGTCTTTTTTGCTCCGGAGGCTGCCGAAAGCGAAAACAGGTGCTTTTGAGGATGGAGTCCGCAGGAAAGCAGAGAGGGCCAAATTGTCTGGGGCATTTGAAGAGGTTCCAGGAGGCAATGAGGACCAGCATTACTTTTCCCCGCTGGCACCTTTGCTGTGGCAGCAAAAGCTGGACGTTTGTCTTTTTACAACAGGAGTGCGGCGAAAGTGAAAAAAGGCGCTTTTGAGGATAGAGCCTGCAGGAAAGCAGAGAGAGCCAAATGGTCTGGGGCATTTGGAGGGGTTCCACGAGGCAGTGGGAACCAGCATTACTTTTCCCGGCTGGCACCTTTGCTGTGGCAGCAAAAGCTGGACGTTTGTCTTTTTTGCTCCTGAGGATGCCGAAAGCGAAAACAGGTGCTTTTGAGGATGGAGTCCGCAGGAAAGCAGAGAGGGCCAAATAGTCTGGGGTATTTGAAAGAGTTCCAGGAGGCAGTGAGAACCAGCATTACTTTTCCCGGCTGGCACCTTTGCTGTGGCAGCAAAACCTGGACGTTTGTCTTTTTTGCTCCGGAGGTTGCCGAAAGCGAAAACAGGTGCTTTTGAGGAAGGAGTCCGCAGGAAAGCAGAGAGGGACAAATTGTCTGTGGCATTTGAAGAGGTTCCAGGACGCAGTGAGAACCAGCATTACTTTTCCCCGCTGGCATCTTTGCTGTGGCAGCAAAACCTGGACGTTTGTCTTTTTTGCTCCTGAGGTTGCCGAAAGCGAAAACAGGTGCTTTTGAGGATGGAGTCCGCAGGAAAGAAGAGAGGGCCAAATTGTCTGTGGCATTTGAAAGAGTTCTAGGAGGTAGTGAGAACCAGCATTACTTTTCCCCGCTGGCACCTTTGCTGTGGCAGCAAAAGCTGGACGTTTGTCTTTTTTGCTCCGGAGGCTGCCGAAAGCGAAAACAGGTGCTTTTGAGGATGGAGTCCGCAGGAAAGCAGAGAGGGCCAAATTGTCTGTGGCATTTGAAAGAGTTCCAGGAGGTAGTGAGAACCAGCATTACTTTTCCCCGCTGGCACCTTTGCTGTGGCAGCAAAACCTGGACGTTTGTCTTTTTTGCTCTGGAGGCTGCCGAAAGCGAAAAAAGGTGCTTTTGAGGATGGAGTCCGCAGGAAAGCAGAGAGGGCCAAATTGTCTGGGGCATTTGAAAGGGTTCCAGGAGGCAGTGAGAACCAGCATTACTTTTCCCCGCTGGCACCTTTGCTGTGGCAGCAAAACCTGGACGTTTGTCTTTTTTGCTCTGGAGGCTGCCGAAAGCGAAAACAGGTGCTTTTGAGGATGGAGTCCGCAGGAAAGAAGAGAGGGCCAAATTGTCTGTGGCATTTGAAAGGGTTCCAGGAGGCAGTGAGAACCAGCATTACTTTTCCCCGCTGGCACCTCTGCTGTGGCAGCAAAATCTGGACATTTGTCTTTTTTACTCCGGAGGTTGCCGAAAGCGAAAACAGGTGCTTTTGAGGATGGAGTCCGCAGGAAAGCAGAGAGGGCCAAATTGTCTGGGGCATTTGAAAGAGTTCCAGGAGGTAGTGAGAACCAGCATTACCTTTCCCCGCTGGCACCTTTGCTGTGGCAGCAAAACCTGGACGTTTGTCTTTTTTGCTCTGGAGGCTGCCGAAAGCGAAAACAGGTGCTTTTGAGGATGGAGTCCGCAGGAAAGCAGAGAGGGCCAAATTGTCTGTGGCATTTGAAGAGGTTCCAGGAGGCAATGAGGACCACCATAACTTTCCCCGCTGGCACCTTTGCTGTGGCAGCAAAACCTGGACGTTTGTCTTTTTTGCTCCGGAGGCTGCCGAAAGCGAAAACAGGTGCTTTTGAGGATGGAGTCCGCAGGAAAGCAGAGAGGGCCAAATTGTCTGGGGCATTTGAAGAGGTTCCAGGAGGCAATGAGGACCAGCATTACTTTTCCCCGCTGGCACCTTTGCTGTGGCAGCAAAAGCTGGACGTTTGTCTTTTTACAACAGGAGGGCGGCGAAAGTGAAAAAAGGCGCTTTTGAGGATAGAGCCTGCAGGAAAGCAGAGAGAGCCAAATGGTCTGGGGCATTTGGAGGGGTTCCACGAGGCAGTGGGAACCAGCATTACTTTTCCCGGCTGGCACCTTTGCTGTGGCAGCAAAAGCTGGACGTTTGTCTTTTTTGCTCCTGAGGATGCCGAAAGCGAAAACAGGTGCTTTTGAGGATGGAGTCCGCAGGAAAGCAGAGAGGGCCAAATAGTCTGGGGTATTTGAAAGAGTTCCAGGAGGCAGTGAGAACCAGCATTACTTTTCCCGGCTGGCACCTTTGCTGTGGCAGCAAAACCTGGACGTTTGTCTTTTTTGCTCCGGAGGTTGCCGAAAGCGAAAACAGGTGCTTTTGAGGAAGGAGTCCGCAGGAAAGCAGAGAGGGACAAATTGTCTGTGGCATTTGAAGAGGTTCCAGGACGCAGTGAGAACCAGCATTACTTTTCCCCGCTGGCATCTTTGCTGTGGCAGCAAAACCTGGACGTTTGTCTTTTTTGCTCCTGAGGTTGCCGAAAGCGAAAACAGGTGCTTTTGAGGATGGAGTCCGCAGGAAAGAAGAGAGGGCCAAATTGTCTGTGGCATTTGAAAGAGTTCTAGGAGGTAGTGAGAACCAGCATTACTTTTCCCCGCTGGCACCTTTGCTGTGGCAGCAAAAGCTGGACGTTTGTCTTTTTTGCTCCGGAGGCTGCCGAAAGCGAAAACAGGTGCTTTTGAGGATGGAGTCCGCAGGAAAGCAGAGAGGGCCAAATTGTCTGTGGCATTTGAAAGAGTTCCAGGAGGTAGTGAGAACCAGCATTACTTTTCCCCGCTGGCACCTTTGCTGTGGCAGCAAAACCTGGACGTTTGTCTTTTTTGCTCTGGAGGCTGCCGAAAGCGAAAAAAGGTGCTTTTGAGGATGGAGTCCGCAGGAAAGCAGAGAGGGCCAAATTGTCTGGGGCATTTGAAAGGGTTCCAGGAGGCAGTGAGAACCAGCATTACTTTTCCCCGCTGGCACCTTTGCTGTGGCAGCAAAACCTGGACGTTTGTCTTTTTTGCTCTGGAGGCTGCCGAAAGCGAAAACAGGTGCTTTTGAGGATGGAGTCCGCAGGAAAGCAGAGAGGGCCAAGTTTCTGTGGCATTTGAAGAGGTTCCAGGAGGGAATGAGGACCACCATAACTTTCCCCGCTGGCACCTTTGCTGTGGCAGCAAAACCTGGACGTTTGTCTTTTTTGCTCCTGAGGTTGACGAAAGCGAAAACAGGTACTTTTGAGGATGGAGTCCGCAGGAAAGCAGAGAGGGCCAAATTGTTTGTGGCATTTGAAGAGGTTCCAGGACGCAGTGAGAACCAGCATTACTTTTCCCCGCTGGCACCTTTGCTGTGGCAGCAAAACCTGGACGTTTGTCTTTTTTGCTCCGGAGGCTGCCGAAAGCGAAAACAGGTGCTTTTGAGGATGGAGTCCGCAGGAAAGCAGAGAGGGCCAAATTGTCTGGGGCATTTGAAGAGGTTCCAGGAGGCAATGAGGACCAGCATTACTTTTCCCCGCTGGCACCTTTGCTGTGGCAGCAAAAGCTGGACGTTTGTCTTTTTACAACCGGAGGGCGGCGAAAGTGAAAAAAGGCGCTTTTGAGGATAGAGCCTGCAGGAAAGCAGAGAGGGCCAAATGGTCTGGGGCATTTGGAGGGGTTCCACGAGGCAGTGAGAACCAGCATTACTTTTCCCCGCTGGCACCTTTGCTGTGGCAGCAAAAGCTGGACGTTTGTCTTTTTTGCTCCTGAGGATGCCGAAAGCGAAAACAGGTGCGTTTGAGGATGGAGTCCGCAGGAAAGCAGAGAGGGCCAAATTGTTTGTGGCATTTGAAGAGGTTCCAGGACGCAGTGAGAACCAGCATTACTTTTCCCCGCTGGCACCTTTGCTGTGGCAGCAAAACCTGGACGTTTGTCTTTTTTGCTCCGGAGGCTGCCGAAAGCGAAAACAGGTGCTTTTGAGGATGGAGTCCGCAGGAAAGCAGAGAGGGCCAAATTGTCTGGGGCATTTTAAGAGGTTCCAGGAGGCAATGAGGACCAGCATTACTTTTCCCCGCTGGCACCTTTGCTGTGGCAGCAAAAGCTGGACGTTTGTCTTTTTACAACGGGAGGGCGGCGAAAGTGAAAAAAGGCGCTTTTGAGGATAGAGCCTGCAGGAAAGCAGAGAGGGCCAAATGGTCTGGGGCATTTGGAGGGGTTCCACGAGGCAGTGAGAACCAGCATTACTTTTCCCCGCTGGCACCTTTGCTGTGGCAGCAAAAGCTGGACGTTTGTCTTTTTTGCTCCTGAGGATGCCGAAAGCGAAAACAGGTGCTTTTGAGGATGGAGTCCGCAGGAAAGCAGAGAGGGCCAAATTGTCTGGGGCATTTGAAAGAGTTCCAGGAGGCAGTGAGAACCAGCATTACTTTTCCCGGCTGGCACCTTTGCTGTGGCAGCAAAAGCTGGACGTTTGTCTTTTTTGCTCCGGAGGCTGCCGAAAGCGAAAACAGGTGCTTTTGAGGATAGAGTCCGCAGGAAAGCAGAGAGGGCCAAATTGTCTGTGGCATTTGAAAGGGTTCCAGGAGGCAGTGAGAACCAGCATTACTTTTCCCCACTGGCACCTTTGCTGTGGCAGCAAAAGCTGGACGTTTGTCTTTTTTGCTCCTGAGGATGCCAAAAGCGAAAACAGGTGCTTTTGAGGATGGAGTCCGCAGGAAAGCAGAGAGGGCCAAATAGTCTGGGGCATTTGAAAGAGTTCCAGGAGGCAGTGAGAACCAGCATTACTTTTCCCGGCTGGCACCTTTGCTGTGGCAGCAAAACCTGGACGTTTGTCTTTTTTGCTCTGGAGGTTGCCGAAAGCGAAAACAGGTGCTTTTGAGGAAGGAGTCCGCAGGAAAGCAGAGAGGGCCAAATTGTCTGTGGCATTTGAAAGGGTTCCAGGAGGCAGTGAGAACCAGCATTACTTTTCCCCGCTGGCACCTTTGCTGTGGCAGCAAAAGCTGGACGTTTGTCTTTTTTGCTCCTGAGGATGCCAAAAGCGAAAACAGGTGCTTTTGAGGATGGAGTCCGCAGGAAAGCAGAGAGGGCCAAATAGTCTGGGGCATTTGAAAGAGTTCCAGGAGGCAGTGAGAACCAGCATTACTTTTCCCGGCTGGCACCTTTGCTGTGGCAGCAAAACCTGGACGTTTGTCTTTTTTGCTCCGGAGGTTGCCGAAAGCGAAAACAGGTGCTTTTGAGGAAGGAGTCCGCAGGAAAGCAGAGAGGGCCAAATTGTCTGTGGCATTTGAAGAGGTTCCAGGACGCAGTGAGAACCAGCATTACTTTTCCCCGCTGGCATCTTTGCTGTGGCAGCAAAACCTGGACGTTTGTCTTTTTTGCTCTGGAGGCTGCCGAAAGCGAAAACAGGTGCTTTTGAGGATGGAGTTCGCAGGAAAGAAGAGAGGGCCAAATTGTCTGTGGCATTTGAAAGGGTTCCAGGAGGCAGTGAGAACCAGCATTACTTTTCCCCGCTGGCACCTCTGCTGTGGCAGCAAAATCTGGACATTTGTCTTTTTTACTCCGGAGGTTGCCGAAAGCGAAAACAGGTGCTTTTGAGGATGGAGTCCGCAGGAAAGCAGAGAGGGCCAAATTGTCTGGGGCATTTGAAAGAGTTCCAGGAGGTAGTGAGAACCAGCATTACCTTTCCCCGCTGGCACCTTTGCTGTGGCAGCAAAACCTGGACGTTTGTCTTTTTTGCTCTGGAGGCTGCCGAAAGCGAAAACATGTGCTTTTGAGGATGGAGTCCGCAGGAAAGCAGAGAGGGCCAAATTGTCTGTGGCATTTGAAGAGGTTCCAGGAGGCAATGAGGACCACCATAACTTTCCCCGCTGGCACCTTTGCTGTGGCAGCAAAACCTGGACGTTTGTCTTTTTTGCTCCTGAGGTTGACGAAAGCGAAAACAGGTACTTTTGAGGATGGAGTCCGCAGGAAAGCAGAGAGGGCCAAATTGTTTGTGGCATTTGAAGAGGTTCCAGGACGCAGTGAGAACCAGCATTACTTTTCCCCGCTGGCACCTTTGCTGTGGCAGCAAAACCTGGACGTTTGTCTTTTTTGCTCCTGAGGCTGCCGAAAGCGAAAACAGGTGCTTTTGAGGATGGAGTCCGCAGGAAAGCAGAGAGGGCCAAATTGTCTGGGGCATTTTAAGAGGTTCCAGGAGGCAATGAGGACCAGCATTACTTTTCCCCGCTGGCACCTTTGCTGTGGCAGCAAAAGCTGGACGTTTGTCTTTTTACAACCGGAGGGCGGCGAAAGTGAAAAAAGGCGCTTTTGAGGATAGAGCCTGCAGGAAAGCAGAGAGGGCCAAATGGTCTGGGGCATTTGGAGGGGTTCCACGAGGCAGTGAGAACCAGCATTACTTTTCCCGGCTGGCACCTTTGCTGTGGCAGCAAAAGCTGGACGTTTGTCTTTTTTGCTCCTGAGGATGCCGAAAGCGAAAACAGGTGCTTTTGAGGATGGAGTCCGCAGGAAAGCAGAGAGGGCCAAATTGTCTGGGGCATTTGAAAGAGTTCCAGGAGGCAGTGAGAACCAGCATTACTTTTCCCGGCTGGCACCTTTGCTGTGGCAGCAAAAGCTGGACGTTTGTCTTTTTTGCTCCGGAGGCTGCCGAAAGCGAAAACAGGTGCTTTTGAGGAAGGAGTCCGCAGGAAAGCAGAGAGGGCCAAATTGTCTGTGGCATTTGAAGAGGTTCCAGGACGCAGTGAGAACCAGCATTACTTTTCCCCGCTGGCATCTTTGCTGTGGCAGCAAAACCTGGACGTTTGTCTTTTTTGCTCCTGAGGTTGCCGAAAGCGAAAACAGGTGCTTTTGAGGATGGAGTCCGCAGGAAAGAAGAGAGGGCCAAATTGTCTGTGGCATTTGAAAGAGTTCTAGTAGGTAGTGAGAACCAGCATTACTTTTCCCCGCTGGCACCTTTGCTGTGGCAGCAAAACCTGGACGTTTGTCTTTTTTGCTCCGGAGGCTGCCGAAAGCGAAAACAGGTGCTTTTGAGGATGGAGTCCGCAGGAAAGCAGAGAGGGCCAAATTGTCTGGGGCATTTGAAAGGGTTCCAGGAGGCAGTGAGAACCAGCATTACTTTTCCCCGCTGGCACCTCTGCTGTGGCAGCAAAATCTGGACGTTTGTCTTTTTTACTCCGGAGGTTGCCGAAAGCAAAAACAGGTGCTTTTGAGGATGGAGTCCGCAGGAAAGCAGAGAGGGCCAAATTGTCTGGGGCATTTGAAAGGGTTCCAGGAGGCAGTGAGAACCAGCATTACTTTTCCCCGCTGGCACCTTTGCTGTGGCAGCAAAACCTGGACGTTTGTCTTTTTTGCTCTGGAGGCTGCCGAAAGCGAAAACAGGTGCTTTTGAGGATGGAGTCCGCAGGAAAGCAGAGAGGGCCAAGTTTCTGTGGCATTTGAAGAGGTTCCAGGAGGCAATGAGGACCACCATAACTTCCCCCGCTGGCACCTTTGCTGTGGCAGCAAAACCTGGACGTTTGTCTTTTTTGCTCCGGAGGTTGACGAAAGCGAAAACAGGTACTTTTGAGGATGGAGTCCGCAGGAAAGCAGAGAGGGCCAAATTGTTTGTGGCATTTGAAGAGGTTCCAGGAGGCAATGAGGACCAGCATTACTTTTCCCCGCTGGCACCTTTGCTGTGGCAGCAAAAGCTGGACGTTTGTCTTTTTACAACCGGAGGGCGGCGAAAGTGAAAAAAGGCGCTTTTGAGGATAGAGCCTGCAGGAAAGCAGAGAGGGCCAAATGGTCTGGGGCATTTGGAGGGGTTCCACGAGGCAGTGAGAACCAGCATTACTTTTCCCCGCTGGCACCTTTGCTGTGGCAGCAAAAGCTGGACGTTTGTCTTTTTTGCTCCTGAGGATGCCGAAAGCGAAAACAGGTGCTTTTGAGGATGGAGTCCGCAGGAAAGCAGAGAGGGCCAAATTGTCTGGGGCATTTGAAAGAGTTCCAGGAGGCAGTGAGAACCAGCATTACTTTTCCCGGCTGGCACCTTTGCTGTGGCAGCAAAAGCTGGACGTTTGTCTTTTTTGCTCCGGAGGCTGCCGAAAGCGAAAACAGGTGCTTTTGAGGATAGAGTCCGCAGGAAAGCAGAGAGGGCCAAATTGTCTGGGGCATTTGAAAGGGTTCCAGGAGGCAGTGAGAACCAGCATTACTTTTCCCCGCTGGCACCTTTGCTGTGGCAGCAAAAGCTGGACGTTTGTCTCTTTTGCTCCTGAGGATGCCGAAAGCGAAAACAGGTGCTTTTGAGGATGGAGTCCGCAGGAAAGCAGAGAGGGCCAAATTGTCTGGGGCATTTGAAAGGGTTCCAGGAGGCAGTGAGAACCAGCATTACTTTTCCCCGCTGGCACCTCTGCTGTGGCAGCAAAATCTGGACGTTTGTCTTTTTTACTCCGGAGGTTGCCAAAAGCAAAAACAGGTGCTTTTGAGGATGGAGTCCGCAGGAAAGCAGAGAGGGCCAAATTGTCTGGGGCATTTGAAAGAGTTCCAGGAGGTAGTGAGAACCAGCATTACTTTTCCCCGCTGGCACCTTTGCTGTGGCAGCAAAACCTGGACGTTTGTCTTTTTTGCTCTGGAGGCTGCCGAAAGCGAAAAAAGGTGCTTTTGAGGATGGAGTCCGCAGGAAAGCAGAGAGGGCCAAATTGTCTGGGGCATTTGAAAGGGTTCCAGGAGGCAGTGAGAACCAGCATTACTTTTCCCCGCTGGCACCTTTGCTGTGGCAGCAAAACCTGGACGTTTGTCTTTTTTGCTCCGGAGGTTGCCGAAAGTGAAAACAGGTGCTTTTGAGGAAGGAGTCCGCAGGAAAGCAGAGAGGGCCAAATTGTCTGTGGCATTTGAAGATGTTCCAGGACGCAGTGAGAACCAGCATTACTTTTCCCGGCTGGCATCTTTGCTGTGGCAGCAAAACCTGGACGTTTGTCTATTTTGCTCCTGAGGTTGCCGAAAGCGAAAACAGGTGCTTTTGAGGATGGAGTCCGCAGCAAAGAAGAGTGGGCCAAATTGTCTGTTGCATTTGAAATAGTTCTAGGAGGTAGTGAGAACCAGCATTACTTTTCCCCGCTGGCACCTCTGCTGTGGCAGCAAAATCTGGACGTTTGTCTTTTTTACTCTGGAGGTTGCCCAAAGCAAAAACAGGTGCTTTTGAGGATGGAGTCCGCAGGAAAGCAGAGAGGGCCAAATTGTCTGGGGCATTTGAAAGAGTTCCAGGAGGTAGTGAGAACCAGCATTACTTTTCCCCGCTGGCACCTTTGCTGTGGCAGCAAAACCTGGACGTTTGTCTTTTTTGCTCTGGAGGCTGCCGAAAGCGAAAACAGGTGCTTTTGAGGATGGAGTCCGCAGGAAAGCAGAGAGGGCCAAATTGTCTGGGGCATTTGAAAGAGTTCCAGGAGGCAGTGAGAACCAGCATTACTTTTCCCGGCTGGCACCTTTGCTGTGGCAGCAAAACCTGGACGTTTGTTTTTTTCCTCCGGAGGCTGCCGAAAGCGAAAACAGGTGCTTTTGAGGATGGAGTCCGCAGGAAAGCAGAGAGGGCCAAATTGTCTGGGGCATTTGAAAGGGTTCCAGGAGGCAGTGAGAACCAGCATTACTTTTCCCCGCTGGCACCTTTGCTGTGGCAGCAAAAGCTGGACGTTTGTCTTTTTTGCTCCGGAGGTTGCCAAAAGCGAAAACAGGTGCTTTTGAGGATGGAGTCCGCAGGAAAGCAGAGAGGGCCAAATTGTCTGTGGCTTTTGAAGAGGTTCCAGGAGGCAATGAGGACCAGCATTACTTTTCCCCGCTGGCACCTTTGCTGTGGCAGCAAAAGCTGGACCTTTGTCTTTTTTGCTCCGGAGGCTGCCGAAAGCGAAAACAGGTGCTTTTGAGGATGGAGTCCGCAGGAAAGCAGAGAGGGCCAAATTGTCTGGGGCATTTGAAAGGGTTCCAGGAGGCAGTGAGAACCAGCATTACTTTTCCCCGCTGGCACCTTTGCTGTGGCAGCAAAAGCTGGACGTTTGTCTTTTTTGCTCTGGAGGCTGCCGAAAGCGAAAACAGGTGCTTTTGAGGATGGAGTCCGCAGGAAAGCAGAGAGGGCGAAATTGTCTATGGCTTTTGAAGAGGTTCCAGGAGGCAATGAGGACCAGCATCACTTTTCCCCGCTGGCACCTTTGCTGTGGCAGCAAAAGCTGGACGTTTGTCTTTTTACCACCGGAGGGCGGCGAAAGTGAAAAAAGGCGCTTTTGAGGATAGAGCCTGCAGGAAAGCAGAGAGGGCCAAATGGTCTGGGGCATTTGGAGGGGTTCCACGAGGCAGTGAGAACCAGCATTACTTTTCCCCGCTGGCACCTTTGCTGTGGCAGCAAAAGCTGGACGTTTGTCTTTTTTGCTCCTGAGGATGCCGAAAGCGAAAACAGGTGCTTTTGAGGATGGAGTCCGCAGGAAAGCAGAGAGGGCCAAATTGTCTGGGGCATTTGAAAGAGTTCCAGGAGGCAGTGAGAACCAGCATTACTTTTCCCGGCTGGCACCTTTGCTGTGGCAGCAAAAGCTGGACGTTTGTCTTTTTTGCTCCGGAGGTTGCCGAAAGTGAAAACAGGTGCTTTTTAGGAAGGAGTCCGCAGGAAAGCAGAGAGGGCCAAATTGTCTGTGGCATTTGAAGAGGTTCCAGGAGGTAGTGAGAACCAGCATTACTTTTCCCCGCTGGCACCTTTGCTGTGGCAGCAAAAGCTGGACGTTTGTCTTTTTTGCTCTGGAGGCTTGCGAAAGCGAAAACAGGTGCTTTTGAGGATGGAGTCCGCAGGAAAGCAGAGAGGGCCAAATTGTCTGGGGCATTTGAAAGGGTTCCAGGAGGCAGTGAGAACCAGCATTACTTTTCCCCGCTGGCACCTCTGCTGTGGCAGCAAAATCTGGACGTTTGTCTTTTTTACTCCGGAGGTTGCCGAAAGCAAAAACAGGTGCTTTTGAGGATGGAGTCCGCAGGAAAGCAGAGAGGGCCAAATTGTCTGGGGCATTTGAAAGAGTTCCAGGAGGTAGTGAGAACCAGCATTACTTTTCCCCGCTGGCACCTTTGCTGTGGCAGCAAAACCTGGACGTTTGTCTTTTTTGCTCTGGAGGCTGCCGAAAGCGAAAACAGGTGCTTTTGAGGATGGAGTCCGCAGGAAAGCAGAGAGGGCCAAATTGTCTGTGGCATTTGAAGAGGTTCCAGGAGGCAATGAGGACCACCATAACTTTCCCCGCTGGCACCTTTGCTGTGGCAGCAAAACCTGGACGTTTGTCTTTTTTGCTCCTGAGGTTGACGAAAGCGAAAACAGGTACTTTTGAGGATGGAGTCCGCAGGAAAGCAGAGAGGGCCAAATTGTTTGTGGCATTTGAAGAGGTTCCAGGACGCAGTGAGAACCAGCATTACTTTTCCCCGCTGGCACCTTTGCTGTGGCAGCAAAACCTGGACGTTTGTCTTTTTTGCTCCGGAGGTTGCCGAAAGCGAAAACAGGTGCTTTTGAGGATGGAGTCCGCAGGAAAGCAGAGAGGGCCAAATTGTCTGGGGCATTTTAAGAGGTTCCAGGAGGCAATGAGGACCAGCATTACTTTTCCCCGCTGGCACCTTTGCTGTGGCAGCAAAAGCTGGACGTTTGTCTTTTTACAACCGGAGGGCGGCGAAAGTGAAAAAAGGCGCTTTTGAGGATAGAGCCTGCAGGAAAGCAGAGAGGGCCAAATGGTCTGGGGCATTTGGAGGGGTTCCACGAGGCAGTGAGAACCAGCATTACTTTTCCCCGCTGGCACCTTTGCTGTGGCAGCAAAAGCTGGACGTTTGTCTTTTTTGCTCCTGAGGATGCCGAAAGCGAAAACAGGTGCTTTTGAGGATGGAGTCCGCAGGAAAGCAGAGAGGGCCAAATTGTCTGGGGCATTTGAAAGAGTTCCAGGAGGCAGTGAGAACCAGCATTACTTTTCCCGGCTGGCACCTTTGCTGTGGCAGCAAAAGCTGGACGTTTGTCTTTTTTGCTCCGGAGGCTGCCGAAAGCGAAAACAGGTGCTTTTGAGGATAGAGTCCGCAGGAAAGCAGAGAGGGCCAAATTGTCTGTGGCATTTGAAAGGGTTCCAGGAGGCAGTGAGAACCAGCATTACTTTTCTCCGCTGGCACCTTTGCTGTGGCAGCAAAAGCTGGACGTTTGTCTTTTTTGCTCCTGAGGATGCCAAAAGCGAAAACAGGTGCTTTTGAGGATGGAGTCCGCAGGAAAGCAGAGAGGGCCAAATAGTCTGGGGCATTTGAAAGAGTTCCAGGAGGCAGTGAGAACCAGCATTACTTTTCCCGGCTGGCACCTTTGCTGTGGCAGCAAAACCTGGACGTTTGTCTTTTTTGCTCCGGAGGTTGCCGAAAGCGAAAACAGGTGCTTTTCAGGAAGGAGTCCGCAGGAAAGCAGAGAGGGCCAAATTGTCTGTGGCATTTGAAGAGGTTCCAGGACGCAGTGAGAACCAGCATTACTTTTCCCCGCTGGCATCTTTGCTGTGGCAGCAAAAGCTGGACGTTTGTCTTTTTTGCTCCTGAGGTTGCCGAAAGCGAAAACAGGTGCTTTTGAGGATGGAGTCCGCAGGAAAGCAGAGAGGGCCAAATTGTCTGGGGCATTTGATAGGGTTCCAGGAGGCAGTGAGAACCAGCATTACTTTTCCCCGCTGGCACCTTTGCTGTGGCAGCAAAAGCTGGACGTTTGTCTTTTTTGGTCTGGAGGCTGCCGAAAGCGAAAACAGGTGCTTTTGAGGATGGAGTCCGCAGGAAAGCAGAGAGGGCGAAATTGTCTGTGGCTTTTGAAGAGGTTCCAGGAGGCAATGAGGACCAGCATCACTTTTCCCCGCTGGCACCTTTGCTGTGGCAGCAAAAGCTGGACGTTTGTCTTTTTACCACCGGAGTGCCGCGAAAGTGAAAAAAGGCGCTTTTGAGGATAGAGCCTGCAGGAAAGCAGAGAGGGCCAAATGGTCTGGGGCATTTGGAGGGGTTCCACGAGGCAGTGAGAACCAGCATTACTTTTCCCCGCTGGCACCTTTGCTGTGGCAGCAAAACCTGGACGATTGTCTTTTTTGCTCTGGAGGCTGCCGAAAGCGAAAACAGGTGCTTTTGAGGATGGAGTCCGCAGGAAAGCAGAGAGGGCCAAATTGTCTGTGGCATTTGAAGAGGTTCCAGGAGGCAATGAGGACCACCATAACTTTCCCCGCTGGCACCTTTGCTGTGGCAGCAAAACCTGGACGTTTGTCTTTTTTGCTCCTGAGGTTGACGAAAGCGAAAACAGGTACTTTTGAGGATGGAGTCCGCAGGAAAGCAGAGAGGGCCAAATTGTTTGTGGCATTTGAAGAGGTTCCAGGACGCAGTGAGAACCAGCATTACTTTTCCCCGCTGGCACCTTTGCTGTGGCAGCAAAACCTGGACGTTTGTCTTTTTTGCTCCGGAGGCTGCCGAAAGCGAAAACAGGTGCTTTTGAGGATGGAGTCCGCAGGAAAGCAGAGAGGGCCAAATTGTCTGGGGCATTTTAAGAGGTTCCAGGAGGCAATGAGGACCAGCATTACTTTTCCCCGCTGGCACCTTTGCTGTGGCAGCAAAAGCTGGACGTTTGTCTTTTTACAACCGGAGGGCGGCAAAAGTGAAAAAAGGCGCTTTTGAGGATAGAGCCTGCAGGAAAGCAGAGAGGGCCAAATGGTCTGGGGCATTTGGAGGGGTTCCACGAGGCAGTGAGAACCAGCATTACTTTTCCCCGCTGGCACCTTTGCTGTGGCAGCAAAAGCTGGACGTTTGTCTTTTTTGCTCCTGAGGATGCCGAAAGCGAAAACAGGTGCTTTTGAGGATGGAGTCCGCAGGAAAGCAGAGAATGGGCCAAATTGTCTGGGGCATTTGAAAGAGTTCCAGGAGGCAGTGAGAACCAGCATTACTTTTCCCGGCTGGCACCTTTGCTGTGGCAGCAAAAGCTGGACGTTTGTCTTTTTTGCTCCGGAGGCTGCCGAAAGCGAAAACAGGTGCTTTTGAGGATAGAGTCCGCAGGAAAGCAGAGAGGGCCAAATTGTCTGGGGCATTTGAAAGGGTTCCAGGAGGCAGTGAGAACCAGCATTACTTTTCCCCGCTGGCACCTTTGCTGTGGCAGCAAAAGCTGGACGTTTGTCTTTTTTTCTCCTGAGGATGCCAAAAGCGAAAACAGGTGCTTTTGAGGATGGAGTCCGCAGGAAAGCAGAGAGGGCCAAATAGTCTGGGGCATTTGAAAGGGTTCCAGGAGGCAGTGAGAACCAGCATTACTTTTCCCGGCTGGCACCTTTGCTGTGGCAGCAAAAGCTGGACGTTTGTCTTTTTTGCTCCGGAGGTTGCCGAAAGCGAAAACAGGTGCTTTTGAGGAAGGAGTCCGCAGGAAAGCAGAGAGGGCCAAATTGTCTGTGGCATTTGAAGAGGTTCCAGGACGCAGTGAGAACCAGCATTACTTTTCCCCGCTGGCATCTTTGCTGTGGCAGCAAAAGCTGGACGTTTGTCTTTTTTGCTCCGGAGGCTGCCGAAAGTGAAAACAGGTGCTTTTGAGGATGGAGTCCGCAGGAAAGCAGAGAGGGCCAAATTGTCTGGGGCATTTGAAAGGGTTCCAAGAGGCAGTGAGAACCAGCATTACTTTTCCCCGCTGGCACCTTTGCTGTGGCAGCAAAAGCTGGACGTTTGTCTTTTTTTCCCCTGAGGATGCCAAAAGCGAAAACAGTTGCTTTTGAGGATGGAGTCCGCAGGAAAGCAGAGAGGGCCAAATAGTCTGGGGCATTTGAAAGAGTTCCAGGAGGCAGTGAGAACCAGCATTACTTTTGCCCGCTGGCATCTTTGCTGTGGCAGCAAAACCTGGACGTTTGTCTTTTTTGCTCCGGAGGTTGCCGAAAGTGAAAACAGGTCCTTTTTAGGAAGGAGTCCGCAGGAAAGCAGAGAGGGCCAAATTGTCTGTGGCATTTGAAGAGGTTCCAGGACGCAGTGAGAACCAGCATTACTTTTCCCCGCTGGCATCTTTGCTGTGGCAGCAAAACCTGGACGTTTGTCTTTTTTGCTCCGGAGGTTGCCGAAAGCGAAAACAGGTGCTTTTGAGGATGGAGTCCGCAGGAAAGCAGAGAGGGCCAAATTGTCTGGGGCATTTGAAAGGGTTCTAGGAGGCAGTGAGAACCAGCATTACTTTTCCCCGCTGGCACCTTTGCTGTGGCAGCAAAAGCTGGACGTTTGTCTTTTTTGCTCCTGAGGATGCCGAAAGCGAAAACAGGTGCTTTTGAGGATGGAGTCCGCAGGAAAGCAGAGAGGGCCAAATTGTCTGGGGCATTTGAAAGAGTTCCAGGAGGCAGTGAGAACCAGCATTACTTTTCCCGGCTGGCACCTTTGCTGTGGCAGCAAAAGCTGGACGTTTGTCTTTTTTGCTCCGGAGGCTGCCGAAAGCGAAAACAGGTGCTTTTGAGGATAGAGTCCGCAGGAAAGCAGAGAGGGCCAAATTGTCTGGGGCATTTGAAAGGGTTCCAGGAGGCAGTGAGAACCAGCATTACTTTTCCCCGCTGGCACCTTTGCTGTGGCAGCAAAAGCTGGACGTTTGTCTTTTTTTCTCCTGAGGATGCCAAAAGCGAAAACAGGTGCTTTTGAGGATGGAGTCCGCAGGAAAGCAGAGAGGGCCAAATTGTCTGGGGCATTTGAAAGGGTTCCAGGAGGTAGTGAGAACCAGCATTACTTTTCCCCGCTGGCACCTTTGCTGTGGCAGCAAAAGCTGGACGTTTGTCTTTTTTGCTCCTGAGGATGCCGAAAGCGAAAACAGGTGCTTTTGAGGATGGAGTCCGCAGGAAAGCAGAGAGGGCCAAATTGTCTGGGGCATTTGAAAGAGTTCCAGGTGGCAGTGAGAACCAGCATTACTTTTCCCGGCTGGCACCTTTGCTGTGGCAGCAAAAGCTGGACGTTTGTCTTTTTTGCTCCGGAGGCTGCCGAAAGCGAAAACAGGTGCTTTTGAGGATAGAGTCCGCAGGAAAGCAGAGAGGGCCAAATTGTCTGGGGCATTTGAAAGGGTTCCAGGAGGCAGTGAGAACCAGCATTACTTTTCCCCGCTGGCACCTTTGCTGTGGCAGCAAAAGCTGGACGTTTGTCTTTTTTTCTCCTGAGGATGCCAAAAGCGAAAACAGGTGCTTTTGAGGATGGAGTCCGCAGGAAAGCAGAGAGGGCCAAATAGTCTGGGGCATTTGAAAGAGTTCCAGGAGGCAGTGAGAACCAGCATTACTTTTCCCGGCTGGCACCTTTGCTGTGGCAGCAAAACCTGGACGTTTGTCTTTTTTGCTCCGGAGGTTGCCGAAAGCGAAAACAGGTGCTTTTGAGGAAGGAGTCCGCAGGAAAGCAGAGAGGGCCAAATTGTCTGTGGCATTTGAAGAGGTTCCAGGACGCAGTGAGAACCAGCATTACTTTTCCCCGCTGGCATCTTTGCTGTGGCAGCAAAACCTGGACGTTTGTCTTTTTTACTCCTGAGGTTGCCGAAAGCGAAAACAGGTGCTTTTGAGGATGGAGTCCACAGGAAAGAAGAGAGGGCCAAATTGTCTGTGGCATTTGAAAGAGTTCTAGGAGGTAGTGAGAACCAGCATTACTTTTCCCCGCTGGCACCTTTGCTGTGGCAGCAAAAGCTGGACGTTTGTCTTTTTTGCTCCGGAGGCTGCCGAAAGCGAAAACAGGTGCTTTTGAGGATGGAGTCCGCAGGAAAGCAGAGAGGGCCAAATTGTCTGGGGCATTTGAAAGGGTTCCAGGAGGCAGTGAGAACCAGCATTACTTTTCCCCGCTGGCACCTCTGCTGTGGCAGCAAAATCTGGACGTTTGTCTTTTTTACTCCGGAGGTTGCCGAAAGCAAAAACAGGTGCTTTTGAGGATGGAGTCCGCAGGAAAGCAGAGAGGGCCAAATTGTCTGGGGCATTTGAAAGAGTTCCAGGAGGTAGTGAGAACCAGCATTACTTTTCCCCGCTGGCACCTTTGCTGTGGCAGCAAAACCTGGACGTTTGTCTTTTTTGCTCTGGAGGCTGCCGAAAGCGAAAACAGGTGCTTTTGAGGATGGAGTCCGCAGGAAAGCAGAGAGGGCCAAATTGTCTGGGGCATTTGAAAGGGTTCCAGGAGGCAGTGAGAACCAGCATTACTTTTCCCCGCTGGCACCTTTGCTGTGGCAGCAAAAGCTGGACGTTTGTCTTTTTTGCTCCGGAGGTTGCCAAAAGCGAAAACAGGTGCTTTTGAGGATGGAGTCCGCAGGAAAGCAGAGAGGGCCAAATTGTCTGTGGCATTTGAAGAGGTTCCAGGAGGCAATGAGGACCAGCATTACTTTTCCCCGCTGGCACCTTTGCTGTGGCAGCAAAAGCTGGACCTTTGTCTTTTTTGCTCCGGAGGCTGCCGAAAGTGAAAACAGGTGCTTTTGAGGATGGAGTCCGCAGGAAAGCAGAGAGGGCCAAATTGTCTGGGGCATTTGAAAGGGTTCCAGGAGGCAGTGAGAACCAGCATTACTTTTCCCCGCTGGCACCTTTGCTGTGGCAGCAAAATCTGGACGTTTGTCTTTTTTGCTCTGGAGGCTGCCGAAAGCGAAAACAGGTGCTTTTGAGGATGGAGTCCGCAGGAAAGCAGAGAGGGCGAAATTGTCTGTGGCTTTTGAAGAGGATCCAGGAGGCAATGAGGACCAGCATCACTTTTCCCCGCTGGCACCTTTGCTGTGGCAGCAAAAGCTGGACGTTTGTCTTTTTACCACCGGAGGGCGGCGAAAGTGAAAAAAGGCGCTTTTGAGGATAGAGCCTGCAGGAAAGCAGAGAGGGCCAAATGGTCTGGGGCATTTGGAGGGGTTCCACGAGGCAGTGAGAACCAGCATTACTTTTCCCCGCTGGCACCTTTGCTGTGGCAGCAAAAGCTGGACGTTTGTCTTTTTTGCTCCTGAGGATGCCGAAAGCGAAAACAGGTGCTTTTGAGGATGGAGTCCGCAGGAAAGCAGAGAGGGCCAAATTGTCTGGGGCATTTGAAAGAGTTCCAGGAGGCAGTGAGAACCAGCATTACTTTTCCCGGCTGGCACCTTTGCTGTGGCAGCAAAAGCTGGACGTTTGTCTTTTTTGCTCCGGAGGCTGCCGAAAGTGAAAACAGGTGCTTTTGAGGATGGAGTCCGCAGGAAAGCAGAGAGGGCCAAATTGTCTGGGGCATTTGAAAGGGTTCCAGGAGGCAGTGAGAACCAGCATTACTTTTCCCCGCTGGCACCTTTGCTGTGGCAGCAAAAGCTGGACGTTTTTCTTTTTTGCTCCTGAGGATGCCAAAAGCGAAAACAGGTGCTTTTGAGGATGGAGTCCGCAGGAAAGCAGAGAGGGCCAAATAGTCTGGGGCATTTGAAAGAGTTCCAGGAGGCAGTGAGAACCAGCATTACTTTTCCCCGCTGGCATCTTTGCTGTGGCAGCAAAACCTGGACGTTTGTCTTTTTTGCTCCGGAGGTTGCCGAAAGTGAAAACAGGTGCTTTTTAGGAAGGAGTCCGCAGGAAAGCAGAGAGGGCCAAATTGTCTGTGGCATTTGAAGAGGTTCCAGGACGCAGTGAGAACCAGCATTACTTTTCCCCGCTGGCATCTTTGCTGTGGCAGCAAAACCTGGACGTTTGTCTTTTTTGCTCCGGAGGTTGCCGAAAGCGAAAACAGGTGCTTTTGAGGATGGAGTCCGCAGGAAAGAAGAGAGGGCCAAATTGTCTGTGGCATTTGAAAGAGTTCTAGGAGGTAGTGAGAACCAGCATTACTTTTCCCCGCTGGCACCTTTGCTGTGGCAGCAAAAGCTGGACGTTTGTCTTTTTTGCTCCGGAGGCTGCCGAAAGCGAAAACAGGTGCTTTTGAGGATGGAGTCCGCAGGAAAGCAGAGAGGGCCAAATTGTCTGGGGCATTTGAAAGGGTTCCAGGAGGCAGTGAGAACCAGCATTACTTTTCCCCGCTGGCACCTCTGCTGTGGCAGCAAAATCTGGACGTTTGTCTTTTTTACTCCGGAGGTTGCCGAAAGCAAAAACAGGTGCTTTTGAGGATGGAGTCCGCAGGAAAGCAGAGAGGGCCAAATTGTCTGGGGCATTTGAAAGAGTTCCAGGATGTAGTGAGAACCAGCATTACTTTTCTCCGCTGGCACCTCTGCTGTGGCAGCAAAACCTGGACGTTTGTCTTTTTTGCTCCTGAGGATGCCAGTAGTGAAAACAGGTGCTTTTGAGGATGGAGTCCGCAGGAAAGCAGAGAGGGCCAAATTGTCTGGGGCATTTGAAGAGGTTCCAGGACGCAGTGAGAACCAGCATTACTTTTCCCCGCTGGCATCTTTGCTGTGGCAGCAAAAGCTGGACGTTTGTCTTTTTACCACCGGAGGGCGCAGAAAGTGAAAAAAGGCGCTTTTGAGGATGGAGTCCGCAGGAAAGCAGAGAGGGCCAAATGGTCTGGGGCATTTGAAGGGGTTCCAGGAGGCAGTGAGAACCAGCATTACTTTTCGCCGCTGGCACCTTTGCTGTGGCAGCAAAAGCTGGACGTTTGTCTTTTTTGCTCTGGAGGATGCCGAAAGCGAAAAAAGGTGCTTTTGAGGATGGAGTCCGCAGGAAAGCAGAGAGGGCCAAATTGTCTGTGGCATTTGAAAGGGTTCCAGGAGGCAGTGAGAACCAGCATTACTTTTCCCCGCTGGCACCTTTGCTGTGGAAGCAAAACCTGGACGTTTGTCTTTTTTGCACCTGAGGATGCCGTAAGCGAAAACAGGTGCTTTTGACGATGGAGTCCGCAGGAAAGCAGAGAGGGCCAAATTGTCTGGGGCATTTGAAAGAGTTCCAGGAGGCAGTGAGAACCAGCATTACTTTTCCCCGCTGGCACCTTTGCTGTGGCAGCAAAAGCTGACGTTTGTCTTTTTTGCTCCAGAGGCTGCCGAAAGCGAAAACAGGTTCTTTTGAGGATGGAGTCCGCAGGAAAGCAGAGAGTGCCAAAATTGTCTGTGGCATTTGAAGAGGTTCCAGGAGGCAATGAGGACCAGCATCACTTTTCCCCGCTGGCACCTTTGCTGTGGCAGCAAAAGCTGGACGTTTGTCATTTTACCACCGGAGGGCGCCGAAAGTGAAAAAAGACGCTTTTGAGGATAGAGTCCGCAGGAAAGCAGAGAGGGCCAAATGGTCTGGGGCATTTGAAGGGGTTCCAGGAGGCAGTGAGAACCAGCATTACTTTTCGCCGCTGGCACCTTTGCTGTGGCAGCAAAAGCTGGACGTTTGTCTTTTTTGCTCTGGAGGATGCCGAAAGCGAAAACAGGTGCTTTTGAGGATGGAGTCCGCAGGAAAGTAGAGAGGGCCAAATTGTCTGTGGCATTTGAAAGGGTTCCAGGAGGCAGTGAGAACCAGCATTACTTTTCCCTGCTGGCACCTTTGCTGTGGCAGCAAAAGCTGGACGTTTGTCTTTTTTGCTCCTGAGGTTGCCGAAAGCGAAAACAGGTGCTTTTGAGGATGCAATCCGCAGGAAAGCAGAGAGGGCCAAATTGTCTGGGGCATTTGAAAGGGTTCCAGGAGGCAGTGAGAACCAGCATTACTTTTCCCCGCTGGCACCTTTGCTGTGGCAGCAAAAGCTGGACGTTTGTCTTTTTTGCTCCGGAGGCTGCCGAAAGCGAAAACAGGTGCTTTTGAGGATGGAGTCCGCAGGAAAGCAGAGAGGGCCAAATTGTCTGGGGCATTTGAAAGGGTTCCAGGAGGCAGTGAGAACCAGCATTACTTTTGCCCGCTGGCACCTTTGCATTGGCAGGAAAACCTGGACGTTTGTCTTTTTTGCTCCTGAGGTTTCCGAAAGCGAAAACAGGTGCTTTTGAGGATGGAGTCCGCAGGAAAGCAGAGAGGGCCAAATTGTCTGTGGCATTTGAAGAGGTTCCAGGAGGCAATGAGGACCAGCATAACTTTCCCCGCTGGCACCTTTGCTGTGGCAGCAAAACCTGGACGTTTGTCTTTTTTGCTCCTGAGGTTGACGAAAGCGAAAGCAGGTACTTTTGAGGATGGAGTCCGCAGGAAAGCAGAGAGGGCCAAATTGTCTGTGGCATTTGAAGAGGTTCCAGGAGGTGTGAGAACCAGCATTAGTTTTGCCCGCTGGCACCTTTGCTGTGGCAGGAAAACCTGGACGTTTGTCTTTTTTGCTCCGGAGGCTGCCGAAAGCGAAAACAGGTGCTTTTGAGGATGGAGTCCGCAGGAAAGCAGAGAGGGCCAAATTGTCTGGGGCATTTGAAGAGGTTCCAGGAGGCAATGAGGACCAGCATCACTTTTCCCCGCTGGCACCTTTGCTGTGGCAGCAAAACCTGGACGTTTGTCTTTTTACCACCGGAGGGCGGCGAAAGTGAAAAAAGGCGCTTTTGAGGATAGAGTCCGCAGGAAAGCAGAGAGGGCCAAATGGTCTGGGGCATTTGGAGGGGTTCCAGGAGGCAGTGAGAACCAGCATTACTTTTCCCCGCTGGCACCTTTGCTGTGGCAGCAAAACCTGGACGTTTGTCTTTTTTGCTCCTGAGGATGCCGAAAGCGAAAACAGGTGCTTTTGAGGATGGAGTCCGCAGGAAAGCAGAGAGGGCCAAATTGTCTGGGGCATTTGAAAGGGTTCCAGGAGGCAGTGAGAACCAGCATTACTTTTGCCCGCTGGCACCTTTGCTGTGGCAGCAAAACCTGGACGTTTGTCTTTTTTGCTCCTGAGGATGCCAAAAGCGAAAACAGGTGCTTTTGAGGATGGAGTCCGCAGGAAAGCAGAGAGGGCCAAATAGTCTGGGGCATTTGAAAGAGTTCCAGGAGGCAGATAGAACCAGCATTACTTTTCCCGGCTGGCACCTTTGCTGTGGCAGCAAAACCTGGACGTTTGTCTTTTTTGCTCCGGAGGTTGCCGAAAGTGAAAACAGGTGCTTTTGAGGAAGGAGTCCGCAGGAAAGCAGAGAGGGCCAAATTGTCTGTGGCATTTGAAGAGGTTCCAGGACGCAGTGAGAACCAGCATTACTTTTCCCGGCTGGCATCTTTGCTGTTGCAGCAAAATCTGGACGTTTGTCATTTTTGCTCCGGAGGCTGCCGAAAGCGAAAACAGGTGCTTTTGAGGAAGGAGTCTGCAGGAAAGCAGAGAGGGCCAAATTGTCTGTGGCATTTGAAAGGGTTCCAGGAGGCAGTGAGAACCAGCATTACTTTTCCCCGCTGGCACCTCTGCTGTGGCAGCAAAATCTGGACGTTTGTCTTTTTTACTCTGGAGGTTGCCGAAAGCAAAAACAGGTGCTTTTGAGGATGGAGTCCGCAGGAAAGCAGAGAGGGCCAAATTGTCTGGGGCATTTGAAAGAGTTCCAGGAGGTAGTGAGAACCAGCATTACTTTTCCCCGCTGGCACCTTTGCTGTGGCAGCAAAACCTGGACGTTTGTCTTTTTTGCTCCGGAGGCTGCCGAAAGCGAAAACAGGTGCTTTTGAGGATGGAGTCCGCAGGAAAGAAGAGAGGGCCAAATTGTCTGTGGCATTTGAAAGAGTTCTAGGAGGTAGTGAGAACCAGCATTACTTTTCCCCGCTGGCACCTTTGCTGTGGCAGCAAAAGCTGGACGTTTTTCTTTTTTGCTCCGGAGGCTGCCGAAAGCGAAAACAGGTGCTTTTGAGGATGGAGTCCGCAGGAAAGCAGAGAGGGCCAAATTGTCTGGGGCATTTGAAAGGGTTCCAGGAGGCAGTGAGAACCAGCATTACTTTTCCCCGCTGGCACCTTTGCTGTGGCAGCAAAAGCTGGACGTTTGTCTTTTTTACTCCGGAGGTTGCCGAAAGCAAAAACAGGTGCTTTTGAGGATGGAGTCCGCAGGAAAGCAGAGAGGGCCAAATTGTCTGGGGCATTTGAAAGAGTTCCAGGAGGTAGTGAGAACCAGCATTACTTTTCCCCGCTGGCACCTTTGCTGTGGCAGCAAAAGCTGGACGTTTGTCTTTTTTGCTCTGGAGGCTGCCGAAAGCGAAAACAGGTGCTTTTGAGGATGGAGTCCGCAGGAAAGCAGAGAGGGCCAAATTGTCTGGGGCATTTGAAAGAGTTCCAGGAGGCAGTGAGAACCAGCATTACTTTTCCCGGCTGGCACCTTTGCTGTGGCAGCAAAACCTGGACGTTTGTTTTTTTCCTCCGGAGGCTGCCGAAAGCGAAAACAGGTGCTTTTGAGGATGGAGTCCGCAGGAAAGCAGAGAGGGCCAAATTGTCTGGGGCATTTGATAGGGTTCCAGGGGGCAGTGAGAACCAGCATTACTTTTCCCGGCTGGCACCTTTGCTGTGGCAGCAAAAGCTGGACGTTTGTCTTTTTTGCTCCTGAGGATGCCGAAAGTGAAAACAGGTGCTTTTGAGGATGGAGTCCGCAGGAAAGCAGAGAGGGCCAAATTGTCTGGGGCATTTGAAGGGGTTCCAGGAGGCAGTGAGAACCAGCATTACTTTTCCCCGCTGGCACCTTTGCTGTGGCAGCAAAACCTGGACGTTTGTCTTTTTTGCTCCGGAGGCTGCCGAAAGCGAAAACAGGTGCTTTTGAGGATGGAGTCCGCAGGAAAGCAGAGAGGGCCAAATTGTCTGGGGCATTTGAAAGAGTTCCAGGAGGCAGTGAGAACCAGCATTACTTTTCCCCGCTGGCACCTTTGCTGTGGCAGCAAAACCTGGACGTTTGTCTTTTTTGCTCTGGAGGCTGCCGAAAGCGAAAACAGGTGCTTTTGAGGATGGAGTCCGCAGGAAAGTAGAGAGGGCCAAATTGTCTGTGGCATTTGAAAGGGTTCCAGGAGGCAGTGAGAACCAGCATTACTTTTCCCTGCTGGCACCCTTGCTGTGGCAGCAAAAGCTGGACGTTTGTCTTTTTTGCTCCTGAGGTTGCCGAAAGCGAAAACAGGTGCTTTTGAGGATGGAGTCCGCAGGAAAGCAGAGAGGGCCAAATTGTCTGTGGCATTTGAAGAGGTTCCAGGAGGCAATGAGGACCAGCATCATTTTTCCCCGCTGGCACCTTTGCTGTGGCAGCAAAACCTGGACGTTTGTCTTTTTTGCTCCGGAGGTTGCCGAAAGGAAAAACAGGTGCTTTTGAGGATGGAGTCCACAGGAAAGCAGAGAGGGCCAAATTGTCTGTGGCTTTTGAAGAGGTTCCAGGAGGCAATGAGGACCAGCATTACTTTTCCCCGCTGGCACCTTTGCTGTGGCAGCAAAAGCTGGACGTTTGTCTTTTTTGCTCTGGAGGCTGCCGAAAGCGAAAATAGGTGCTTTTGAGGATGGAGTCCGCAGGAAAGCAGAGAGGGCCAAATTGTCTGGGGCATTTGAAAGAGTTCCAGGAGGCAGTGAGAACCAGCATTACTTTTCCCCGCTGGCACCTTTGCTGTGGCAGCAAAACCTGGACGTTTGTCTTTTTTGCTCCGGAGGCTGACGAAAGCGAAAACAGGTGCTTTTGAGGATGGAGTCCGCAGGAAAGCAGAGAGGGCCAAATTGTCTGTGGCATTTGAAGAGGTTCCAGGAGGCAATGAGGACCAGCATTACTTTTCCCCGCTGGCACCTTTGCTGTGGCAGCAAAACCTGGACGTTTGTCTTTTTTGCTCCTGAGGATGCCGAAAGCGAAAACAGGTGCTTTTGAGGATGGAGTCCGCAGGAAAGCAGAGAGGGCCAAATTGTCTGTGGCATTTGAAGAGGTTCTAGGAGGAAATGAGGACCAGCATTACTTTTCCCCGCTGGCACCTTTGCTGTGGCAGCAAAACCTGGACGTTTGTCTTTTTTGCTCCGGAGGCCTCCGAAAGCGAAAACAGGTGCTTTTGAGGATGGAGTCCGCAGGAAAGCAGAGAGGGCCAAATTGTCTGGGGCATTTGAAAGGGTTCCAGGAGGCAGTGAGAACCAGCATTACTTTTGCCCGCTGGCACCTTTGCTGTGGCAGCAAAAGCTGGACGTTTGTCTTTTTTGCTCCTGAGGATGCCAAAAGCGAAAAGAGGTGCTTTTGAGGATGGAGTCCGCAGGAAAGCAGAGAGAGCCAAATAGTCTGGGGCATTTGAAAGAGTTCCAGGAGGCAGATAGAACCAGCATTACTTTTCCCGGCTGGCACCTTTGCTGTGGCAGCAAAACCTGGACGTTTGTCTTTTTTGCTCCGGAGGTTGCCGAAAGTGAAAACAGGTGCTTTTGAGGAAGGAGTCCGCAGGAAAGCAGAGAGGGCCAAATTGTCTGTGGCATTTGAAGAGGTTACAGGACGCAGTGAGAACCAGCATTACTTTTCCCCGCTGGCATCTTTGCTGTGGCAGCAAAATCTGGACGTTTGTCTTTTTTGCTCCGGAGGCTGCCGAAAGCGAAAACAGGTGCTTTTGAGGATGGAGTCCGCAGGAAAGCAGAGAGGGCCAAATTGTCTGGGGCATTTGAAAGAGTTCCAGGAGGCAGTGAGAACCAGCATTACTTTTCCCGGCTGGCACATTTGCTGTGGCAGCAAAACCTGGACGTTTGTTTTTTTCCTCCGGAGGCTGCCGAAAGCGAAAACAGGTGCTTTTGAGGATGGAGTCCGCAGGAAAGCAGAGAGGGCCAAATTGTCTGGGGCATTTGAAAGGGTTCCAGGAGGCAGTGAGAACCAGCATTAGTTTTCCCCGCTGGCACCTTTGCTGTGGCAGCAAAACCTGGACGTTTGTCTTTTTTGCTCCGGAGGTTGCCGAAAGCGAAAACAGGTGCTTTTGAGGATGGAGTCCGCAGGAAAGCAGAGAGGGCCAAATTGTCTGTGGCTTTTGAACAGGTTCCAGGAGGTAATGAGGACCAGCATTACTTTTCCCCGCTGGCACCATTGCTGTGGCAGCAAAAGCTGGACGTTTGTCTTTTTTGCTCCTGAGGATGCCGAAAGCGAAAACAGGTGCTTTTGAGGATGGAGTCCGCAGGAAAGCAGAGAGGGCCAAATTGTCTGGGGCATTTGAAAGGGTTCCAGGAGGCAGTGAGAACCAGCATTACTTTTGCCCGCTGGCACCTTTGCTGTGGCAGCAAAAGCTGGACGTTTGTCTTTTTTGCTCCTGAGGATGCCGAAAGTGAAAATAGGTGCTTTTGAGGATGGAGTCCGCAGGAAAGCAGAGAGGGCCAAATTGTCTGGGGCATTTGAAAGGGTTCCAGGAGGCAGTGAGAACCGGCATTACTTTTCCCCGCTGGCACCTTTGCTGTGGCAGCAAAAGCTGGACGTTTGTCTTTTTTGCTCTGGAGGCTGCCGAAAGCGAAAACAGGTCCTTTTGAGGATGGAGTCCGCAGGAAAGCAGAGAGGGCCAAATTGTCTGGGGCATTTGAAAGGGTTCTAGGAGGCAGTGAGAACCAGCATTACTTTTCCCCGCTGGCACCTTTGCTGTGGCAGCAAAAGCTGGACGTTTGTCTTTTTTGCTCCGGAGGCTGACGAAAGCGAAAACAGGTGCTTTTGAGCATGGAGTCCGCAGGAAAGCAGAGAGGGCCAAATTGTCTGGGGCATTTGAAAAGGTTCCAGGACGCAGTGAGAACCAGCATTACTTTTCCCCGCTGGCATCTTTGCTGTGGCAGCAAAAGCTGGACGTTTGTCTTTTTTGCTCCTGAGGTTGCCGAAAGCGAAAACAGGTGCTTTTGAGGATGGAGTCCGCAGGAAAGAAGAGAGGGCCAAATTGTCTGTTGCATTTGAAAGAGTTCTAGGAGGTAGTGAGAACCAGCATTACTTTTCCCCGCTGGCACCTTTGCTGTGGCAGCAAAAGCTGGACGTTTGTCTTTTTTGCTCCGGAGGATGCCGAAAGCGAAAACAGGTACTTTTGAGGATGGAGTCCGCAGGAAAGCAGAGAGGGCCAAATTGTCTGGGGCATTTGAAAGGGTTCCAGGAGGCAGTGAGAACCAGCATTACTTTTCCCCGCTGGCACCTTTGCTGTGGCAGCAAAAGCTGGACGTTTGTCTTTTTTACTCCGGAGGTTGCCGAAAGCAAAAACAGGTGCTTTTGAGGATGGAGTCCGCAGGAAAGCAGAGAGGGCCAAATTGTCTGGGGCATTTGAAAGAGTTCCAGGAGGTAGTGAGAACCAGCATTACTTTTCCCCGCTGGCACCTTTGCTGTGGCAGCAAAACCTGGACGTTTGTCTTTTTTGCTCTGGAGGCTGCCGAAAGCGAAAACAGGTGCTTTTGAGGATGGAGTCCGCAGGAAAGCAGAGAGGGCCAAATTGTCTGGGGCATTTGAAAGAGTTCCAGGAGGCAGTGAGAACCAGCATTACTTTTCCCGGCTGGCACCTTTGCTGTGGCAGCAAAACCTGGACGTTTGTTTTTTTCCTCCGGAGGCTGCCGAAAGCGAAAACAGGTGCTTTTGAGGATGGAGTCCGCAGGAAAGCAGAGAGGGCCAAATTGTCTGGGGCATTTGATAGGGTTCCAGGGGGCAGTGAGAACCAGCATTACTTTTCCCGGCTGGCACCTTTGCTGTGGCAGCAAAAGCTGGACGTTTGTCTTTTTTGCTCCTGAGGATGCCGAAAGTGAAAACAGGTGCTTTTGAGGATGGAGTCCGCAGGAAAGCAGAGAGGGCCAAATTGTCTGGGGCATTTGAAGGGGTTCCAGGAGGCAGTGAGAACCAGCATTACTTTTCCCCGCTGGCACCTTTGCTGTGGCAGCAAAACCTGGACGTTTGTCTTTTTTGCTCCGGAGGCTGCCGAAAGCGAAAACAGGTGCTTTTGAGGATGGAGTCCGCAGGAAAGCAGAGAGGGCCAAATAGTCTGGGGCATTTGAAAGAGTTCCAGGAGGCAGTGAGAACCAGCATTACTTTTCCCGGCTGGCACCTTTGCTGTGGCAGCAAAACCTGGACGTTTGTCTTTTTTGCTCTGGAGGCTGCCGAAAGCGAAAACAGGTGCTTTTGAGGATGGAGTCCGCAGGAAAGCAGAGAGGGCCAAATTGTCTGGGGCATTTGAAAGGGTTCCAGGAGGCAGTGAGAACCAGCATTACTTTTCCCCGCTGGCACCTTTGCTGTGGCAGCAAAACCTGGACGTTTGTCTTTTTTGCTCCGGAGGCTGCCGAAAGCGAAAACAGGTGCTTTTGATGATGGAGTCCGCAGGAAAGTAGAGAGGGCCAAATTGTCTGTGGCATTTGAAAGGGTTCCAGGAGGCAGTGAGAACCAGCATTACTTTTCCCTGCTGGCACCCTTGCTGTGGCAGCAAAACCTGGACGTTTGTCTTTTTTGCTCCTGAGGATGCCGAAAGCGAAAACAGGTGCTTTTGAGGATGGAGTCCGCAGGAAAGCAGAGAGGGCCAAATTGTCTGTGGCATTTGAAGAGGTTCCAGGAGGCAATGAGGACCAGCATCATTTTTCCCCGCTGGCACCTTTGCTGTGGCAGCAAAACCTGGACGTTTGTCTTTTTTGCTCTGGAGGATGCCGAAAGGAAAAACAGGTGCTTTTGAGGATGGAGTCCACAGGAAAGCAGAGAGGGCCAAATTGTCTGTGGCTTTTGAAGAGGTTCCAGGAGGCAATGAGGACCAGCATTACTTTTCCCCGCTGGCACCTTTGCTGTGGCAGCAAAAGCTGGACGTTTGTCTTTTTTGCTCTGGAGGCTGCCGAAAGCGAAAATAGGTGCTTTTGAGGATGGAGTCCGCAGGAAAGCAGAGAGGGCCAAATTGTCTGGGGCATTTGAAAGGGTTCCAGGAGGCAGTGAGAACCAGCATTACTTTTGCCCGCTGGCACCTTTGCTGTGGCAGCAAAAGCTGGACGTTTGTCTTTTTTGCTCCTGAGGATGCCGAAAGTGAAAACAGGTGCTTTTGAGGATGGAGTCCGCAGGAAAGCAGAGAGGGCCAAATTGTCTGGGGCATTTGAAGGGGTTCCAGGAGGCAGTGAGAACCAGCATTACTTTTCCCTGCTGGCACCTTTGCTGTGGCAGGAAAACCGGGACGTTTGTCTTTTTTGCTCCGGAGGCTGCCGAAAGCGAAAACAGTTGCTTTTGAGGATGGAGTCCGCAGGAAAGCAGAGAGGGCCAAATTGTCTGGGGCATTTGAAAGAGTTCCAGGAGGCAGTGAGAACCAGCATTACTTTTCCCCGCTGGCACCTTTGCTGTGGCAGCAAAACCTGGACGTTTGTCTTTTTTGCTCCGGAGGCTGACGAAAGCGAAAACAGGTGCTTTTGAGGATGGAGTCCGCAGGAAAGCAGAGAGGGCCAAATTGTCTGTGGCATTAGAAGAGGTTCCAGGAGGCAATGAGGACCAGCATTACTTTTCCCCGCTGGCACCTTTGCCATGGCAGCAAAACCTGGACGTTTGTCTTTTTTGCTCCTGAGGATGCCGAAAGCGAAAACAGGTGCTTTTGAGGATGGAGTCCGCAGGAAAGCAGAGAGGGCCAAATTGTCTGTGGCATTTGAAGAGGTTCCAGGAGGCAATGAGGACCAGCATTACTTTTCCCCGCTGGCACCTTTGCTGTGGCAGCAAAACCTGGACGTTTGTCTTTTTTGCTCCGGAGGCCTCCGAAAGCGAAAACAGGTGCTTTTGAGGATGGAGTCCGCAGGAAAGCAGAGAGGGCCAAATTGTCTGGGGCATTTGAAAGGGTTCCAGGAGGCAGTGAGAACCAGCATTACTTTTGCCCGCTGGCACCTTTGCTGTGGCAGCAAAAGCTGGACGTTTGTCTTTTTTGCTCCTGAGGATGCCAAAAGCGAAAAGAGGTGCTTTTGAGGATGGAGTCCGCAGGAAAGCAGAGAGGGCCAAATAGTCTGGGGCATTTGAAAGAGTTCCAGGAGGCAGATAGAACCAGCATTACTTTTCCCGGCTGGCACCTTTGCTGTGGCAGCAAAACCTGGACGTTTGTCTTTTTTGCTCCGGAGGTTGCCGAAAGTGAAAACAGGTGCTTTTGAGGAAGGAGTCCGCAGGAAAGCAGAGAGGGCCAAATTGTCTGTGGCATTTGAAGAGGTTCCAGGACGCAGTGAGAACCAGCATTACTTTTCCCCGCTGGCATCTTTGCTGTGGCAGCAAAAGCTGGACGTTTGTCATTTTTGCTCCGGAGGCTGCCGAAAGCGAAAACAGGTGCTTTTGAGGAAGGAGTCCGCAGGAAAGCAGAGAGGGCCAAATTGTCTGTGGCATTTGAAAGGGTTCCAGGGGGCAATGAGAACCAGCATTACTTTTCCCCGCTGGCACATCTGCTGTGGCAGCAAAATCTGGACGTTTGTCTTTTTTGCTCCGGAGGCTGCCGAAAGCGAAAACAGGTGCTTTTGAGGATGGAGTCCGCAGGAAAGCAGAGAGGGCCAAATTGTCTGGGGCATTTGAAAGAGTTCCAGGAGGCAGTGAGAACCAGCATTACTTTTCCCGGCTGGCACATTTGCTGTGGCAGCAAAACCTGGACGTTTGTTTTTTTCCTCCGGAGGCTGCCGAAAGCGAAAACAGGTGCTTTTGAGGATGGAGTCCGCAGGAAAGCAGAGAGGGCCAAATTGTCTGGGGCATTTGAAAGGGTTCCAGGAGGCAGTGAGAACCAGCATTAGTTTTCCCCGCTGGCACCTTTGCTGTGGCAGCAAAAGCTGGACGTTTGTCTTTTTTGCTCCGGAGGTTGCCGAAAGCGAAAACAGGTGCTTTTGAGGATGGAGTCCGCAGGAAAGCAGAGAGGGCCAAATTGTCTGTGGCTTTTGAACAGGTTCCAGGAGGTAATGAGGACCAGCATTACTTTTCCCCACTGGCACCTTTGCTGTGGCAGCAAAACCTGGACGTTTGTCTTTTTTGCTCCTGAGGATGCCGAAAGCGAAAACAGGTGCTTTTGAGGATGGAGTCCGCAGGAAAGCAGAGAGGGCCAAATTGTCTGGGGCATTTGAAAGGGTTCCAGGAGGCAGTGAGAACCAGCATTACTTTTCCCCGCTGGCACCTTTGCTGTGGCAGCAAAAGCTGGACGTTTGTCTTTTTTGCTCCGGAGGATGCCGAAAGTGAAAACAGGTGCTTTTGAGGATGGAGTCCGCAGGAAAGCAGAGAGGGCCAAATTGTCTGGGGCATTTGAAAGGGTTCCAGGAGGCAGTGAGAACCGGCATTACTTTTCCCCGGTGGCACCTTTGCTGTGGCAGCAAAAGCTGGACGTTTGTCTTTTTTGCTCCGGAGGCTGCCGAAAGCGAAAACAGGTGCTTTTGAGGATGGAGTCCGCAGGAAAGCAGAGAGGGCCAAATTGTCTGGGGCATTTGAAAGGGTTCTAGGAGGCAGTGAGAACCAGCATTACTTTTCCCCGCTGGCACCTTTGCTGTGGCAGCAAAAGCTGGACGTTTGTCTTTTTTGCTCCGGAGGCTGACGAAAGCGAAAACAGGTGCTTTTGAGCATGGAGTCCGCAGGAAAGCAGAGAGGGCCAAATTGTCTGGGGCATTTGAAAAGGTTCCAGGACGCAGTGAGAACCAGCATTACTTTTCCCCGCTGGCATCTTTGCTGTGGCAGCAAAAGCTGGACGTTTGTCTTTTTTGCTCCTGAGGCTGCCGAAAGCGAAAACAGGTGCTTTTGAGGATGGAGTCCGCAGGAAAGCAGAGAGGGCCAAATTGTCTGGGGCATTTGAAAGGGTTCCAGGAGGCAGTGAGAACCAGCATTACTTTTCCCCGCTGGCACCTTTGCTGTGGCAGCAAAAGCTGGACGTTTGTCTTTTTTACTCCGGAGGTTGCCGAAAGCAAAAACAGGTGCTTTTGAGGATGGAGTCCGCAGGAAAGCAGAGAGGGCCAAATTGTCTGGGGCATTTGAAAGAGTTCCAGGAGGTAGTGAGAACCAGCATTACTTTTCCCCGCTGGCACCTTTGCTGTGGCAGCAAAACCTGGACGTTTGTCTTTTTTGCTCTGGAGGCTGCCGAAAGCGAAAACAGGTGCTTTTGAGGATGGAGTCCGCAGGAAAGCAGAGAGGGCCAAATTGTCTGGGGCATTTGAAAGAGTTCCAGGAGGCAGTGAGAACCAGCATTACTTTTCCCGGCTGGCACCTTTGCTGTGGCAGCAAAACCTGGACGTTTGTTTTTTTCCTCCGGAGGCTGCCGAAAGCGAAAACAGGTGCTTTTGAGGATGGAGTCCGCAGGAAAGCAGAGAGGGCCAAATTGTCTGGGGCATTTGATAGGGTTCCAGGGGGCAGTGAGAACCAGCATTACTTTTCCCGGCTGGCACCTTTGCTGTGGCAGCAAAAGCTGGACGTTTGTCTTTTTTGCTCCTGAGGATGCCGAAAGTGAAAACAGGTGCTTTTGAGGATGGAGTCCGCAGGAAAGCAGAGAGGGCCAAATTGTCTGGGGCATTTGAAGGGGTTCCAGGAGGCAGTGAGAACCAGCATTACTTTTCCCCGCTGGCACCTTTGCTGTGGCAGCAAAACCTGGACGTTTGTCTTTTTTGCTCCGGAGGCTGCCGAAAGCGAAAACAGGTGCTTTTGAGGATGGAGTCCGCAGGAAAGCAGAGAGGGCCAAATTGTCTGGGGTATTTGAAAGAGTTCCAGGAGGCAGTGAGAACCAGCATTACTTTTCCCGGCTGGCACCTTTGCTGTGGCAGCAAAACCTGGACGTTTGTCTTTTTTGCTCTGGAGGCTGCCGAAAGCGAAAACAGGTGCTTTTGAGGATGGAGTCCGCAGGAAAGCAGAGAGGGCCAAATTGTCTGGGGCATTTGAAAGGGTTCCAGGAGGCAGTGAGAACCAGCATTACTTTTCCCCGCTGGCACCTTTGCTGTGGCAGCAAAACCTGGACGTTTGTCTTTTTTGCTCCGGAGGCTGCCGAAAGCGAAAACAGGTGCTTTTGAGGATGGAGTCCGCAGGAAAGTAGAGAGGGCCAAATTGTCTGTGGCATTTGAAAGGGTTCCAGGAGGCAGTGAGAACCAGCATTACTTTTCCCTGCTGGCACCCTTGCTGTGGCAGCAAAAGCTGGACGTTTGTCTTTTTTGCTCTGGAGGATGCCGAAAGGAAAAACAGGTGCTTTTGAGGATGGAGTCCACAGGAAAGCAGAGAGGGCCAAATTGTCTGTGGCTTTTGAAGAGGTTCCAGGAGGCAATGAGGACCAGCATTACTTTTCCCCGCTGGCACCTTTGCTGTGGCAGCAAAAGCTGGACGTTTGTCTTTTTTGCTCTGGAGGCTGCCGAAAGCGAAAATAGGTGCTTTTGAGGATGGAGTCCGCAGGAAAGCAGAGAGGGCCAAATTGTCTGGGGCATTTGAAAGGGTTCCAGGAGGCAGTGAGAACCAGCATTACTTTTGCCCGCTGGCACCTTTGCTGTGGCAGCAAAAGCTGGACGTTTGTCTTTTTTGCTCCTGAGGATGCCGAAAGTGAAAACAGGTGCTTTTGAGGATGGAGTCCGCAGGAAAGCAGAGAGGGCCAAATTGTCTTGGGCATTTGAAGGGGTTCCAGGAGGCAGTGAGAACCAGCATTACTTTTCCCCGCTGGCACCTTTGCTGTGGCAGCAAAACCGGGACGTTTGTCTTTTTTGCTCTGGAGGCTGCCGAAAGCGAAAACAGTTGCTTTTGAGGATGGAGTCCGCAGGAAAGCAGAGAGGGCCAAATTGTCTGGGGCATTTGAAAGAGTTCCAGGAGGCAGTGAGAACCAGCATTACTTTTCCCCGCTGGCACCTTTGCTGTGGCAGCAAAACCTGGACGTTTGTCTTTTTTGCTCCGGAGGCTGACGAAAGCGAAAACAGGTGCTTTTGAGGATGGAGTCCGCAGGAAAGCAGAGAGGGCCAAATTGTCTGTGGCATTTGAAGAGGTTCCAGGAGGCAATGAGGACCAGCATTACTTTTCCCCGCTGGCACCTTTGCTGTGGCAGCAAAACCTGGATGTTTGTCTTTTTTGCTCCTGAGGATGCCGAAAGCGAAAACAGGTGCTTTTGAGGATGGAGTCCGCAGGAAAGCAGAGAGGGCCAAATTGTCTGTGGCATTTGAAGAGGTTCCAGGACGCAGTGAGAACCAGCATTACTTTTCCCCGCTGGCACCTTTGCTGTGGCAGCAAAACCTGGACGTTTGTCTTTTTTGCTCCTGAGGCTGCCGAAAGCGAAAACAGGTGCTTTTGAGGATGGAGTCCGCAGGAAAGCAGAGAGGGCCAAATTGTCTGGGGCATTTGAAGAGGTTCCAGGAGGCAATGAGGACCAGCATTACTTTTCCCCGCTGGCACCTTTGCTGTGGCAGCAAAACCTGGACGTTTGTCTTTTTTGCTCCGGAGGCTGCCGAAAGCGAAAACAGGTGCTTTTGAGGATAGAGTCCGCAGGAAAGCAGAGAGGGCCAAATTGTCTGGGGCATTTGAAAGAGATCCAGGAGCTAGTGAGAACCAGCATTACTTTTCCCGGCTGGCACCTTTGCTGTGGCAGCAAAACCTGGACGTTTGTCTTTTTTGCTCTGGAGGCTGCCGAAAGCGAAAACAGGTGCTTTTGAGGATGGAGTCCGCAGGAAAGCAGAGAGGGCCAAATTGTCTGGGGCATTTGAAAGGGTTCCAGGAGGCAGTGAGAACCAGCATTACTTTTGCCCGCTGGCACCTTTGCTGTGGCAGCAAAACCTGGACGTTTGTCTTTTTTGCTCCGGAGGTTGCCGAAAGCGAAAACAGGTGCTTTTGAGGATGGAGTCCGCAGGAAAGCAGAGAGGGCCAAATTGTCTGTGGTTTTTAAGAGGTTCCAGGAGGCAATGAGGACCAGCATTACTTTTCCCCGCTGGCACCTTTGCTGTGGCAGCAAAAGCTGGACGTTTGTCTTTTTTGCTCCTGAGGCTGCCGAAAGCGAAAACAGGTGCTTTTGAGGATGGAGTCCGCAGGAAAGCAGAGAGGGCCAAATTGTCTGGGGCATTTGATAGGGTTCCAGGGGGCAGTGAGAACCAGCATTACTTTTCCCGGCTGGCACCTTTGCTGTGGCAGCAAAAGCTGGACGTTTGTCTTTTTTGCTCCTGAGGATGCCGAAAGTGAAAACAGGTGCTTTTGAGGATGGAGTCCGCAGGAAAGCAGAGAGGGCCAAATTGTCTGGGGCATTTGAAGGGGTTGCAGGAGGCAGTGAGAACCAGCATTACTTTTCCCCGCTGGCACCTTTGCTGTGGCAGCAAAACCTGGACGTTTGTCTTTTTTGCTCCGGAGGCTGCCGAAAGCGAAAACAGGTGCTTTTGAGGATGGAGTCCGCAGGAAAGTAGAGAGGGCCAAATTGTCTGTGGCATTTGAAAGGGTTCCAGGAGGCAGTGAGAACCAGCATTACTTTTCCCTGCTGGCACCCTTGCTGTGGCAGCAAAAGCTGGACGTTTGTCTTTTTTGCTCTGGAGGATGCCGAAAGTGAAAACAGGTGCTTTTGAGGATGGAGTCCGCAGGAAAGCAGAGAGGGCCAAATTGTCTGGGGCATTTGAAGGGGTTGCAGGAGGCAGTGAGAACCAGCATTACTTTTCCCCGCTGGCACCTTTGCTGTGGCAGCAAAACCTGGACGTTTGTCTTTTTTGCTCCGGAGGCTGCCGAAAGCGAAAACAGGTGCTTTTGAGGATGGAGTCCGCAGGAAAGCAGAGAGGGCCAAATTGTCTGGGGCATTTGAAAGAGTTCCAGGAGGCAGTGAGAACCAGCATTACTTTTCCCCGCTGGCAACTTTGTTGTGGCAGCAAAACCTGGACGTTTGTCTTTTTTGCTCCGGAGGCTGCCGAAAGCGAAAACAGGTGCTTTTGAGGATGGAGTCCGCAGGAAAGCAGAGAGGGCCAAATTGTCTGTGGCATTTGAAGAGGTTCCAGGAGGCAGTGAGAACCAGCATTACTTTTGCCCGCTGGCACCTTTGCTGTGGCAGCAAAAGCTGGACGTTTGTCGTTTTTGCTCTGGAAGCTGCCGAAAGCGAAAATAGGTTTTTTTGAGGATGGAGTCCGCAGGAAAGCAGAGAGGGCCAAATTGTCTGGGGCTTTTGAAGAGGTTCCAGGAGGCAATGAGGACCAGCATTACTTTTCCCCGCTGGCACCTTTGCTGTGGCAGCAAAACCTGGACGTTTGTCTTTTTTGCTCCGGAGGCTGCCAAAAGCGAAAACAGGTGCTTTTGAGGATGGAGTCCGCAGGAAAGCAGAGAGGGCCAAATTGTCTGGGGCATTTGAAAGAGTTCCAGGAGGCAGTTAGAACCAGCATTACTTTTCGTTGCTGGCACCTTTGCTGTGGCAGCAAAAGCTGGACGTTTGTCTTTTTTGCTCCGGAGGCTGCCGAAAGCGAAAACAGGTGCTTTTGAGGATGGAGTCCGCAGGAAAGCAGAGAGGGCCAAATTGTCTGGGGCATTTGAAAGGGTTCCAGGAGGCAGTGAGAACCAGCATTACTTTTGCCCGCTGGCACCTTTGCTGTGACAGCAAAACCTGGACGTTTGTCTTTTTTGCTCTGGAGGCTGCCGAAAGAGAAAATAGGTTTTTTTGAGGATGGAGTCCGCAGGAAAGCAGAGAGGGCCAAATTGTCTGGGGCTTTTGAAGAGGTTCCAGGAGGCAATGAGGACCAGCATTACTTTTCCCCGCTGGCACCTTTGCTGTGGCAGCAAAACCTGGACGTTTGTCTTTTTTGCTCCGGACGCTGCCGAAAGCGAAAACAGGTGCTTTTGAGGATGGAGTCCGCAGGAAAGCAGAGAGGGCCAAATTGTCTGGGGCATTTGAAAGAGTTCCAGGAGGCAGTTAGAACCATCATTACTTTTCGTTGCTGGCACCTTTGCTGTGGCAGCAAAAGCTGGACGTTTGTCTTTTTTGCTCCGGAGGCTGCCGAAAGCGAAAACAGGTGCTTTTGAGGATGGAGTCCGCAGGAAAGCAGAGAGGGCCAAATTGTCTGGGGCATTTGAAAGAGTTCCAGGAGGCAGTGAGAACCAGCATTACTTTTCCCGGCTGGCACCTTTGCTGTGGCAGCAAAAGCTGGACGTTTGTCTTTTTTGCTCCGGAGGCTGCCGAAAGCGAAAACAGGTGCTTTTGAGGATGGAGTCCGCAGGAAAGCAGAGAGGGCCAAGTTGTCTGTGGCATTTGAAAGGGTTCCAGGAGGCAGTGAGAACCAGCATTACTTTTGCCCGCTGGCACCTTTGCTGTGGCAGCAAAAGCTGGACGTTTGTCTTTTTTGCTCTGGAGGCTGCCGAAAGCGAAAATAGGTGCTTTTGAGGATGGAGTCCGCAGGAAAGCAGAGAGGGCCAAATTGTCTATGGCTTTTGAAGAGGTTCCAGGAGGCAATGAGGACCAGCATTACTTTTCCCCGCTGGCACCTTTGCTGTGGCAGGAAAAGCTGGACGTTTGTCTTTTTTGCTCCGGAGGCTGCCGAAAGCGAAAACAGGTGCTTTTGAGGATGGAGTCCGCAGGAAAGCAGAGAGGGCCAAATTGTCTGGGGCATTTGAAAGAGTTGCAGGAGGCAGTGAGAACCAGCATTACTTTTCCTGGCTGGCACCTTTGCTGTGGCAGCAAAAGCTGGACGTTTGTCTTTTTTGCTCCGGACGCTGCCGAAAGCGAAAACAGGTGCTTTTGAGGATGGAGTCCGCAGGAAAGCAGAGAGGGCCAAATTGTCTGTGGTTTTTAAGAGGTTCCAGGAGGCAATGAGGACCAGCATTACTTTTCCCCGCTGGCACCTTTGCTGTGGCAGCAAAAGCTGGCGTTTGTCTTTTTTGCTCCTGAGGTTGCCGAAAGCGAAAACAGGTGCTTTTGAGGATGGAGTCCGCAGGAAAGCAGAGAGGGCCAAATTGTCTGGGGCATGTGATAGGGTTCAAGGGGGCAGTGAGAACCAGCATTACTTTTCCCGGCTGGCACCTTTGCTGTGGCAGCAAAAGCTGGACGTTTGTCTTTTTTGCTCCTGAGGATGCCGAAAGTGAAAACAGGTGCTTTTGAGGATGGAGTCCGCAGGAAAGCAGAGAGGGCCAAATTGTCTGGGGCATTTGAAGGGGTTCCAGGAGGCAGTGAGAACCAGCATTACTTTTCCCCGCTGGCACCTTTGCTGTGGCAGCAAAACCTGGACGTTTGTCTTTTTTGCTCCGGAGGCTGCCGAAAGCGAAAACAGGTGCTTTTGAGGATGGAGTCCGCAGGAAAGCAGAGAGGGCCAAATTGTCTGTGGCATTTGAAGAGGTTCCAGGAGGCAGTGAGAACCAGCATTACTTTTCGTTGCTGGCACCTTTGCTGTGGCAGCAAAAGCTGGACGTTTGTCTTTTTTGCTCCGGAGGCTGCCGAAAGCGAAAACAGGTGCTTTTGAGGATGGAGTCCGCAGGAAAGCAGAGAGGGCCAAATTGTCTGTGGCATTTGAAAGAGTTGCAGGAGGCAGTGAGAACCAGCATTACTTTTCGTTGCTGGCACCTTTGCTGTGGCAGCAAAAGCTGGACGTTTGTCTTTTTTGCTCCGGAGGCTGCCGAAAGCGAAAACAGGTGCTTTTGAGGATGGAGTCCGCAGGAAAGCAGAGAGGGCCAAATTGTCTGGGGCATTTGAAAGAGTTGCAGGAGGCAGTGAGAACCAGCATTACTTTTCCCGGCTGGCACCTTTGCTGTGGCAGCAAAAGCTGGACGTTTGTCTTTTTTGCTCCGGAGGCTGCCGAAAGCGAAAACAGGTGCTTTTGAGGATGGAGTCCGCAGGAAAGCAGAGAGGGCCAAATTGTCTGGGGCATTTGAAAGGGTTCCAGGAGGCAGTGAGAACCAGCATTACTTTTGCCCGCTGGCACCTTTGCTGTGGCAGCAAAAGCTGGACGTTTGTCTTTTTTGCTCCGGAGGCTACCGAAAGCGAAAACAGGTGCTTTTGAGGATGGAGTCCGCAGGAAAGCAGAGAGGGCCAAATTTTCTGGGGCATTTGAAAGGGTTCCAGGAGGCAGTGAGAACCAGCATTACTTTTCCCGGCTGGCACCTTTGCTGTGGCAGCAAAAGCTGGACGTTTGTCTTTTTTGCTCTGCAGGATGCCGAAAGCGAAAACAGGTGCTTTTGAGGATGGAGTCCGCAGGAAAGCAGAGAGGGCCAAATTGTCTGGGGCATTTGAAAGAGTTGCAGGAGGCAGTGAGAACCAGCATTACTTTTCCTGGCTGGCACCTTTGCTGTGGCAGCAAAAGCTGGACGTTTGTCTTTTTTGCTCCGGACGCTGCCGAAAGCTAAAACAGGTGCTTTTGAGGATGGAGTCCGCAGGAAAGCAGAGAGGGCCAAATTGTCTGTGGTTTTTAAGAGGTTCCAGGAGGCAATGAGAACCAGCATTACTTTTCCCCGCTGGCACCTTTGCTGTGGCAGCAAAAGCTGGACGTTTGTCTTTTTTGCTCCGGAGGCTGCCGAAAGCGAAAACAGGTGCTTTTGAGGATGGAGTCCGCAGGAAAGCAGAGAGGGCCAAATTGTCTGGGGCATTTGAAAGGGTTCCAGGAGGCAGTGAGAACCAACATTACTTTTGCCCGCTGGCACCTTTGCTGTGGCAGCAAAAGCTGGACGTTTGTCTTTTTTGCTCTGGAGGCTGCCGAAAGCGAAAATAGGTGCTTTTGAGGATGGAGTCCGCAGGAAAGCAGAGAGGGCCAAATTGTCTGTGGCTTTTGAAGAGGTTCCAGGAGGCAATGAGGACCAGCATTACTTTTCCCCGCTGGCACCTTTGCTGTGGCAGCAAAAGCTGGACGTTTGTCTTTTTTGCTCCGGAGGCTGCCAAAAGCGAAAACAGGTGCTTTTGAGGATGGAGTCCGCAGGAAAGCAGAGAGGGCCAAATTGTCTGGGGCATTTGAAAGAGTTCCAGGAGGCAGTTAGAACCAGCATTACTTTTCCCCGCTGGCACCTTTGCTGTGGCAGCAAATGCTGGACGTTTGTCTTTTTTGCTCCGGAGGCTGCCGAAAGCGAAAACAGGTGCTTTTGAGGATGGAGTCCGCAGGAAAGCAGAGAGGGCCAAATTTTCTGGGGCATTTGAAAGGGTTCCAGGAGGCAGTGAGAACCAGCATTACTTTTCCCCGCTGGCACCTTTGCTGTGGCAGCAAAAGCTGGACGTTTGTCTTTTTTGCTCCGGAGGCTGCCGAAAGCGAAAACAGGTGCTTTTGAGGATGGAGTCCGCAGGAAAGCAGAGAGGGCCAAATTGTCTGGGGCATGTGATAGGGTTCCAGGGGGCAGTGAGAACCAGCATTACTTTTCCCGGCTGGCACCTTTGCTGTGGCAGCAAAAGCTGGACGTTTGTCTTTTTTGCTCCTGAGGATGCCGAAAGTGAAAACAGGTGCTTTTGAGGATGGAGTCCGCAGGAAAGCAGAGAGGGCCAAATTGTCTGGGGCATTTGAAGGGGTTCCAGGAGGCAGTGAGAACCAGCATTACTTTTCCCCGCTGGCACCTTTGCTGTGGCAGCAAAACCTGGACGTTTGTCTTTTTTGCTCCGGAGGCTGCCGAAAGCGAAAACAGGTGCTTTTGAGGATGGAGTCCGCAGGAAAGCAGAGAGGGCCAAATTGTCTGGGGCATTTGAAGAGGTTCCAGGAGGCAGTGAGAACCAGCATTACTTTTGCCCGCTGGCACCTTTGCTGTGGCAGCAAAACCTGGACGTTTGTCTTTTTTGCTCTGGAAGCTGCCGAAAGCGAAAATAGGTGCTTTTGAGGATGGAGTCCGCAGGAAAGCAGAGAGGGCCAAATTGTCTGTGGCTTTTGAAGAGGTTCCAGGAGGCAATGAGGACCAGCATTACTTTTCCCCGCTGGCACCTTTGCTGTGGCAGCAAAACCTGGACGTTTGTCTTTTTTGCTCCGGAGGCTGCCGAAAGCGAAAACAGGTGCTTTTGAGGATGGAGTCCGCAGGAAAGCAGAGAGGGCCAAATTGTCTGGGGCATTTGAAAGAGTTCCAGGAGGCAGTGAGAACCAGCATTACTTTTCGTTGCTGGCACCTTTGCTGTGGCAGCAAAAGCTGGACGTTTGTCTTTTTTGCTCCGGAGGCTGCCGAAAGCGAAAACAGGTGCTTTTGAGGATGGAGTCCGCAGGAAAGCAGAGAGGGCCAAATTGTCTGGGGCATTTGAAAGAGTTGCAGGAGGCAGTGAGAACCAGCATTACTTTTCCCGGCTGGCACCTTTGCTGTGGCAGCAAAAGCTGGACGTTTGTCTTTTTTGCTCCGGAGGCTGCCGAAAGCGAAAACAGGTGCTTTTGAGGATGGAGTCCGCAGGAAAGAAGAGAGGGCCAAATTGTCTGGGGCATTTGAAAGGGTTCCAGGAGGCAGTGAGAACCAGCATTACTTTTGCCCGCTGGCACCTTTGCTGTGGCAGCAAAAGCTGGACGTTTGTCTTTTTTGCTCTGGAGGCTGCCGAAAGCGAAAATAGGTGCTTTTGAGGATGGAGTCCGCAGGAAAGCAGAGAGGGCCAAATTGTCTGTGGCTTTTGAAGAGGTTCCAGGAGGCAATGAGGACCAGCATTACTTTTCCCCGCTGGCACCTTTGCTGTGGCAGCAAAAGCTGGACGTTTGTCTTTTTTGCTCCGGAGGCTGCCAAAAGCGAAAACAGGTGCTTTTGAGGATGGAGTCCGCAGGAAAGCAGAGAGGGCCAAATTGTCTGGGGCATTTGAAAGAGTTCCAGGAGGCAGTTAGAACCAGCATTACTTTTCCCCGCTGGCACCTTTGCTGTGGCAGCAAAAGCTGGACGTTTGTCTTTTTTGCTCCGGAGGCTGCCGAAAGCGAAAACAGGTGCTTTTGAGGATGGAGTCCGCAGGAAAGCAGAGAGGGCCAAATTTTCTGGGGCATTTGAAAGGGTTCCAGGAGGCAGTGAGAACCAGCATTACTTTTCCCGGCTGGCACCTTTGCTGTGGCAGCAAAAGCTGGACGTTTGTCTTTTTTGCTCCGGAGGCTGCCGAAAGCGAAAACAGGTGCTTTTGAGGATGGAGTCCGCAGGAAAGCCGAGAGGGCCAAATTGTCTGGGGCATTTGAAAGAGTTGCAGGAGGCAGTGAGAACCAGCATTACTTTTCCTGGCTGGCACCTTTGCTGTGGCAGCAAAAGCTGGACGTTTGTCTTTTTTGCTCCGGACGCTGCCGAAATCTAAAACAGGTGCTTTTGAGGATGGAGTCCGCAGGAAAGCAGAGAGGGCCAAATTGTCTGTGGTTTTTAAGAGGTTCCAGGAGGCAATGAGGACCAGCATTACTTTTCCCCGCTGGCACCTTTGCTGTGGCAGCAAAACCTGGACGTTTGTCTTTTTTGCTCCTGAGGCTGCCGAAAGCGAAAACAGGTGCTTTTGAGGATGGAGTCCGCAGGAAAGCAGAGAGGGCCAAATTGTCTGGGGCATTTGAAAGAGTTCCAGGAGGCAGTGAGAACCAGCATTACTTTTCCCCGCTGGCACCTTTGCTGTGGCAGCAAAACCTGGACGTTTGTCTTTTTTGCTCCGGAGGCTGCCGAAAGCGAAAACAGGTGCTTTTGAGGACGGAGTCCGCAGGAAAGCAGAGAGGGCCAAATTGTCTGTGGCATTTGAAGAGGTTCCAGGAGGCAGTGAGAACCAGCATTACTTTTGCCCGCTGGCACCTTTGCTGTGGCAGCAAAACCTGGACGTTTGTCTTTTTTGCTCTGGAAGCTGCCGAAAGCGAAAATAGGTGCTTTTGAGGATGGAGTCCGCAGGAAAGCAGAGAGGGCCAAATTGTCTGGGGCTTTTGAAGAGGTTCCAGGAGGCAATGAGGACCAGCATTACTTTTCCCCGCTGGCACCTTTGCTGTGGCAGCAAAAGCTGGACGTTTGTCTTTTTTGCTCCGGAGGCTGCCGAAAGCGAAAACAGGTGCTTTTGAGGATGGAGTCCGCAGGAAAGCAGAGAGGGCCAAATTGTCTGGGGCATTTGAAAGAGTTCCAGGAGGCAGTTAGAACCAGCATTACTTTTCCCGGCTGGCACCTTTGCTGTGGCAGCAAAACCTGGACGTTTGTCTTTTTTGCTCCGGAGGCTGCCGAAAGCGAAAACAGGTGCTTTTGAGGATGGAGTCCGCAGGAAAGCCGAGAGGGCCAAATTGTCTGGGGCATTTGAAAGAGTTGCAGGAGGCAGTGAGAACCAGCATTACTTTTCCTGGTTGGCACCTTTGCTGTGGCAGCAAAAGCTGGACGTTTGTCTTTTTTGCTCCGGACGCTGCCGAAAGCTAAAACAGGTGCTTTTGAGGATGGAGTCCGCAGGAAAGCAGAGAGGGCCAAATTGTCTGTGGTTTTTAAGAGGTTCCAGGAGGCAATGAGGACCAGCATTACTTTTCCCCGCTGGCACCTTTGCTGTGGCAGCAAAAGCTGGACGTTTGTCTTTTTTGCTCCTGAGGCTGCCGAAAGCGAAAACAGGTGCTTTTGAGGATGTAGTCCGCAGGAAAGCAGAGAGGGCCAAATTGTCTGGCGCATTTGAAAGAGTTCCAGGAGGCAGTGAGAACCAGCATTACTTTTCCCCGCTGGCAACTTTGCTGTGGCAGCAAAAGCTGGACGTTTGTCTTTTTTGCTCCGGAGGCTGCCGAAAGCGAAAACAGGTGCTTTTGAGGATGGAGTCCGCAGGAAAGCAGAGAGGGCCAAATTGTCTGGGGCATTTGAAAGAGTTCCAGGAGGCAGTTAGAACCAGCATTACTTTTGCCCGCTGGCACCTTTGCTGTGGCAGCAAAACCTGGACGTTTGTCTTTTTTGCTCTGGAGGCTGCCGAAAGCGAAAACAGGTGCTTTTGAGGATGGAGTCCGCAGGAAAGCAGAGAGGGCCAAATTGTCTGTGGCTTTTGAAGAGGTTCCAGGAGGCAGTGAGAACCAGCATTACTTTTCCCGGCTGGCACCTTTGCTGTGGCAGCAAAACCTGGACGTTTGTCTTTTTTGCTCCGGAGGCTGACGAAAGCGAAAACAGGTGCTTTTGAGGATGGAGTCCGCAGGAAAGCAGAGAGGGCCAAATTGTCTGGGGCATGTGAAAGAGTTCCAGGAGGCAGTTAGAACCAGCATTACTTTTCCCCACTGGCACCTTTGCTGTGGCAGCAAAAGCTGGACGTTTGTCTTTTTTGCTCCGGAGGCTGCCGAAAGCGAAAACAGGTGCTTTTGAGGATGGAGTCCGCAGGAAAGCAGAGAGGGCCAAATTGTCTGGGGCATTTGAAAGAGTTGCAGGAGGCAGTGAGAACCAGCATTACTTTTCCCGGCTGGCACCTTTGCTGTGGCAGCAAAACCTGGACGTTTGTCTTTTTTGCTCTGGAGGCTGCCGAAAGCGAAAATAGGTGCTTTTGAGGATGGAGTCCGCAGGAAAGCAGAGAGGGCCAAATTGTCTGGGGCTTTTGAAGAGGTTCCAGGAGGCAATGAGGACCAGCATTACTTTTCCCCGCTGGCACCTTTGCTGTGGCAGCAAAACCTGGACGTTTGTCTTTTTTGCTCCGGAGGCTGCCGAAAGCGAAAACAGGTGCTTTTGAGGATGGAGTCCGCAGGAAAGCAGAGAGGGCCAAATTGTCTGGGGCATTTGAAAGGGTTCCAGGAGGCAGTGAGAACCAGCATTACTTTTGCCCGCTGGCACCTTTGCTGTGGCAGCAAAACCTGGACGTTTGTCTTTTTTGCTCTGGAGGCTGCCGAAAGCGAAAATAGGTGCTTTTGAGGATGGAGTCCGCAGGAAAGCAGAGAGGGCCAAATTGTCTGTGGCTTTTGAAGAGGTTCCAGGAGGCAATGAGGACCAGCATTACTTTTCCCCGCTGGCATCTTTGCTGTGGCAGCAAAAGCTGGACGTTTGTCTTTTTTGCTCCGGAGGCTGACGAAAGCGAAAACAGGTGCTTTTGAGGATGGAGTCCGCAGGAAAGCAGAGAGGGCCAAATTGTCTGGGGCATTTGAAAGAGTTCCAGGAGGCAGTGAGAACCAGCATTACTTTTCCCCGCTGGCACCTTTGCTGTGGCAGCAAAACCTGGACGTTTGTCTTTTTTGCTCCGGAGGCTGCCGAAAGCGAAAACAGGTGCTTTTGAGGATGGAGTCCGCAGGAAAGCAGAGAGGGCCAAATTGTCTGGGGCATTTGAAAGGGTTCCAGGAGGCAGTGAGAACCAGCATTACTTTTGCCCGCTGGCACCTTTGCTGTGGCAGCAAAACCTGGACGTTTGTCTTTTTTGCTCTGGAGGCTGCCGAAAGCGAAAATAGGTGCTTTTGAGGATTGAGTCCGCAGGAAAGCAGAGAGGGCCAAATTGTCTGGGGCTTTTGAAGTGGTTCCAGGAGGCAATGAGGACCAGCATTACTTTTCCCCGCTGGCACCTTTGCTGTGGCAGCAAAACCTGGACGTTTGTCTTTTTTGCTCCGGAGGCTGCCGAAAGCGAAAACAGGTGCTTTTGAGGATGGAGTCCGCAGGAAAGCAGAGAGGGCCAAATTGTCTGGGGCATGTGAAAGAGTTCCAGGAGGCAGTTAGAACCAGCATTACTTTTCCCCACTGGCACCTTTGCTGTGGCAGCAAAAGCTGGACGTTTGTCTTTTTTGCTCCGGAGGCTGCCGAAAGCGAAAACAGGTGCTTTTGAGGATGGAGTCCGCAGGAAAGCAGAGAGGGCCAAATTGTCTGGGGCATTTGAAAGAGTTGCAGGAGGCAGTGAGAACCAGCATTACTTTTGCCCGCTGGCACCTTTGCTGTGGCAGCAACACCTGGACGTTTGTCTTTTTTGCTCTGGAGGCTGCCGAAAGCGAAAATAGGTGCTTTTGAGGATTGAGTCCGCAGGAAAGCAGAGAGGGCCAAATTGTCTGGGGCTTTTGAAGAGGTTCCAGGAGGCAATGAGGACCAGCATTACTTTTCCCCGCTGGCACCTTTGCTGTGGCAGCAAAAGCTGGACGTTTGTCTTTTTTGCTCCGGAGGCTGCCGAAAGCGAAAACAGGTGCTTTTGAGGATGGAGTCCGCAGGAAAGCAGAGAGGGCCAAATTGTCTGGGGCATGTGAAAGAGTTCCAGGAGGCAGTGAGAACCAGCATTACTTTTCCCCACTGGCACCTTTGCTGTGGCAGCAATACCTGGACGTTTGTCTTTTTTGCTCCGGAGGCTGCCGAAAGCGAAAACAGGTGCTTTTGAGGATGGAGTCCGCAGGAAAGCAGAGAGGGCCAAATTGTCTGGGGCATTTGAAAGGGTTCCAGGAGGCAGTGAGAACCAGCATTACTTTTGCCCGCTGGCACCTTTGCTGTGGCAGCAAAACCTGGACGTTTGTCTTTTTTGCTCTGGAGGCTGCCGAAAGCGAAAATAGGTGCTTTTGAGGATGGAGTCCGCAGGAAAGCAGAGAGGGCCAAATTGTCTGTGGCTTTTGAAGAGGTTCCAGGAGGCAATGAGGACCAGCATTACTTTTCCCCGCTGGCACCTTTGCTGTGGCAGCAAAAGCTGGACGTTTGTCTTTTTTGCTCCGGAGGCTGCCAAAAGCGAAAACAGGTGCTTTTGAGGATGGAGTCCGCAGGAAAGCAGAGAGGGCCAAATTGTCTGGGGCATTTGAAAGAGTTCCAGGAGGCAGTTAGAACCAGCATTACTTTTCCCCGCTGGCACCTTTGCTGTGGCAGCAAAACCTGGACGTTTGTCTTTTTTGCTCCGGAGGCTGCCGAAAGCGAAAACAGGTGCTTTTGAGGATGGAGTCCGCAGGAAAGCAGAGAGGGCCAAATTGTCTGTGGTTTTTAAGAGGTTCCAGGAGGCAGTTAGAACCAGCATTACTTTTCCCCGCTGGCACCTTTGCTGTGGCAGCAAAACCTGGACGTTTGTCTTTTTTGCTCCTGAGGATGCCGAAAGCGAAAATAGGTGCTTTTGAGGATGGAGTCCGCAGGAAAGCAGAGAGGGCCAAATTGTCTGGGGCTTTTGAAGAGGTTCCAGGAGGCAATGAGGACCAGCATTACTTTTCCCCGCTGGCACCTTTGCTGTGGCAGCAAAACCTGGACGTTTGTCTTTTTTGCTCCGGAGGCTGCCGAAAGCGAAAACAGGTGCTTTTGAGGATGGAGTCCGCAGGAAAGCAGAGAGGGCCAAATTGTCTGGGGCATTTGAAAGGGTTCCAGGAGGCAGTGAGAACCAGCATTACTTTTGCCCGCTGGCACCTTTGCTGTGGCAGCAAAACCTGGACGTTTGTCTTTTTTGCTCTGGAGGCTGCCGAAAGCGAAAATAGGTGCTTTTGAGGATGGAGTCCGCAGGAAAGCAGAGAGGGCCAAATTGTCTGTGGCTTTTGAAGAGGTTCCAGGAGGCAATGAGGACCAGCATTACTTTTCCCCGCTGGCACCTTTGCTGTGGCAGCAAAACCTGGACGTTTGTCTTTTTTGCTCCGGAGGCTGCCGAAAGCGAAAACAGGTGCTTTTGAGGATGGAGTCCGCAGGAAAGCAGAGAGGGCCAAATTGTCTGGGGCATTTGAAAGGGTTCCAGGAGGCAGTGAGAACCAGCATTACTTTTGCCCGCTGGCACCTTTGCTGTGGCAGCAAAACCTGGACGTTTGTCTTTTTTGCTCTGGAGGCTGCCGAAAGCGAAAATAGGTGCTTTTGAGGATTGAGTCCGCAGGAAAGCAGAGAGGGCCAAATTGTCTGGGGCTTTTGAAGTGGTTCCAGGAGGCAATGAGGACCAGCATTACTTTTCCCCGCTGGCACCTTTGCTGTGGCAGCAAAACCTGGACGTTTGTCTTTTTTGCTCCGGAGGCTGCCGAAAGCGAAAACAGGTGCTTTTGAGGATGGAGTCCGCAGGAAAGCAGAGAGGGCCAAATTGTCTGGGGCATGTGAAAGAGTTCCAGGAGGCAGTTAGAACCAGCATTACTTTTCCCCACTGGCACCTTTGCTGTGGCAGCAAAAGCTGGACGTTTGTCTTTTTTGCTCCGGAGGCTGCCGAAAGCGAAAACAGGTGCTTTTGAGGATGGAGTCCGCAGGAAAGCAGAGAGGGCCAAATTGTCTGGGGCATTTGAAAGAGTTGCAGGAGGCAGTGAGAACCAGCATTACTTTTGCCCGCTGGCACCTTTGCTGTGGCAGCAACACCTGGACGTTTGTCTTTTTTGCTCTGGAGGCTGCCGAAAGCGAAAATAGGTGCTTTTGAGGATTGAGTCCGCAGGAAAGCAGAGAGGGCCAAATTGTCTGGGGCTTTTGAAGAGGTTCCAGGAGGCAATGAGGACCAGCATTACTTTTCCCCGCTGGCACCTTTGCTGTGGCAGCAAAAGCTGGACGTTTGTCTTTTTTGCTCCGGAGGCTGCCGAAAGCGAAAACAGGTGCTTTTGAGGATGGAGTCCGCAGGAAAGCAGAGAGGGCCAAATTGTCTGGGGCATGTGAAAGAGTTCCAGGAGGCAGTGAGAACCAGCATTACTTTTCCCCACTGGCACCTTTGCTGTGGCAGCAATACCTGGACGTTTGTCTTTTTTGCTCCGGAGGCTGCCGAAAGCGAAAACAGGTGCTTTTGAGGATGGAGTCCGCAGGAAAGCAGAGAGGGCCAAATTGTCTGGGGCATTTGAAAGGGTTCCAGGAGGCAGTGAGAACCAGCATTACTTTTGCCCGCTGGCACCTTTGCTGTGGCAGCAAAACCTGGACGTTTGTCTTTTTTGCTCTGGAGGCTGCCGAAAGCGAAAATAGGTGCTTTTGAGGATGGAGTCCGCAGGAAAGCAGAGAGGGCCAAATTGTCTGTGGCTTTTGAAGAGGTTCCAGGAGGCAATGAGGACCAGCATTACTTTTCCCCGCTGGCACCTTTGCTGTGGCAGCAAAAGCTGGACGTTTGTCTTTTTTGCTCCGGAGGCTGCCAAAAGCGAAAACAGGTGCTTTTGAGGATGGAGTCCGCAGGAAAGCAGAGAGGGCCAAATTGTCTGGGGCATTTGAAAGAGTTCCAGGAGGCAGTTAGAACCAGCATTACTTTTCCCCGCTGGCACCTTTGCTGTGGCAGCAAAACCTGGACGTTTGTCTTTTTTGCTCCGGAGGCTGCCGAAAGCGAAAACAGGTGCTTTTGAGGATGGAGTCCGCAGGAAAGCAGAGAGGGCCAAATTGTCTGTGGTTTTTAAGAGGTTCCAGGAGGCAGTTAGAACCAGCATTACTTTTCCCCGCTGGCACCTTTGCTGTGGCAGCAAAACCTGGACGTTTGTCTTTTTTGCTCCTGAGGATGCCGAAAGCGAAAACAGGTGCTTTTGAGGATGGAGTCCGCAGGAAAGCAGAGAGGGCCAAATTGTCTGGGGCATTTGAAGGGGTTCCAGGAGGCAGTGAGAACCAGCATTACTTTTCCCCGCTGGCACCTTTGCTGTGGCAGCAAAACCTGGACGTTTGTCTTTTTTGCTCCGGAGGCTGCCGAAAGCGAAAACAGGTGCTTTTGAGGATGGAGTCCGCAGGAAAGCAGAGAGGGCCAAATTGTCTGGGGCATTTGAAAGAGTTGCAGGAGGCAGTGAGAACCAGCATTACTTTTCCCGGCTGGCACCTTTGCTGTGGCAGCAAAACCTGGACGTTTGTCTTTTTTGCTCCGGAGGCTGCCGAAAGCGAAAACAGGTGCTTTTGAGGATGGAGTCCGCAGGAAAGCAGAGAGGGCCAAATTGTCTGGGGCATTTGAAAGGGTTCCAGGAGGCAGTGAGAACCAGCATTACTTTTCCCCGCTGGCACCTTTGCTGTGGCAGCAAAACCTGGACGTTTGTCTTTTTTGCTCTGGAGGCTGCCGAAAGCGAAAATAGGTGCTTTTGAGGATTGAGTCCGCAGGAAAGCAGAGAGGGCCAAATTGTCTGGGGCTTTTGAAGAGGTTCCAGGAGGCAATGAGGACCAGCATTACTTTTCCCCGCTGGCACCTTTGCTGTGGCAGCAAAAGCTGGACGTTTGTCTTTTTTGCTCCGGAGGCTGCCGAAAGCGAAAACAGGTGCTTTTGAGGATGGAGTCCGCAGGAAAGCAGAGAGGGCCAAATTGTCTGGGGCATGTGAAAGAGTTCCAGGAGGCAGTTAGAACCAGCATTACTTTTCCCCACTGGCACCTTTGCTGTGGCAGCAAAAGCTGGACGTTTGTCTTTTTTGCTCCGGAGGCTGCCGAAAGCGAAAACAGGTGCTTTTGAGGATGGAGTCCGCAGGAAAGCAGAGAGGGCCAAATTGTCTGGGGCATCTGAAAGGGTTCCAGGAGGCAGTGAGAACCAGCATTACTTTTCCCCACTGGCACCTTTGCTGTGGCAGCAAAAGCTGGACGTTTGTCTTTTTTGCTCCGGAGGCTGCCGAAAGCGAAAACAGGTGCTTTTGAGGATGGAGTCCGCAGGAAAGCCGAGAGGGCCAAATTGTCTGGGGCATGTGAAAGAGTTCCAGGAGGCAGTGAGAATCAGCATTACTTTTCCCCGCTGGCACCTTTGCTGTGGCAGCAAAAGCTGGACGTTTGTCTTTTTTGCTCCGGACGCTGCTGAAAGCGAAAACAGGTGCTTTTGAGGATGCTATCCGCAGGAAAGCAGAGAGGGCCAAATTGTCTGGGGCATTTGAAAGGGTTCCAGGAGGCAGTGAGAACCAGCATTACTTTTCGCCGCTGGCACCTTTGCTGTGGCAGCAAAAGCTGGACGTTTGTCTTTTTTGCTCCGGAGGCTGCCGAAAGCGAAAACAGGTGCTTTTGAGGATGGAGTCCGCAGGAAAGCAGAGAGGGCCAAATTGTCTGGGGCATTTGAAAGAGTTGCAGGAGGCAGTGAGAACCAGCATTACTTTTCCCGGCTGGCACCTTTGCTGTGGCAGCAAAACCTGGACGTTTGTCTTTTTTGCTCCGGAGGCTGCCGAAAGCGAAAACAGGTGCTTTTGAGGATGGAGTCCGCAGGAAAGCAGAGAGGGCCAAATTGTCTGGGGCATTTGAAAAGGTTCCAGGAGGCAGTGAGAACCAGCATTACTTTTGCCCGCTGGCACCTTTGCTGTGGCAGCAAAACCTGGACGTTTGTCTTTTTTGCTCCCGAGGCTGCCGAAAGCGAAAACAGGTGCTTTTGAGGATGGAGTCCGCAGGAAAGCAGAGAGGGCCAAATTGTCTGTGGCATTTGAAGAGGTTCCAGGAGGCAATGAGGACCAGCATTACTTTTCCCCGCTGGCACCTTTGCTGTGGTAGCAAAAGCTGGACGTTTGTCTTTTTTGCTCCGGAGGCTGCCAAAAGCGAAAACAGGTGCTTTTGAGGATGGAGTCCGCAGGAAAGCAGAGAGGGCCAAATTGTCTGGGGCATTTGAAAGAGTTCCAGGAGGCAGTTAGAACCAGCATTACTTTTCCCCGCTGGCACCTTTGCTGTGGCAGCAAAACCTGGACGTTTGTCTTTTTTGCTCCGGAGGCTACCGAAAGCGAAAACAGGTGCTTTTGAGGATGGAGTCCGTAGGAAAGCAGAGAGGGCCAAATTTTCTGGGGCATTTGAAAGGGTTCCAGGAGGCAGTGAGAACCAGCATTACTTTTCCCCGCTGGCACCTTTGCTGCGGCAGCAAAACCTGGACGTTTGTCTTTTTTGCTCCGGAGGCTGCCGAAAGCGAAAACAGGTGCTTTTGAGGATGCTATCCGCAGGAAAGCAGAGAGGGCCAAATTGTCTGGGGCATTTGAAAGGGTTCCAGGAGGCAGTGAGAACCAGCATTACTTTTCCCCGCTGGCACCTTTGCTGTGGCAGCAAAACCTGGACGTTTGGTTTTTTTTCTGCTGAGGCTGCCGAAAGCGAAAACAGGTGCTTTTGAGGATGGAGTCCACAGGAAAGCCGAGAGGGCCAAATTGTCTGGGGCATTTGAAAGGGTTCCAGGAGGCAGTGAGAACCAGCATTACTTTTCGCCGCTGGCACCTTTGCTGTGGCAGCAAAAGCTGGACGTTTGTCTTTTTTGCTCCGGAGGATGCCGAAAGCGAAAACAGGTGCTTTTGAGGATGGAGTCCGCAGGAAAGCAGAGAGGGCCAAATTGTCTGGGGCATTTGAAAGAGTTGCAGGAGGCAGTGAGAACCAGCATTACTTTTCCCGGCTGGCACCTTTGCTGTGGCAGCAAAACCTGGACGTTTGTCTTTTTTGCTCCGGAGGCTGCCGAAAGCGAAAACAGGTGCTTTTGAGGATGGAGTCCGCAGGAAAGCAGAGAGGGCCAAATTGTCTGGGGCATTTGAAAAGGTTCCAGGAGGCAGTGAGAACCAGCATTACTTTTGCCCGCTGGCACCTTTGCTGTGGCAGCAAAACCTGGACGTTTGTCTTTTTTGCTCCCGAGGCTGCCGAAAGCGAAAACAGGTGCTTTTGAGGATGGAGTCCGCAGGAAAGCAGAGAGGGCCAAATTGTCTGTGGCATTTGAAGAGGTTCCAGGAGGCAATGAGGACCAGCATTACTTTTCCCCGCTGGCACCTTTGCTGTGGCAGCAAAAGCTGGACGTTTGTCTTTTTTGCTCCGGAGGCTGCCAAAAGCGAAAACAGGTGCTTTTGAGGATGGAGTCCGCAGGAAAGCAGAGAGGGCCAAATTGTCTGGGGCATTTGAAAGAGTTCCAGGAGGCAGTTAGAACCAGCATTACTTTTCCCCGCTGGCACCTTTGCTGTGGCAGCAAAACCTGGACGTTTGTCTTTTTTGCTCCGGAGGCTGCCGAAAGCGAAAACAGGTGCTTTTGAGGATGGAGTCCGCAGGAAAGCAGAGAGGGCCAAATTGTCTGTGGTTTTTAAGAGGTTCCAGGAGGCAGTTGGAACCAGCATTACTTTTCCCCGCTGGCACCTTTGCTGTGGCAGCAAAACCTGGACGTTTGTCTTTTTTGCTCCTGAGGATGCCGAAAGTGAAAACAGGTGCTTTTGAGGATGGAGTCCGCAGGAAAGCAGAGAGGGCCAAATTGTCTGGGGCATTTGAAGGGGTTCCAGGAGGCAGTGAGAACCAGCATTACTTTTCCCCGCTGGCACCTTTGCTGTGGCAGCAAAAGCTGGACGTTTGTCTTTTTTGCTCCGGAGGCTGCCGAAAGCGAAAACAGGTGCTTTTGAGGATGGAGTCCGCAGGAAAGCAGAGAGGGCCAAATTGTCTGGGGCATTTGAAAGAGTTCCAGGAGGCAGTGAGAACCAGCATTACTTTTCCCCGCTGGCACCTTTGCTGTGGCAGCAAAACCTGGACGTTTGTCTTTTTTGCTCCGGAGGCTGCCGAAAGCGAAAACAGGTGCTTTTGAGGATGGAGTCCGCAGGAAAGCAGAGAGGGCCAAATTGTCTGGGGCATTTGAAAGGGTTCCAGGAGGCAGTGAGAACCAGCATTACTTTTGCCCGCTGGCACCTTTGCTGTGGCAGCAAAACCTGGACGTTTGTCTTTTTTGCTCTGGAGGCTGCCAAAAGCGAAAATAGGTGCTTTTGAGGATTGAGTCCGCAGGAAAGCAGAGAGGGCCAAATTGTCTGGGGCTTTTGAAGAGGTTCCAGGAGGCAATGAGGACCAGCATTACTTTTCCCCGCTGGCACCTTTGCTGTGGCAGCAAAACCTGGACGTTTGTCTTTTTTGCTCCGGAGGCTGCCGAAAGCGAAAACAGGTGCTTTTGAGGATGGAGTCCGCAGGAAAGCAGAGAGGGCCAAATTGTCTGGGGCATGTGAAAGAGTTCCAGGAGGCAGTTAGAACCAGCATTACTTTTCCCCACTGGCACCTTTGCTGTGGCAGCAAAAGCTGGACGTTTGTCTTTTTTGCTCCGGAGGCTGCCGAAAGCGAAAACAGGTGCTTTTGAGGATGGAGTCCGCAGGAAAGCAGAGAGGGCCAAATTGTCTGGGGCATCTGAAAGGGTTCCAGGAGGCAGTGAGAACCAGCATTACTTTTCCCCGCTGGCACCTTTGCTGTGGCAGCAAAACCTGGACGTTTGTCTTTTTTGCTCTGGAGGCTGCCGAAAGCGAAAATAGGTGCTTTTGAGGATGGAGTCCGCAGGAAAGCAGAGAGGGCCAAATTGTCTGTGGCTTTTGAAGAGGTTCCAGGAGGCAATGAGGACCAGCATTACTTTTCCCCGTTGGCACCTTTGCTGTGGCAGCAAAAGCTGGACGTTTGTCTTTTTTGCTCCGGAGGCTGCCAAAAGCGAAAACAGGTGCTTTTGAGGATGGAGTCCGCAGGAAAGCAGAGAGGGCCAAATTGTCTGGGGCATTTGAAAGAGTTCCAGGAGGCAGTTAGAACCAGCATTACTTTTCCCCGCTGGCACCTTTGCTGTGGCAGCAAAACCTGGACGTTTGTCTTTTTTGCTCCGGAGGCTGCCGAAAGCGAAAACAGGTGCTTTTGAGGATGGAGTCCGCAGGAAAGCAGAGAGGGCCAAATTTTCTGGGGCATTTGAAAGGGTTCCAGGAGGCAGTGAGAACCAGCATTACTTTTCCCGGCTGGCACCTTTGCTGTGGCAGCAAAAGCTGGACGTTTGTCTTTTTTGCTCCGGAGGCTGCAGAAAGCGAAAACAGGTGCTTTTGAGGATGGAGTCCGCAGGAAAGCCGAGAGGGCCAAATTGTCTGGGGCATTTGAAAGAGTTCCAGGAGGCAGTGAGAACCAGCATTACTTTTCCCCGCTGGCACCTTTGCTGTGGCAGCAAAAGCTGGACGTTTGTCTTTTTTGCTCCGGACGCTGCTGAAAGCGAAAACAGGTGCTTTTGAGGATGCTATCCGCAGGAAAGCAGAGAGGGCCAAATTGTCTGGGGCATTTGAAAGGGTTCCAGGAGGCAATGAGGACCAGCATTACTTTTCCCCGCTGGCACCTTTGCTGTGGCAGCAAAACCTGGACGTTTGTCTTTTTTGCTCCGGAGGCTGCCAAAAGCGAAAACAGGTGCTTTTGAGGATGGAGTCCGCAGGAAAGCAGAGAGGGCCAAATTGTCTGGGGCATTTGAAAGAGTTCCAGGAGGCAGTTAGAACCAGCATTACTTTTCCCCGCTGGCACCTTTGCTGTGGCAGCAAAACCTGGACGTTTGTCTTTTTTGCTCCGGAGGCTGCCGAAAGCGAAAACAGGTGCTTTTGAGGATGGAGTCCGCAGGAAAGCAGAGAGGGCCAAATTTTCTGGGGCATTTGAAAGGGTTCCAGGAGGCAGTGAGAACCAGCATTACTTTTCCCGGCTGGCACCTTTGCTGTGGCAGCAAAACCTGGACGTTTGTCTTTTTTGCTCCGGAGGCTGCCGAAAGCGAAAACAGGTGCTTTTGAGGATGGAGTCCGCAGGAAAGCCGAGAGGGCCAAATTGTCTGGGGCATTTGAAAGAGTTCCAGGAGGCAGTGAGAATCAGCATTACTTTTCCCCGCTGGCACCTTTGCTGTGGCAGCAAAAGCTGGACGTTTGTCTTTTTTGCTCCGGACGCTGCTGAAAGCGAAAACAGGTGCTTTTGAGGATGCTATCCGCAGGAAAGCAGAGAGGGCCAAATTGTCTGGGGCATTTGAAAGGGTTCCAGGAGGCAGTGAGAACCAGCATTACTTTTCCCCGCTGGCACCTTTGCTGTGGCAGCAAAACCTGGACGTTTGGTTTTTTTGCTGCTGAGGCTGCCGAAAGCGAAAACAGGTGCTTTTGAGGATGGAGTCCACAGGAAAGCAGAGAGGGCCAAATTGTCTGGGGCATTTGAAAGGGTTCCAGGAGGCAGTGAGAACCAGCATTACTTTTCGCCGCTGGCACCTTTGCTGTGGCAGCAAAAGCTGGACGTTTGTCTTTTTTGCTCCGGAGGATGCCGAAAGCGAAAACAGGTGCTTTTGAGGATGGAGTCCGCAGGAAAGCAGAGAGGGCCAAATTGTCTGGGGCATTTGAAAGAGTTGCAGGAGGCAGTGAGAACCAGCATTACTTTTCCCGGCTGGCACCTTTGCTGTGGCAGCAAAACCTGGACGTTTGTCTTTTTTGCTCCGGAGGCTGCCGAAAGCGAAAACAGGTGCTTTTGAGGATGGAGTCCGCAGGAAAGCAGAGAGGGCCAAATTGTCTGGGGCATTTGAAAAGGTTCCAGGAGGCAGTGAGAACCAGCATTACTTTTGCCCGCTGGCACCTTTGCTGTGGCAGCAAAACCTGGACGTTTGTCTTTTTTGCTCCCGAGGCTGCCGAAAGCGAAAACAGGTGCTTTTGAGGATGGAGTCCGCAGGAAAGCAGAGAGGGCCAAATTGTCTGTGGCATTTGAAGAGGTTCCAGGAGGCAATGAGGACCAGCATTACTTTTCCCCGCTGGCACCTTTGCTGTGGTAGCAAAAGCTGGACGTTTGTCTTTTTTGCTCCGGAGGCTGCCAAAAGCGAAAACAGGTGCTTTTGAGGATGGAGTCCGCAGGAAAGCAGAGAGGGCCAAATTGTCTGGGGCATTTGAAAGAGTTCCAGGAGGCAGTTAGAACCAGCATTACTTTTCCCCGCTGGCACCTTTGCTGTGGCAGCAAAACCTGGACGTTTGTCTTTTTTGCTCCGGAGGCTGCCGAAAGCGAAAACAGGTGCTTTTGAGGATGGAGTCCGCAGGAAAGCAGAGAGGGCCAAATTTTCTGGGGCATTTGAAAGGGTTCCAGGAGGCAGTGAGAACCAGCATTACTTTTCCCGGCTGGCACCTTTGCTGTGGCAGCAAAAGCTGGACGTTTGTCTTTTTTGCTCCTGAGGCTGCCGAAAGCGAAAACAGGTGCTTTTGAGGATGGAGTCCGCAGGAAAGCCGAGAGGGCCAAATTGTCTGGGGCATTTGAAAGAGTTCCAGGAGGCAGTGAGAACCAGCATTACTTTTCCCCGCTGGCACCTTTGCTGTGGCAGCAAAAGCTGGACGTTTGTCTTTTTTGCTCCGGACGCTGCCGAAAGCGAAAACAGGTGCTTTTGAGGATGGAGTCCGCAGGAAAGCAGAGAGGGCCAAATTGTCTGTGGTTTTTAATAGGTTCCAGGAGGCAATGAGGACCAGCATTACTTTTCCCCGCTGGCACCTTTGCTGTGGCAGCAAAAGCTGGACGTTTGTCTTTTTTGCTCCTGAGGATGCCGAAAGTGAAAACAGGTGCTTTTGAGGATGGAGTCCGCAGGAAAGCAGAGAGGGCCAAATTGTCTGTGGCATTTGAAGGGGTTGCAGGAGGCAGTGAGAACCAGCATTACTTTTCCCCGCTGGCACCTTTGCTGTGGCAGCAAAACCTGGACGTTTGTCTTTTTTGCTCCGGAGGCTGCCGAAAGCGAAAACAGGTGCTTTTGAGGATGGAGTCCGCAGGAAAGCAGAGAGGGCCAAATTGTCTGGGGCATTTGAAAGAGTTGCAGGAGGCAGTGAGAACCAGCATTACTTTTCCCGGCTGGCACCTTTGCTGTGGCAGCAAAAGCTGGACGTTTGTCTTTTTTGCTCCGGAGGCTGCCGAAAGCGAAAACAGGTGCTTTTGAGGATGGAGTCCGCAGGAAAGCAGAGAGGGCCAAATTGTCTGGGGCATTTGAAAGGGTTCCAGGAGGCAGTGAGAACCAGCATTACTTTTGCCCGCTGGCACCTTTGCTGTGGCAGCAAAACCTGGACGTTTGTCTTTTTTGCTCCGGAGGCTGCCGAAAGCGAAAATAGGTGCTTTTGAGGATGGAGTCCGCAGGAAAGCAGAGAGGGCCAAATTGTCTGGGGCTTTTGAAGAGGTTCCAGGAGGCAATGAGGACCAGCATTACTTTTCCCCGCTGGCACCTTTGCTGTGGCAGCAAAAGCTGGACGTTTGTCTTTTTTGCTCCGGAGGCTGCCGAAAGCGAAAACAGGTGCTTTTGAGGATGGAGTCCGCAGGAAAGCAGAGAGGGCCAAATTGTCTGGGGCATTTGAAAGAGTTCCAGGAGGCAGTTAGAACCAGCATTACTTTTCCCCGCTGGCACCTTTGCTGTGGCAGCAAAAGCTGGACGTTTGTCTTTTTTGCTCCTGAGGATGCCGAAAGCGAAAACAGGTGCTTTTGAGGATGGAGTCCGCAGGAAAGCAGAGAGGGCCAAATTGTCTGGGGCTTTTGAAGAGGTTCCAGGAGGCAATGAGGACCAGCATTACTTTTGCCCGCTGGCACCTTTGCTGTGGCAGCAAAAGCTGGACGTTTGTCTTTTTTGCTCCGGAGGCTGCCGAAAGCGAAAACAGGTGCTTTTGAGGATGGAGTCCGCAGGAAAGCAGATAGGGCCAAATTGTCTGGGGCATTTGAAAGAGTTGCAGGAGGCAGTGAGAACCAGCATTACTTTTCCCCGCTGGCACCTTTGCTGTGGCAGCAAAAGCTGGACGTTTGTCTTTTTTGCTCCTGAGGATGCCGAAAGCGAAAACAGGTGCTTTTGAGGATGGAGTCCGCAGGAAAGCAGAGAGGGCCAAATTGTCTGGGGCATTTGAAAGAGTTGCAGGAGGCAGTGAGAACCAGCATTACTTTTCCCGGCTGGCACCTTTGCTGTGGCAGCAAAAGCTGGACGTTTGTCTTTTTTGCTCCGGAGGCTGCCGAAAGCGAAAACAGGTGCTTTTGAGGATGGAGTCCGCAGGAAAGCAGAGAGGGCCAAATTGTCTGTGGCATTTGAAAGGGTTCCAGGAGGCAGTGAGAACCAGCATTACTTTTGCCCGCTGGCACCTTTGCTGTGGCAGCAAAACCTGGACGTTTGTCTTTTTTGCTCTGGAGGCTGCCGAAAGCGAAAATAGGTGCTTTTGAGGATGGAGTCCGCAGGAAAGCAGAGAGGGTCAAATTGTCTGGGGCTTTTGAAGAGGTTCCAGGAGGCAATGAGGACCAGCATTACTTTTGCCCGCTGGCACCTTTGCTGTGGCAGCAAAAGCTGGACGTTTGTCTTTTTTGCTCCGGAGGCTGCCGAAAGCGAAAACAGGTGCTTTTGAGGATGGAGTCCGCAGGAAAGCAGAGAGGGCCAAATTGTCTGGGGCATTTGAAAGAGTTCCAGGAGGCAGTTAGAACCAGCATTACTTTTGCCCGCTGGCACCTTTGCTGTGGCAGCAAAAGCTGGACGTTTGTCTTTTTTGCTCCTGAGGATGCCGAAAGCGAAAACAGGTGCTTTTGAGGATGGAGTCCGCAGGAAAGCAGAGAGGGCCAAATTGTCTGGGGCTTTTGAAGAGGTTCCAGGAGGCAATGAGGACCAGCATTACTTTTGCCCGCTGGCACCTTTGCTGTGGCAGCAAAAGCTGGACGTTTGTCTTTTTTGCTCCGGAGGCTGCCGAAAGCGAAAACAGGTGCTTTTGAGGATGGAGTCCGCAGGAAAGCAGAGAGGGCCAAATTGTCTGGGGCATTTGAAAGAGTTCCAGGAGGCAGTTAGAACCAGCATTACTTTTCCCCGCTGGCACCTTTGCTGTGGCAGCAAAAGCTGGACGTTTGTCTTTTTTGCTCCTGAGGCTGCCGAAAGCGAAAACAGGTGCTTTTGAGGATGGAGTCCGCAGGAAAGCAGAGAGGGCCAAATTGTCTGGGGCATTTGAAAGGGTTCCAGGAGGCAGTTAGAACCAGCATTACTTTTCCCCGCTGGCACCTTTGCTGTGGCAGCAAAACCTGGACGTTTGTCTTTTTTGCTCCGGAGGCTGCCGAAAGCGAAAACAGGTGCTTTTGAGGATGGAGTCCGCAGGAAAGCAGAGAGGGCCAAATTGTCTGGGGCATTTGAAAGAGTTGCAGGAGGCAGTGAGAACCAGCATTACTTTTCCCGGCTGGCACCTTTGCTGTGGCAGCAAAAGCTGGACGTTTGTCTTTTTTGCTCCGGAGGCTGCCGAAAGAGAAAACAGGTGCTTTTGAGGATGGAGTCCGCAGGAAAGCAGAGAGGGCCAAATTGTCTGGGGCATTTGAAAGGGTTCCAGGAGGCAGTGAGAACCAGCATTACTTTTCCCCGCTGGCACCTTTGCTGTGGCAGCAAAAGCTGGACGTTTGTCTTTTTTGCTCCGGAGGCTGCCGAAAGCGAAAACAGGTGCTTTTGCGGATGGAGTCCGCAGGAAAGCAGAGAGGGCCAAATTTTCTGGGGCATTTGAAAGGGTTCCAGGAGGCAGTGAGAACCAGCATTACTTTTCCCCGCTGGCACCTTTGCTGTGGCAGCAAAAGCTGGACGTTTGTCTTTTTTGCTCCGGAGGATGCCGAAAGCGAAAACAGGTGCTTTTGAGGATGGAGTCCGCAGGAAAGCCGAGAGGGCCAAATTGTCTGGGGCATTTGAAAGAGTTCCAGGAGGCAGTGAGAACCAGCATTACTTTTCCCCGCTGGCACCTTTGCTGTGGCAGCAAAAGCTGGACGTTTGTCTTTTTTGCTCCGGAGGCTGCCGAAAGCGAAAACAGGTGCTTTTGAGGATGGAGTCCGCAGGAAAGCAGAGAGGGCCAAATTGTCTGGGGCATTTGAAAGAGTTCCAGGAGGCAGTTAGAACCAGCGTTACTTTTCCCCGCTGGCACCTTTGCTGTGGCAGCAAAAGCTGGACGTTTGTCTTTTTTGCTCCTGAGGCTGCCGAAAGCGAAAACAGGTGCTTTTGAGGATGGAGTCCGCAGGAAAGCAGAGAGGGCCAAATTGTCTGGGGCATTTGAAAGAGTTCCAGGAGGCAATGAGGACCAGCATTACTTTTGCCCGCTGGCACCTTTGCTGTGGCAGCAAAAGCTGGACGTTTGTCTTTTTTGCTCCGGAGGCTGCCGAAAGCGAAAACAGGTGCTTTTGAGGATGGAGTCCGCAGGAAAGCAGAGAGGGCCAAATTGTCTGGGGCATTTGAAAGAGTTCCAGGAGGCAGTTAGAACCAGCATTACTTTTGCCCGCTGGCACCTTTGCTGTGGCAGCAAAAGCTGGACGTTTGTCTTTTTTGCTCCTGAGGATGCCGAAAGCGAAAACAGGTGCTTTTGAGGATGGAGTCCGCAGGAAAGCAGAGAGGGCCAAATTGTCTGGGGCTTTTGAAGAGGTTCCAGGAGGCAATGAGGACCAGCATTACTTTTGCCCGCTGGCACCTTTGCTGTGGCAGCAAAAGCTGGACGTTTGTCTTTTTTGCTCCGGAGGCTGCCGAAAGCGAAAACAGGTGCTTTTGAGGATGGAGTCCGCAGGAAAGCAGAGAGGGCCAAATTGTCTGGGGCATTTGAAAGAGTTCCAGGAGGCAGTTAGAACCAGCATTACTTTTCCCCGCTGGCACCTTTGCTGTGGCAGCAAAAGCTGGACGTTTGTCTTTTTTGCTCCTGAGGCTGCCGAAAGCGAAAACAGGTGCTTTTGAGGATGGAGTCCGCAGGAAAGCAGAGAGGGCCAAATTGTCTGGGGCATTTGAAAGGGTTCCAGGAGGCAGTTAGAACCAGCATTACTTTTCCCCGCTGGCACCTTTGCTGTGGCAGCAAAAGCTGGACGTTTGTCTTTTTTGCTCCGGAGGCTGCCGAAAGCGAAAACAGGTGCTTTTGAGGATGGAGTCCGCAGGAAAGCAGAGAGGGCCAAATTGTCTGGGGCATTTGAAAGAGTTGCAGGAGGCAGTGAGAACCAGCATTACTTTTCCCGGCTGGCACCTTTGCTGTGGCAGCAAAAGCTGGACGTTTGTCTTTTTTGCTCCGGAGGCTGCCGAAAGCGAAAACAGGTGCTTTTGAGGATGGAGTCCGCAGGAAAGCAGAGAGGGCCAAATTGTCTGGGGCATTTGAAAGGGTTCCAGGAGGCAGTGAGAACCAGCATTACTTTTCCCCGCTGGCACCTTTGCTGTGGCAGCAAAAGCTGGACGTTTGTCTTTTTTGCTCCGGAGGCTGCCGAAAGCGAAAACAGGTGCTTTTGCGGATGGAGTCCGCAGGAAAGCAGAGAGGGCCAAATTTTCTGGGGCATTTGAAAGGGTTCCAGGAGGCAGTGAGAACCAGCATTACTTTTCCCCGCTGGCACCTTTGCTGTGGCAGCAAAAGCTGGACGTTTGTCTTTTTTGCTCCGGAGGATGCCGAAAGCGAAAACAGGTGCTTTTGAGGATGGAGTCCGCAGGAAAGCCGAGAGGGCCAAATTGTCTGGGGCATTTGAAAGAGTTCCAGGAGGCAGTGAGAACCAGCATTACTTTTCCCCGCTGGCACCTTTGCTGTGGCAGCAAAAGCTGGACGTTTGTCTTTTTTGCTCCGGAGGCTGCCGAAAGCGAAAACAGGTGCTTTTGAGGATGGAGTCCGCAGGAAAGCAGAGAGGGCCAAATTGTCTGGGGCATTTGAAAGAGTTCCAGGAGGCAGTTAGAACCAGCGTTACTTTTCCCCGCTGGCACCTTTGCTGTGGCAGCAAAAGCTGGACGTTTGTCTTTTTTGCTCCTGAGGCTGCCGAAAGCGAAAACAGGTGCTTTTGAGGATGGAGTCCGCAGGAAAGCAGAGAGGGCCAAATTGTCTGGGGCATTTGAAAGAGTTCCAGGAGGCAGTTAGAACCAGCATTACTTTTCCCGGCTGGCACCTTTGCTGTGGCAGCAAAAGCTGGACGTTTGTCTTTTTTGCTCTGGAGGCTGCCGAAAGCGAAAACAGGTGCTTTTGAGGATGGAGTCCGCAGGAAAGCAGAGAGGGCCAAATTGTCTGGGGCATTTGAAAGAGTTGCAGGAGGCAGTGAGAACCAGCATTACTTTTCCCGGCTGGCACCTTTGCTGTGGCAGCAAAAGCTGGACGTTTGTCTTTTTTGCTCCGGAGGCTGCCGAAAGCGAAAACAGGTGCTTTTGAGGATGGAGTCCGCAGGAAAGCAGAGAGGGCCAAATTGTCTGGGGCATTTGAAAGGGTTCCAGGAGGCAGTGAGAACCAGCATTACTTTTGCCCGCTGGCACCTTTGCTGTGGCAGCAAAAGCTGGACGTTTGTCTTTTTTGCTCTGGAGACTGCCGAAAGCGAAAATAGGTGCTTTTGAGGATGGAGTCCGCAGGAAAGCAGAGAGGGCCAAATTGTCTTTGGCTTTTGAAGAGGTTCCAGGAGGCAGTGAGAACCAGCATTACTTTTCCCCGCTGGCACCTTTGCTGTGGCAGCAAAAGCTGGACGTTTGTCTTTTTTGCTCCCGAGGCTGCCAAAAGCGAAAACAGGTGCTTTTGAGGATGGAGTCCGCAGGAAAGCAGAGAGGGCCAAATTGTCTGGGGCATTTGAAAGAGTTCCAGGAGGCAGTTAGAACCAGCATTACTTTTCCCCGCTGGCACCTTTGCTGTGGCAGCAAAACCTGGACGTTTGTCTTTTTTGCTCCGGAGGCTGCCGAAAGCGAAAACAGGTGCTTTTGAGGATGGAGTCCGCAGGAAAGCAGAGAGGGCCAAATTGTCTGGGGCATTTGAAAGGGTTCCAGGAGGCAGTGAGAACCAGCATTACTTTTCCCGGCTGGCACCTTTGCTGTGGCAGCAAAAGCTGGACGTTTGTCTTTTTTGCTCCGGAGGCTGCCGAAAGCGAAAACAGGTGCTTTTGAGGATGGAGTCCGCAGGAAAGCCGAGAGGGCCAAATTGTCTGGGGCATTTGAAAGAGTTCCAGGAGGCAGTGAGAACCAGCATTACTTTTCCCCGCTGGCACCTTTGCTGTGGCAGCAAAACCTGGACGTTTGTCTTTTTTGCTCCGGAGGCTGCCGAAAGCGAAAACAGGTGCTTTTGAGGATGGAGTCCGCAGGAAAGCAGAGAGGGCCAAATTGTCTGGGGCATTTGAAAGGGTTCCAGGAGGCAGTGAGAACCAGCATTACTTTTGCCCGCTGGCACCTTTGCTGTGGCAGCAAAACCTGGACGTTTGTCTTTTTTGCTCCGGAGGCTGCCGAAAGCGAAAACAGGTGCTTTTGAGGATGGAGTCCGCAGGAAAGCAGAGAGGGCCAAATTGTCTGTGGTTTTTAAGAGGTTCCAGGAGGCAGTTAGAACCAGCATTACTTTTCCCCGCTGGCACCTTTGCTGTGGCAGCAAAACCTGGACGTTTGTCTTTTTTGCTCCTGAGGATGCCGAAAGTGAAAACAGGTGCTTTTGAGGATGGAGTCCGCAGGAAAGCAGAGAGGGCCAAATTGTCTGGGGCATTTGAAAGAGTTCCAGGAGGCAGTGAGAACCAGCATTACTTTTCCCCGCTGGCACCTTTGCTGTGGCAGCAAAACCTGGACGTTTGTCTTTTTTGCTCCGGAGGCTGCCGAAAGCGAAAACAGGTGCTTTTGAGGATGGAGTCCGCAGGAAAGCAGAGAGGGCCAAATTGTCTGGGGCATTTGAAAGGGTTCCAGGAGGCAGTGAGAACCAGCATTACTTTTCCCCGCTGGCACCTTTGCTGTGGCAGCAAAACCTGGACGTTTGTCTTTTTTGCTCTGGAGGCTGCCGAAAGCGAAAATAGGTGCTTTTGAGGATTGAGTCCGCAGGAAAGCAGAGAGGGCCAAATTGTCTGGGGCTTTTGAAGAGGTTCCAGGAGGCAATGAGGACCAGCATTACTTTTCCCCGCTGGCACCTTTGCTGTGGCAGCAAAAGCTGGACGTTTGTCTTTTTTGCTCCGGAGGCTGCCGAAAGCGAAAACAGGTGCTTTTGAGGATGGAGTCCGCAGGAAAGCAGAGAGGGCCAAATTGTCTGGGGCATGTGAAAGAGTTCCAGGAGGCAGTTAGAACCAGCATTACTTTTCCCCACTGGCACCTTTGCTGTGGCAGCAAAAGCTGGACGTTTGTCTTTTTTGCTCCGGAGGCTGCCGAAAGCGAAAACAGGTGCTTTTGAGGATGGAGTCCGCAGGAAAGCAGAGAGGGCCAAATTGTCTGGGGCATCTGAAAGGGTTCCAGGAGGCAGTGAGAACCAGCATTACTTTTGCCCGCTGGCACCTTTGCTGTGGCAGCAAAACCTGGACGTTTGTCTTTTTTGCTCTGGAGGCTGCCGAAAGCGAAAATAGGTGCTTTTGAGGATGGAGTCCGCAGGAAAGCAGAGAGGGCCAAATTGTCTGTGGCTTTTGAAGAGGTTCCAGGAGGCAATGAGGACCAGCATTACTTTTCCCCGCTGGCACCTTTGCTGTGGCAGCAAAAGCTGGACGTTTGTCTTTTTTGCTCCGGAGGCTGCCAAAAGCGAAAACAGGTGCTTTTGAGGATGGAGTCCGCAGGAAAGCAGAGAGGGCCAAATTGTCTGGGGCATTTGAAAGAGTTCCAGGAGGCAGTTAGAACCAGCATTACTTTTCCCCGCTGGCACCTTTGCTGTGGCAGCAAAACCTGGACGTTTGTCTTTTTTGCTCCGGAGGCTGCCGAAAGCGAAAACAGGTGCTTTTGAGGATGGAGTCCGCAGGAAAGCAGAGAGGGCCAAATTTTCTGGGGCATTTGAAAGGGTTCCAGGAGGCAGTGAGAACCAGCATTACTTTTCCCGGCTGGCACCTTTGCTGTGGCAGCAAAAGCTGGACGTTTGTCTTTTTTGCTCCGGAGGCTGCCGAAAGCGAAAACAGGTGCTTTTGAGGATGGAGTCCGCAGGAAAGCCGAGAGGGCCAAATTGTCTGGGGCATTTGAAAGAGTTCCAGGAGGCAGTGAGAATCAGCATTACTTTTCCCCGCTGGCACCTTTGCTGTGGCAGCAAAAGCTGGACGTTTGTCTTTTTTGCTCCGGACGCTGCTGAAAGCGAAAACAGGTGCTTTTGAGGATGCTATCCGCAGGAAAGCAGAGAGGGCCAAATTGTCTGGGGCATTTGAAAGGGTTCCAGGAGGCAGTGAGAACCAGCATTACTTTTCCCCGCTGGCACCTTTGCTGTGGCAGCAAAACCTGGACGTTTGGTTTTTTTGCTGCTGAGGCTGCCGAAAGCGAAAACAGGTGCTTTTGAGGATGGAGTCCACAGGAAAGCAGAGAGGGCCAAATTGTCTGGGGCATTTGAAAGGGTTCCAGGAGGCAGTGAGAACCAGCATTACTTTTCCCGGCTGGCACCTTTGCTGTGGCAGCAAAAGCTGGACGTTTGTCTTTTTTGCTCCGGAGGCTGCCGAAAGCGAAAACAGGTGCTTTTGAGGATGGAGTCCGCAGGAAAGCAGAGAGGGCCAAATTGTCTGGGGCATTTGAAAAGGTTCCAGGAGGCAGTGAGAACCAGCATTACTTTTGCCCGCTGGCACCTTTGCTGTGGCAGCAAAACCTGGACGTTTGTCTTTTTTGCTCTGGAGGCTGCCGAAAGCGAAAACAGGTGCTTTTGAGGATGGAGTCCGCAGGAAAGCAGAGAGGGCCAAATTGTCTGGGGCTTTTGAAGAGGTTCCAGGAGGCAATGAGGACCAGCATTACTTTTCCCCGCTGGCACCTTTGCTGTGGTAGCAAAAGCTGGACGTTTGTCTTTTTTGCTCCGGAGGCTGCCAAAAGCGAAAACAGGTGCTTTTGAGGATGGAGTCCGCAGGAAAGCAGAGAGGGCCAAATTGTCTGGGGCATTTGAAAGAGTTCCAGGAGGCAGTTAGAACCAGCATTACTTTTCCCCGCTGGCACCTTTGCTGTGGCAGCAAAACCTGGACGTTTGTCTTTTTTGCTCCGGAGGCTACCGAAAGCGAAAACAGGTGCTTTTGAGGATGGAGTCCGTAGGAAAGCAGAGAGGGCCAAATTTTCTGGGGCATTTGAAAGGGTTCCAGGAGGCAGTGAGAACCAGCATTACTTTTCCCCGCTGGCACCTTTGCTGTGGCAGCAAAACCTGGACGTTTGTCTTTTTTGCTCCGGAGGCTGCCGAAAGCGAAAACAGGTGCTTTTGAGGATGCTATCCGCAGGAAAGCAGAGAGGGCCAAATTGTCTGGGGCATTTGAAAGGGTTCCAGGAGGCAGTGAGAACCAGCATTACTTTTCCCCGCTGGCACCTTTGCTGTGGCAGCAAAACCTGGACGTTTGGTTTTTTTGCTGCTGAGGCTGCCGAAAGCGAAAACAGGTGCTTTTGAGGATGGAGTCCACAGGAAAGCAGAGAGGGCCAAATTGTCTGTGGCATTTGAAAGGGTTCCAGGAGGCAGTGAGAACCAGCATTACTTTTCGCCGCTGGCACCTTTGCTGTGGCAGCAAAAGCTGGACGTTTGTCTTTTTTGCTCCGGAGGCTGCCGAAAGCGAAAACAGGTGCTTTTGAGGATGGAGTCCGCAGGAAAGCAGAGAGGGCCAAATTGTCTGGGGCATTTGAAAGAGTTCCAGGAGGCAGTGAGAACCAGCATTACTTTTCGTTGCTGGCACCTTTGCTGTGGCAGCAAAAGCTGGACGTTTGTCTTTTTTGCTCCGGAGGCTGCCGAAAGCGAAAACAGGTGCTTTTGAGGATGGAGTCCGCAGGAAAGCAGAGAGGGCCAAATTGTCTGGGGCATTTGAAAAGGTTCCAGGAGGCAGTGAGAACCAGCATTACTTTTGCCCGCTGGCACCTTTGCTGTGGCAGCAAAACCTGGACGTTTGTCTTTTTTGCTCTGGAGGCTGCCGAAAGCGAAAACAGGTGCTTTTGAGGATGGAGTCCGCAGGAAAGCAGAGAGGGCCAAATTGTCTGTGGCATTTGAAGAGGTTCCAGGAGGCAATGAGGACCAGCATTACTTTTCCCCGCTGGCACCTTTGCTGTGGCAGCAAAAGCTGGACGTTTGTCTTTTTTGCTCCGGAGGCTGCCAAAAGCGAAAACAGGTGCTTTTGAGGATGGAGTCCGCAGGAAAGCCGAGAGGGCCAAATTGTCTGGGGCATTTGAAAGAGTTCCAGGAGGCAGTTAGAACCAGCATTACTTTTCCCCGCTGGCACCTTTGCTGTGGCAGCAAAACCTGGACGTTTGTCTTTTTTGCTCCGGAGGCTGCCGAAAGCGAAAACAGGTGCTTTTGAGGATGGAGTCCGCAGGAAAGCAGAGAGGGCCAAATTGTCTGTGGTTTTTAAGAGGTTCCAGGAGGCAGTTAGAACCAGCATTACTTTTCCCCGCTGGCACCTTTGCTGTGGCAGCAAAAGCTGGACGTTTGTCTTTTTTGCTCCTGAGGATGCCGAAAGTGAAAACAGGTGCTTTTGAGGATGGAGTCCGCAGGAAAGCAGAGAGGGCCAAATTGTCTGGGGCATTTGAAGGGGTTCCAGGAGGCAGTGAGAACCAGCATTACTTTTCCCCGCTGGCACCTTTGCTGTGGCAGCAAAACCTGGACGTTTGTCTTTTTTGCTCCGGAGGCTGCCGAAAGCGAAAACAGGTGCTTTTGAGGATGGAGTCCGCAGGAAAGCAGAGAGGGCCAAATTGTCTGGGGCATTTGAAAGGGTTCCAGGAGGCAGTGAGAACCAGCATTACTTTTGCCCGCTGGCACCTTTGCTGTGGCAGCAAAACCTGGACGTTTGTCTTTTTTGCTCTGGAGGCTGCCAAAAGCGAAAATAGGTGCTTTTGAGGATTGAGTCCGCAGGAAAGCAGAGAGGGCCAAATTGTCTGGGGCTTTTGAAGAGGTTCCAGGAGGCAATGAGGACCAGCATTACTTTTCCCCGCTGGCACCTTTGCTGTGGCAGCAAAACCTGGACGTTTGTCTTTTTTGCTCCGGAGGCTGCCGAAAGCGAAAACAGGTGCTTTTGAGGATGGAGTCCGCAGGAAAGCAGAGAGGGCCAAATTGTCTGGGGCATGTGAAAGAGTTCCAGGTGGCAGTTAGAACCAGCATTACTTTTCCCCACTGGCACCTTTGCTGTGGCAGCAAAAGCTGGACGTTTGTCTTTTTTGCTCCGGAGGCTGCCGAAAGCGAAAACAGGTGCTTTTGAGGATGGAGTCCGCAGGAAAGCAGAGAGGGCCAAATTTTCTGGGGCATTTGAAAGGGTTCCAGGAGGCAGTGAGAACCAGCATTACTTTTCCCGGCTGGCACCTTTGCTGTGGCAGCAAAAGCTGGACGTTTGTCTTTTTTGCTCCGGAGGCTGCCGAAAGCGAAAACAGGTGCTTTTGAGGATGGAGTCCGCAGGAAAGCCGAGAGGGCCAAATTGTCTGGGGCATTTGAAAGAGTTCCAGGAGGCAGTGAGAATCAGCATTACTTTTCCCCGCTGGCACTTTTGCTGTGGCAGCAAAAGCTGGACGTTTGTCTTTTTTGCTCCGGACGCTGCTGAAAGCGAAAACAGGTGCTTTTGAGGATGCTATCCGCAGGAAAGCAGAGAGGGCCAAATTGTCTGGGGCATTTGAAAGGGTTCCAGGAGGCAATGAGGACCAGCATTACTTTTCCCCGCTGGCACCTTTGCTGTGGCAGCAAAACCTGGACGTTTGTCTTTTTTGCTCCGGAGGCTGCCAAAAGCGAAAACAGGTGCTTTTGAGGATGGAGTCCGCAGGAAAGCAGAGAGGGCCAAATTGTCTGGGGCATTTGAAAGAGTTCCAGGAGGCAGTTAGAACCAGCATTACTTTTCCCCGCTGGCACCTTTGCTGTGGCAGCAAAACCTGGACGTTTGTCTTTTTTGCTCCGGAGGCTGCCGAAAGCGAAAACAGGTGCTTTTGAGGATGGAGTCCGCAGGAAAGCAGAGAGGGCCAAATTTTCTGGGGCATTTGAAAGGGTTCCAGGAGGCAGTGAGAACCAGCATTACTTTTCCCGGCTGGCACCTTTGCTGTGGCAGCAAAAGCTGGACGTTTGTCTTTTTTGCTCCGGAGGCTGCCGAAAGCGAAAACAGGTGCTTTTGAGGATGGAGTCCGCAGGAAAGCCGAGAGGGCCAAATTGTCTGGGGCATTTGAAAGAGTTCCAGGAGGCAGTGAGAATCAGCATTACTTTTCCCCGCTGGCCCCTTTGCTGTGGCAGCAAAAGCTGGACGTTTGTCTTTTTTGCTCCGGACGCTGCTGAAAGCGAAAACAGGTGCTTTTGAGGATGGAGTCCGCAGGAAAGCAGAGAGGGCCAAATTGTCTGGGGCATTTGAAAGGGTTCCAGGAGGCAGTGAGAACCAGCATTACTTTTCCCCGCTGGCACCTTTGCTGTGGCAGCAAAACCTGGACGTTTGGTTTTTTTGCTGCTGAGGCTGCCGAAAGCGAAAACAGGTGCTTTTGAGGATGGAGTCCACAGGAAAGCAGAGAGGGCCAAATTGTCTGGGGCATTTGAAAGGGTTCCAGGAGGCAGTGAGAACCAGCATTACTTTTCGCCGCTGGCACCTTTGCTGTGGCAGCAAAAGCTGGACGTTTGTCTTTTTTGCTCCGGAGGATGCCGAAAGCGAAAACAGGTGCTTTTGAGGATGGAGTCCGCAGGAAAGCAGAGAGGGCCAAATTGTCTGGGGCATTTGAAAGAGTTGCAGGAGGCAGTGAGAACCAGCATTACTTTTCCCGGCTGGCACCTTTGCTGTGGCAGCAAAACCTGGACGTTTGTCTTTTTTGCTCCGGAGGCTGCCGAAAGCGAAAACAGGTGCTTTTGAGGATGGAGTCCGCAGGAAAGCAGAGAGGGCCAAATTGTCTGGGGCATTTGAAAAGGTTCCAGGAGGCAGTGAGAACCAGCATTACTTTTGCCCGCTGGCACCTTTGCTGTGGCAGCAAAACCTGGACGTTTGTCTTTTTTGCTCCCGAGGCTGCCGAAAGCGAAAACAGGTGCTTTTGAGGATGGAGTCCGCAGGAAAGCAGAGAGGGCCAAATTGTCTGTGGCATTTGAAGAGGTTCCAGGAGGCAATGAGGACCAGCATTACTTTTCCCCGCTGGCACCTTTGCTGTGGTAGCAAAAGCTGGACGTTTGTCTTTTTTGCTCTGGAGGCTGCCAAAAGCGAAAACAGGTGCTTTTGAGGATGGAGTCCGCATGAAAGCAGAGAGGGCCAAATTGTCTGGGGCATTTGAAAGAGTTCCAGGAGGCAGTTAGAACCAGCATTACTTTTCCCCGCTGGCACCTTTGCTGTGGCAGCAAAACCTGGACGTTTGTCTTTTTTGCTCCGGAGGCTACCGAAAGCGAAAACAGGTGCTTTTGAGGATGGAGTCCGTAGGAAAGCAGAGAGGGCCAAATTTTCTGGGGCATTTGAAAGGGTTCCAGGAGGCAGTGAGAACCAGCATTACTTTTCCCCGCTGGCACCTTTGCTGTGGCAGCAAAAGCTGGACGTTTGTCTTTTTTGCTCCGGAGGCTGCCGAAAGCGAAAACAGGTGCTTTTGAGGATGGAGTCCGCAGGAAAGCCGAGAGGGCCAAATTGTCTGGGGCATTTGAAAGAGTTCCAGGAGGCAGTGAGAACCAGCATTACTTTTCGCCGCTGGCACCTTTGCTGTGGCAGCAAAAGCTGGACGTTTGTCTTTTTTGCTCCGGACGCTGCTGAAAGCGAAAACAGGTGCTTTTGAGGATGCTATCCGCAGGAAAGCAGAGAGGGCCAAATTGTCTGGGGCATTTGAAAGGGTTCCAGGAGGCAGTGAGAACCAGCATTACTTTTCCCCGCTGGCACCTTTGCTGTGGCAGCAAAACCTGGACGTTTGGTTTTTTTGCTGCTGAGGCTGCCGAAAGCGAAAACAGGTGCTTTTGAGGATGGAGTCCACAGGAAAGCAGAGAGGGCCAAATTGTCTGGGGCATTTGAAAGGGTTCCAGGAGGCAGTGAGAACCAGCATTACTTTTCGCCGCTGGCACCTTTGCTGTGGCAGCAAAAGCTGGACGTTTGTCTTTTTTGCTCCGGAGGATGCCGAAAGCGAAAACAGGTGCTTTTGAGGATGGAGTCCGCAGGAAAGCAGAGAGGGCCAAATTGTCTGGGGCATTTGAAAGAGTTGCAGGAGGCAGTGAGAACCAGCATTACTTTTCCCGGCTGGCACCTTTGCTGTGGCAGCAAAACCTGGACGTTTGTCTTTTTTGCTCCGGAGGCTGCCGAAAGCGAAAACAGGTGCTTTTGAGGATGGAGTCCGCAGGAAAGCAGAGAGGGCCAAATTGTCTGGGGCATTTGAAAAGGTTCCAGGAGGCAGTGAGAACCAGCATTACTTTTCCCCGCTGGCACCTTTGCTGTGGCAGCAAAACCTGGACGTTTGTCTTTTTTGCTCCCGAGGCTGCCGAAAGCGAAAACAGGTGCTTTTGAGGATGGAGTCCGCAGGAAAGCAGAGAGGGCCAAATTGTCTGGGGCATTTGAAGAGGTTCCAGGAGGCAATGAGGACCAGCATTACTTTTCCCCGCTGGCACCTTTGCTGTGGTAGCAAAAGCTGGACGTTTGTCTTTTTTGCTCCGGAGGCTGCCAAAAGCGAAAACAGGTGCTTTTGAGGATGGAGTCCGCAGGAAAGCAGAGAGGGCCAAATTGTCTGGGGCATTTGAAAGAGTTCCAGGAGGCAGTTAGAACCAGCATTACTTTTCCCCGCTGGCACCTTTGCTGTGGCAGCAAAACCTGGACGTTTGTCTTTTTTGCTCCGGAGGCTGCCGAAAGCGAAAACAGGTGCTTTTGAGGATGGAGTCCGCAGGAAAGCAGAGAGGGCCAAATTTTCTGGGGCATTTGAAAGGGTTCCAGGAGGCAGTGAGAACCAGCATTACTTTTCCCGGCTGGCACCTTTGCTGTGGCAGCAAAAGCTGGACGTTTGTCTTTTTTGCTCCGGAGGCTGCCGAAAGCGAAAACAGGTGCTTTTGAGGATGGAGTCCGCAGGAAAGCCGAGAGGGCCAAATTGTCTGGGGCATTTGAAAGAGTTCCAGGAGGCAGTGAGAACCAGCATTACTTTTCCCCGCTGGCACCTTTGCTGTGGCAGCAAAAGCTGGACGTTTGTCTTTTTTGCTCCGGACGCTGCCGAAAGCGAAAACAGGTGCTTTTGAGGATGGAGTCCGCAGGAAAGCAGAGAGGGCCAAATTGTCTGTGGTTTTTAATAGGTTCCAGGAGGCAATGAGGACCAGCATTACTTTTCCCCGCTGGCACCTTTGCTGTGGCAGCAAAACCTGGACGTTTGTCTTTTTTGCTCCTGAGGATGCCGAAAGTGAAAACAGGTGCTTTTGAGGATGGAGTCCGCAGGAAAGCAGAGAGGGCCAAATTGTCTGTGGCATTTGAAGGGGTTCCAGGAGGCAGTGAGAACCAGCATTACTTTTCCCCGCTGGCACCTTTGCTGTGGCAGCAAAACCTGGACGTTTTTCTTTTTTGCTCCGGAGGCTGCCGAAAGCGAAAACAGGTGCTTTTGAGGATGGAGTCCGCAGGAAAGCAGAGAGGGCAAAATTGTCTGGGGCATTTGAAGGGGTTCCAGGAGGCAGTGAGAACCAGCATTACTTTTCCCCGCTGGCACCTTTGCTGTGGCAGCAAAACCTGGACGTTTGTCTTTTTTGCTCCGGAGGCTGCCGAAAGCGAAAACAGGTGCTTTTGAGGATGGAGTCCGCAGGAAAGCAGAGAGGGCCAAATAGTCTGGGGGATTTGAAAGGGTTCCAGGAGGCAGTGAGAACCAGCATTACTTTTCCCCGCTGGCACCTTTGCTGTGGCAGCAAAACCTGGACGTTTGTCTTTTTTGCTCTGGAGGCTGCCGAAAGCGAAAATAGGTGCTTTTGAGGATGGAGTCCGCAGGAAAGCAGAGAGGGCCAAATTGTCTGGGGCTTTTGAAGAGGTTCCAGGAGGCAATGAGGACCAGCATTACTTTTGCCCGCTGGCACCTTTGCTGTGGCAGCAAAAGCTGGACGTTTGTCTTTTTTGCTCCGGAGGCTGCCGAAAGCGAAAACAGGTGCTTTTGAGGATGGAGTCCGCAGGAAAGCAGAGAGGGCCAAATTGTCTGGGGCATTTGAAAGAGTTCCAGGAGGCAGTGAGAACCAGCATTACTTTTCCCCGCTGGCACCTTTGCTGTGGCAGCAAAAGCTGGACGTTTGTCTTTTTTGCTCCTGAGGATGCCGAAAGCGAAAACAGGTGCTTTTGAGGATGGAGTCCAAAGGAAAGCAGAGAGGGCCAAATTGTCTGGGGCATTTGAAAGATTTGCAGGAGGCAGTGAGAACCAGCATTACTTTTCCCGGCTGGCACCTTTGCTGTGGCAGCAAAAGCTGGACGTTTGTCTTTTTTGCTCCGGAGGCTGCCGAAAGCGAAAACAGGTGCTTTTGAGGATGGAGTCTGCAGGAAAGCAGAGAGGGCCAAATTGTCTGGGGCATTTGAAAGGGTTCCAGGAGGCAGTGAGAACCAGCATTACTTTTGCCCGCTGGCACCTTTGCTGTGGCAGCAAAACCTGGACGTTTGTCTTTTTTGCTCTGGAGGCTGCCGAAAGCGAAAATAGGTGCTTTTGAGGATGGAGTCCGCAGGAAAGCAGAGAGGGCCAAATTGTCTGGGGCTTTTGAAGAGGTTCCAGGAGGCAATGAGGACCAGCATTACTTTTCCCCGCTGGCACCTTTGCTGTGGCAGCAAAAGCTGGACGTTTGTCTTTTTTGCTCCGGAGGCTGCCGAAAGCGAAAACAGGTGCTTTTGAGGATGGAGTCCGCAGGAAAGCAGAGAGGGCCAAATTGTCTGGGGCATTTGAAAGAGTTCCAGGAGGCAGTTAGAACCAGCATTACTTTTCCCCGCTGGCACCTTTGCTGTGGCAGCAAAAGCTGGACGTTTGTCTTTTTTGCTCCTGAGGCTGCCGAAAGCGAAAACAGGTGCTTTTGAGGATGGAGTCCGCAGGAAAGCAGAGAGGGCCAAATTGTCTGGGGCTTTTGAAGAGGTTCCAGGAGGCAATGAGGACCAGCATTACTTTTGCCCGCTGGCACCTTTGCTGTGGCAGCAAAAGCTGGACGTTTGTCTTTTTTGCTCCGGAGGCTGCCGAAAGCGAAAACAGGTGCTTTTGAGGATGGAGTCCGCAGGAAAGCAGAGAGGGCCAAATTGTCTGGGGCATTTGAAAGAGTTGCAGGAGGCAGTGAGAACCAGCATTACTTTTCCCCGCTGGCACCTTTGCTGTGGCAGCAAAAGCTGGACGTTTGTCTTTTTTGCTCCTGAGGATGCCGAAAGCTAAAACAGGTGCTTTTGAGGATGGAGTCCGCAGGAAAGCAGAGAGGGCCAAATTGTCTGGGGCATTTGAAAGAGTTGCAGGAGGCAGTGAGAACCAGCATTACTTTTCCCGGCTGGCACCTTTGCTGTGGCAGCAAAAGCTGGACGTTTGTCTTTTTTGCTCCGGAGGCTGCCGAAAGCGAAAACAGGTGCTTTTGAGGATGGAGTCCGCAGGAAAGCAGAGAGGGCCAAATTGTCTGTGGCATTTGAAAGGGTTCCAGGAGGCAGTGAGAACCAGCATTACTTTTGCCCGCTGGCACCTTTGCTGTGGCAGCAAAACCTGGACGTTTGTCTTTTTTGCTCTGGAGGATGCCGAAAGCGAAAATAGGTGCTTTTGAGGATGGAGTCCGCAGGAAAGCAGAGAGGGCCAAATTGTCTGGGGCTTTTGAAGAGGTTCCAGGAGGCAATGAGGACCAGCATTACTTTTGCCCGCTGGCACCTTTGCTGTGGCAGCAAAAGCTGGACGTTTGTCTTTTTTGCTCCGGAGGCTGCCGAAAGCGAAAACAGGTGCTTTTGAGGATGGAGTCCGCAGGAAAGCAGAGAGGGCCAAATTGTCTGGGGCATTTGAAAGAGTTCCAGGAGGCAGTTAGAACCAGCATTACTTTTCCCCGCTGGCACCTTTGCTGTGGCAGCAAAAGCTGGACGTTTGTCTTTTTTGCTCCTGAGGATGCCGAAAGCGAAAACAGGTGCTTTTGAGGATGGAGTCCGCAGGAAAGCAGAGAGGGCCAAATTGTCTGGGGCTTTTGAAGAGGTTCCAGGAGGCAATGAGGACCAGCATTACTTTTGCCCGCTGGCACCTTTGCTGTGGCAGCAAAAGCTGGACGTTTGTCTTTTTTGCTCCGGAGGCTGCCGAAAGCGAAAACAGGTGCTTTTGAGGATGGAGTCCGCAGGAAAGCAGAGAGGGCCAAATTGTCTGGGGCATTTGAAAGAGTTCCAGGAGGCAGTTAGAACCAGCATTACTTTTCCCCGCTGGCACCTTTGCTGTGGCAGCAAAAGCTGGACGTTTGTCTTTTTTGCTCCTGAGGCTGCCGAAAGCGAAAACAGGTGCTTTTGAGGATGGAGTCCGCAGGAAAGCAGAGAGGGCCAAATTGTCTGGGGCATTTGAAAGAGTTCCAGGAGGCAGTTAGAACCAGCATTACTTTTCCCCGCTGGCACCTTTGCTGTGGCAGCAAAAGCTGGACGTTTGTCTTTTTTGCTCCGGAGGCTGCCGAAAGCGAAAACAGGTGCTTTTGAGGATGGAGTCCGCAGGAAAGCAGAGAGGGCCAAATTGTCTGGGGCATTTGAAAGGGTTCCAGGAGGCAGTGAGAACCAGCATTACTTTTGCCCGCTGGCACCTTTGCTGTGGCAGCAAAAGCTGGACGTTTGTCTTTTTTGCTCTGGAGGCTGCCGAAAGCGAAAACAGGTGCTTTTGAGGATGGAGTCCGCAGGAAAGCAGAGAGGGCCAAATTGTCTGGGGCATTTGAAGAGGTTCCAGGAGGCAATGAGGACCAGCATTACTTTTCCCCGCTGGCACCTTTGCTGTGGCAGCAAAAGCTGGACGTTTGTCTTTTTTGCTCCCGAGGCTGCCGAAAGCGAAAACAGGTGCTTTTGAGGATGGAGTCCGCAGGAAAGCAGAGAGGGCCAAATTGTCTGGGGCATTTGAAAGAGTTCCAGGAGGCAGTTAGAACCAGCATTACTTTTCCCCGCTGGCACCTTTGCTGTGGCAGCAAAAGCTGGACGTTTGTCTTTTTTGCTCCGGAGGCTGCCGAAAGCGAAAACAGGTGCTTTTGAGGATGGAGTCCGCAGGAAAGCAGAGAGGGCCAAATTTTCTGGGGCATTTGAAAGGGTTCCAGGAGGCAGTGAGAACCAGCATTACTTTTCCCGGCTGGCACCTTTGCTGTGGCAGCAAAAGCTGGACGTTTGTCTTTTTTGCTCCGGAGGATGCCGAAAGCGAAAACAGGTGCTTTTGAGGATGGAGTCCGCAGGAAAGCCGAGAGGGCCAAATTGTCTGGGGCATTTGAAAGAGTTCCAGGAGGCAGTGAGAACCAACATTACTTTTCCCCGCTGGCACCTTTGCTGTGGCAGCAAAAGCTGGACGTTTGTCTTTTTTGCTCCGGAGGCTGCCGAAAGCGAAAACAGGTGCTTTTGAGGATGGAGTCCGCAGGAAAGCAGAGAGGGCCAAATTGTCTGGGGCATTTGAAAGAGTTCCAGGAGGCAGTTAGAACCAGCGTTACTTTTCCCCGCTGGCACCTTTGCTGTGGCAGCAAAAGCTGGACGTTTGTCTTTTTTGCTCCGGAGGCTGCCGAAAGCGAAAACAGGTGCTTTTGAGGATGGAGTCCGCAGGAAAGCAGAGAGGGCCAAATTGTCTGTGGCATTTGAAGAGGTTCCAGGACGCAGTGAGAACCAGCATTACTTTTCCCCGCTGGCACCTTTGCTGTGGCAGCAAAAGCTGGACGTTTGTCTTTTTTGCTCCGGAGGCTGCCGAAAGCGAAAACAGGTGCTTTTGAGGATGGAGTCCGCAGGAAAGCAGAGAGGGCCAAATTGTCTGGGGCATTTGAAAGGGTTCCAGGAGGCAGTGAGAACCAGCATTACTTTTGCCCGCTGGCACCTTTGCTGTGGCAGCAAAAGCTGGACGTTTGTCTTTTTTGCTCTGGAGGCTGCCGAAAGCGAAAATAGGTGCTTTTGAGGATGGAGTCCGCAGGAAAGCAGAGAGGGCCAAATTGTCTGTGGCTTTTGAAGAGGTTCCAGGAGGCAATGAGGACCAGCATTACTTTTCCCCGCTGGCACCTTTGCTGTGGCAGCAAAAGCTGGACGTTTGTCTTTTTTGCTCCCGAGGCTGCCAAAAGCGAAAATAGGTGCTTTTGAGGATGGAGTCCGCAGGAAAGCAGAGAGGGCCAAATTGTCTGGGGCATTTGAAAGAGTTCCAGGAGGCAGTGAGAACCAGCATTACTTTTCCCCGCTGGCACCTTTGCTGTGGCAGCAAAACCTGGACGTTTGTCTTTTTTGCTCCGGAGGCTGCCGAAAGCGAAAACAGGTGCTTTTGAGGATGGAGTCCGCAGGAAAGCAGAGAGGGCCAAATTGTCTGGGGCATTTGAAAGGGTTCCAGGAGGCAGTGAGAACCAGCATTACTTTTCCCGGCTGGCACCTTTGCTGTGGCAGCAAAAGCTGGACGTTTGTCTTTTTTGCTCCGGAGGCTGCCGAAAGCGAAAACAGGTGCTTTTGAGGATGGAGTCCGCAGGAAAGCCGAGAGGGCCAAATTGTCTGGGGCATTTGAAAGAGTTCCAGGAGGCAGTGAGAACCAGCATTACTTTTCCCCGCTGGCACCTTTGCTGTGGCAGCAAAACCTGGACGTTTGGTTTTTTTGCTGCTGAGGCTGCCGAAAGCGAAAACAGGTGCTTTTGAGGATGGAGTCCACAGGAAAGCAGAGAGGGCCAAATTGTCTGGGGCATTTGAAAGGGTTCCAGGAGGCAGTGAGAACCAGCATTACTTTTCCCCGCTGGCACCTTCGCTGTGGCAGCAAAAGCTGGATGTTTGTCTTTTTTGCTCCTGAGGATGCTGAAAGCGAAAACAGGTGCTTTTGAGGATGGAGTCCGCAGGAAAGCAGAGAGGGCCAAATTGTCTGGGGCATTTGAAGAGGTTCCAGGACGCAGTGAGAACCAGCATTACTTTTGCCCGCTGGCACCTTTGCTGTGGCAGCAAAAGCTGGACGTTTGTCTTTTTTTCTCCGGAGGCTGCCGAAAGCGAAAACAGGTGCTTTTGAGGATGGAGTCCGCAGGAAAGCAGAGAGGGCCAAATTGTCTGGGGCATTTGAAAGGGTTCCAGGAGGCAGTGAGAACCAGCATCACTTTTCCCCGCTGGCACCTTTGCTGTGGCAGCAAAAGCTGGACGTTTGTCTTTTTTGCTCCTGAGGATGCCGAAAGCGAAAACAGGTGCTTTTGAGGATGGAGTCCGCAGGAAAGCAGAGAGGGCCAAATTGTCTGGGGCATTTGAAAGAGTTCCAGGAGGCAGTGAGAACCAGCATTACTTTTCCCCGCTGGCACCTTTGCTGTGGCAGCAAAACCTGGACGTTTGTCTTTTTTGCTCCGGAGGCTGCCGAAAGCGAAAACAGGTGCTTTTGAGGATGGAGTCCGCAGGAAAGCAGAGAGGGCCAAATTGTCTGGGGCATTTGAAAGGGTTCCAGGAGGCAGTGAGAACCAGCATTACTTTTCCCGGCTGGCACCTTTGCTGTGGAAGCAAAACCTGGACGTTTGTCTTTTTTGCTCCGGAGGCTGCCGAAAGCGAAAACAGGTGCTTTTGAGGATGGAGTCCGCAGGAAAGCAGAGAGGGCCAAATTGTCTGTGGCATTTGAAGAGGTTCCAGGAGGCAATGAGGACCAGCATCACTTTTCCCCGCTGGCACCTTTGCTGTGGCAGCAAAAGCTGGACGTTTGTCTTTTTTGCTCCGGAGGCTGCCGAAAGCGAAAACAGGTGCTTTTGAGGATGGAGTCCGCAGGAAAGCAGAGAGGGCCAAATTGTCTGGGGCATTTGAAGAGGTTCCAGGACGCAGTGAGAACCAGCATTACTTTTCCCCGCTGGCACCTTTGCTGTGGCAGCAAAAGCTGGACGTTTGTCTTTTTTGCTCCGGAGGCTGCCGAAAGCGAAAACAGGTGCTTTTGAGGATGGAGTCCACAGGAAAGCAGAGAGGGCCAAATTGTCTGTGGCTTTTGAAGAGGTTCCAGGAGGCAATGAGGACCAGCATTACTTTTCCCCGCTGGCACCTTTGCTGTGGCAGCAAAAGCTGGACGTTTGTCTTTTTTGCTCCCGAGGCTGCCAAAAGCGAAAACAGGTGCTTTTGAGGATGGAGTCCGCAGGAAAGCAGAGAGGGCCAAATTGTCTGGGGCATTTGAAAGAGTTCCAGGAGGCAGTTAGAACCAGCATTACTTTTCCCCGCTGGCACCTTTGCTGTGGCAGCAAAACCTGGACGTTTGTCTTTTTTGCTCCGGAGGCTGCCGAAAGCGAAAACAGGTGCTTTTGAGGATGGAGTCCGCAGGAAAGCAGAGAGGGCCAAATTTTCTGGGGCATTTGAAAGGGTTCCAGGAGGCAGTGAGAACCAGCATTACTTTTCCCGGCTGGCACCTTTGCTGTGGCAGCAAAACCTGGACGTTTGTCTTTTTTGCTCCGGAGGCTGCCGAAAGCGAAAACAGGTGCTTTTGAGGATGGAGTCCGCAGGAAAGCCGAGAGGGCCAAATTGTCTGGGGCATTTGAAAGAGTTCCAGAAGGCAGTGAGAACCAGCATTACTTTTCCCCGCTGGCACCTTTGCTGTGGCAGCAAAACCTGGACGTTTGGTTTTTTTGCTGCTGAGGCTGCCGAAAGCGAAAACAGGTGCTTTTGAGGATGGAGTCCACAGGAAAGCAGAGAGGGCCAAATTGTCTGGGGCATTTGAAAGGGTTCCAGGAGGCAGTGAGAACCAGCATTACTTTTCCCCGCTGTCACCTTCGCTGTGGCAGCAAAAGCTGGATGTTTGTCTTTTTTGCTCCTGAGGATGCTGAAAGCGAAAACAGGTGCTTTTGAGGATGGAGTCCGCAGGAAAGCAGAGAGGGCCAAATTGTCTGGGGCATTTGAAGAGGTTCCAGGACGCAGTGAGAACCAGCTTTACTTTTGCCCGCTGGCACCTTTGCTGTGGCAGCAAAAGCTGGACGTTTGTCTTTTTTTCTCCGGAGGCTGCCGAAAGCGAAAACAGGTGCTTTTGAGGATGGAGTCCGCAGGAAAGCAGAGAGGGCCAAATTTTCTGGGGCATTTGAAAGGGTTCCAGGAGGCAGTGAGAACCAGCATCACTTTTCCCCGCTGGCACCTTTGCTGTGGCAGCAAAAGCTGGACGTTTGTCTTTTTTGCTCCTGAGGATGCCGAAAGCGAAAACAGGTGCTTTTGAGGATGGAGTCCGCAGGAAAGCAGAGAGGGCCAAATTGTCTGTGGCATTTGAAAGAGTTCCAGGAGGCAGTGAGAACCAGCATTACTTTTCCCCGCTGGCACCTTTGCTGTGGCAGCAAAAGCTGGATGTTTGTCTTTTTTGCTCCTGAGGATGCTGAAAGCGAAAACAGGTGCTTTTGAGGATGGAGTCCGCAGGAAAGCAGAGAGGGCCAAATTGTCTGGGGCATTTGAAGAGGTTCCAGGACGCAGTGAGAACCAGCATTACTTTTGCCCGCTGGCACCTTTGCTGTGGCAGCAAAAGCTGGACGTTTGTCTTTTTTTCTCCGGAGGCTGCCGAAAGCGAAAACAGGTGCTTTTGAGGATGGAGTCCGCAGGAAAGCAGAGAGGGCCAAATTTTCTGGGGCATTTGAAAGGGTTCCAGGAGGCAGTGAGAACCAGCATCACTTTTCCCCGCTGGCACCTTTGCTGTGGCAGCAAAAGCTGGACGTTTGTCTTTTTTGCTCCTGAGGATGCCGAAAGCGAAAACAGGTGCTTTTGAGGATGGAGTCCGCAGGAAAGCAGAGAGGGCCAAATTGTCTGTGGCATTTGAAAGAGTTCCAGGAGGCAGTGAGAACCAGCATTACTTTTCCCCGCTGGCACCTTTGCTGTGGCAGCAAAAGCTGGACGTTTGTCTTTTTTGCTCCGGAGGCTGCCGAAAGCGAAAACAGGTGCTTTTGAGGATGGAGTCCGCAGGAAAGCAGAGAGGGCCAAATTGTCTGGGGCATTTGAAAGGGTTCCAGGAGGCAGTGAGAACCAGCATTACTTTTCCCGGCTGGCACCTTTGCTGTGGAAGCAAAACCTGGACGTTTGTCTTTTTTGCTCCGGAGGCTGCCGAAAGCGAAAACAGGTGCTTTTGAGGATGGAGTCCGCAGGAAAGCAGAGAGGGCCAAATTGTCTGTGGCATTTGAAGAGGTTCCAGGAGGCAATGAGGACCAGCATCACTTTTCCCCGCTGGCACCTTTGCTGTGGCAGCAAAACCTGGACGTTTGTCTTTTTTGCTCCGGAGGCTGCCGAAAGCGAAAACAGGTGCTTTTGAGGATGGAGTCCAAAGGAAAGCAGAGAGGGCCAAATTGTCTGGGGCATTTGAAGAGGTTCCAGGACGCAGTGAGAACCAGCATTACTTTTCCCCGCTGGCACCTTTGCTGTGGCAGCAAAAGCTGGACGTTTGTCTTTTTTGCTCCGGAGGCTGCCGAAAGCGAAAACAGGTGCTTTTGAGGATGGAGTCCGCAGGAAAGCAGAGAGGGCCAAATTTTCTGGGACATTTGAAAGGGTTCCAGGAGGCAGTGAGAACCAGCATCACTTTTCCCCGCTGGCACCTTTGCTGTGGCAGCAAAAGCTGGATGTTTGTCTTTTTTGCTCCTGTGAATGCCGAAAGCGAAAACAGGTGCTTTTGAGGATGGAGTCCGCAGGAAAGCAGAGAGGGCCAAATTGTCTGTGGCATTTGAAAGAGTTCCAGGAGGCAGTGAGAACCAGCATGACTTTTCCCGGCTGGCACCTTTGCTGTGGCAGCAAAACCTGGACGTTTGTCTTTTTTGCTCCGGAGGATGCCGAAAGCGAAAACAGGTGCTTTTGAGGATGGAGTCCGCAGGAAAGCAGAGAGGGCCAAATTGTCTGTGGCATTTGAAGAGGTTCCAGGACGCAGTGAGGACCAGCATTACTTTTCCCCGCTGGCACCTTTGCTGTGGCAGCAAAACCTGGACGTTTGTCTTTTTTGCTCCGGAGGCTGCCGAAAGCGAAAACAGGTGCTTTTGAGGATGGAGTCCGCAGGAAAGCAGAGAGGGCCAAATTGTCTGGGGCATTTGAAAGAGTTCCAGGAGGCAGTTAGAACCAGCATTACTTTTCCACGCTGGCACCTTTGCTGTGGCAGCAAAACCTGGACGTTTGTCTTTTTTGCTCCGGAGGCTGCCGAAAGCGAAAACAGGTACTTTTGAGGATGGAGTCCGCAGGAAAGCAGAGAGGGCCAAATTTTCTGGGGCATTTGAAAGGGTTCCAGGAGGCAGTGAGAACCAGCATTACTTTTCCCCGCTGGCACCTTTGCTGTGGCAGCAAAAGCTGGACGTTTGTCTTTTTTGCTCCGGAGGATGCCGAAAGCGAAAACAGGTGCTTTTGAGGATGGAGTCCGCAGGAAAGCAGAGAGGGCCAAATTGTCTGTGGCATTTGAAGAGGTTCCAGGAGGCAATGAGGACCAGAATCACTTTTCCCCGCTGGCACCTTTGCTGTGGCAGCGAAAGCTGGACGTTTTTCTTTTTTGCTCCTGAGGTTGCCGAAAGTGAAAACAGGTGCTTTTGAGGATGGAGTCCGCAGGAAAGCAGAGAGGGCCAAATTGTCTGTGGCATTTGAAGAGGTTCCAGGAGGCAATGAGGACCAGCATTACTTTTCCCCGCTGGCACCTTTGCTGTGGCAGCAAAAGCTGGACGTTTGTCTTTTTTGCTCCTGAGGATGCCGAAAGCGAAAACAGGTGCTTTTGAGGATGGAGTCCGCAGGAAAGCAGAGAGGGCCAAATAGTCTGGGGCATTTGAAAGGGTTCCAGGAGGCAGTGAGAACCAGCATTACTTTTCCCGGCTGGCACCTTTGCTGTGGCAGCAAAACCTGTACGTTTGTCTTTTTTGCTCTGGAGGCTGCCGAAAGCGAAAACAGGTGCTTTTGAGGATGGAGTCCACAGGAAAGCAGAGAGGGCCAAATTGTCTGGGGCATTTGAAAGAGTTCCAGGAGGCAGTGAGAACCAGCATTACTTTTCCCCGCTGGCACCTTTGCTGTGGCAGCAAAAGCTGGACGTTTGTCTTTTTTGCTCCGGAGGCTGCCGAAAGCGAAAACAGGTGCTTTTGAGGATGGAGTCCGCAGGAAAGCAGAGAGGGCCAAATTGTCTGTTGCATTTGAAGAGGTTCCAGGAGGCAATGAGGACCAGAATCACTTTTCCCCGCTGGAACCTTTGCTGTGGCAGCAAAAGCTGGACGTTTGTCTTTTTTGCTCCTGAGGCTGCCGAAAGGAAAAACAGGTGCTTTTGAGGATGGAGTCCGCAGGAAAGCAGAGAGGGCCAAATTGTCTGGGGCATTTGAAGAGGTTCCAGGAGGCAGTGAGAACCAGCATTACTTTTCCCGGCTGGCACCTTTGCTGTGGCAGCAAAACCTGGACGTTTGTCTTTTTTGCTCCTGAGGTTGCCGAAAGCGAAAACAGGTGCTTTTGAGGATGGAGTCCGCAGGAAAGCAGAGAGGGCCAAATTGTCTGTGGCATTTGAAGAGGTTCCAGGACGCAGTGAGAACCAGCATTACTTTTCCCCGCTGGCACCTTTGCTGTGGCAGCAAGACCTGGACGTTTGTCTTTTTTGCTCCGGAGGCTGCCGAAAGCGAAAACAGGTGCTTTTGAGGATGGAGTCCGCAGGAAAGCAGAGAGGGCCAAATTGTCTGGGGCATTTGAAAGAGTTGCAGGAGGCAGTGAGAACCAGCATTACTTTTCCCGGCTGGCACCTTTGCTGTGGCAGCAAAAGCTGGACGTTTGTCTTTTTTGCTCCGGAGGTTGCCGAAAGCGAAAACAGGTGCTTTTGAGGATGGAGTCCGCAGGAAAGCAGAGAGGCCCAAATAGTCTGGGGCATTTGAAAGGGTTCCAGGAGGCAGTGAGAACCAGCATTACTTTTCCCGGCTGGCACCTTTGCTGTGGCAGCAAAACCTGGACGTTTGTCTTTTTTGCTCCTGAGGTTGCCGAAAGCGAAAACAGGTGCTTTTGAGGATGGAGTCCGCAGGAAAGCAGAGAGGGCCAAATTGTCTGTGGCATTTGAAGAGGTTCCAGGACGCAGTGAGAACCAGCATTACTTTTCCCCGCTGGCACCTTTGCTGTGGCAGCAAAACCTGGACGTTTGTCTTTTTTGCTCCGGAGGCTGCCGAAAGCGAAAACAGGTGCTTTTGAGGATGGAGTCCGCAGGAAAGCAGAGAGGGCCAAATTGTCTGGAGCATTTGAAAGAGTTGCAGGAGGCAGTGAGAACCAGCATTACTTTTCCCGGCTGGCACCTTTGCTGTGGCAGCAAAAGCTGGACGTTTGTCTTTTTTGCTCCGGAGGTTGCCGAAAGCGAAAACAGGTGCTTTTGAGGATGGAGTCCGCAGGAAAGCAGAGAGGGCCAAATTGTCTGTGGCATTTGAAAGGGTTCCAGGAGGCAGTGAGAACCAGCATTACTTTTGCCCGCTGGCACCTTTGCTGTGGCAGCAAAAGCTGGACGTTTGTCTTTTTTGCTCTGGAGGCTGCCGAAAGCGAAAATAGGTGCTTTTGAGGATGGAGTCCGCAGGAAAGCAGAGAGGGCCAAATTGTCTGGGGCTTTTGAAGAGGTTCCAGGAGGCAATGAGGACCAGCATTACTTTTCCCCGCTGGCACCTTTGCTGTGGCAGCAAAAGCTGGACGTTTGTCTTTTTTGGTCCTGAGGCTGCCAAAAGCGAAAACAGGGGCTTTTGAGGATGGAGTCCGCAGGAAAGCAGAGAGGGCCAAATTGTCTGGGGCATTTGAAAGAGTTCCAGGAGGCAGTTAGAACCAGCATTACTTTTCCCCGCTGGCACCTTTGCTGTGGCAGCAAAACCTGGACGTTTGTCTTTTTTGCTCCGGAGGCTGCCGAAAGCGAAAACAGGTACTTTTGAGGATGGAGTCCGCAGGAAAGCAGAGAGGGCCAAATTGTCTGGGGCATTTGAAAGGGTTCCAGGAGGCAGTGAGAACCAGCATTACTTTTCCCCGCTGGCACCTTTGCTGTGGCAGCAAAAGCTGGACGTTTGTCTTTTTTGCTCCGGAGGATGCCGAAAGCGAAAACAGGTGCTTTTGAGGATGGAGTCGGCAGGAAAGCAGAGAGGGCCAAATTGTCTGTGGCATTTGAAGAGGTTCCAGGAGGCAATGAGGACCACAATCACTTTTCCCCGCTGGCACCTTTGCTGTGGCAGCGAAAGCTGGACGTTTTTCTTTTTTGCTCCTGAGGTTGCCGAAAGTGAAAACAGGTGCTTTTGAGGATGGAGTCCGCAGGAAAGCAGAGAGGGCCAAATTGTCTGTGGCATTTGAAGAGGTTCCAGGAGGCAATGAGGACCAGCATTACTTTTGCCCGCTGGCACCTTTGCTGTGGCAGCAAAACCTGGACGTTTGTCTTTTTTGCTCCTGAGGATGCCGAAAGCGAAAACAGGTGCTTTTGAGGATGGAGTCCGCAGGAAAGCAGAGAGGGCCAAATAGTCTGGGGCATTTGAAAGGGTTCCAGGAGGCAGTGAGAACCAGCATTACTTTTCCCGGCTGGCACCTTTGCTGTGGCAGCAAAACCTGTACGTTTGTCTTTTTTGCTCCGGAGGCTGCCGAAAGCGAAAACAGGTGCTTTTGAGGATGGAGTCCACAGGAAAGCAGAGAGGGCCAAATTGTCTGGGGCATTTGAAAGAGTTCCAGGAGGCAGTGAGAACCAGCATTACTTTTCCCCGCTGGCACCTTTGCTGTGGCAGCAAAAGCTGGACGTTTGTCTTTTTTGCTCCGGAGGCTGCCGAAAGCGAAAACAGGTGCTTTTGAGGATGGAGTCCGCAGGAAAGCAGAGAGGGCCAAATTGTCTGTGGCATTTGAAGAGGTTCCAGGAGGCAATGAGGACCAGAATCACTTTTCCCCGCTGGCACCTTTGCTGTGGCAGCAAAAGCTGGACGTTTGTCTTTTTTGCTCCTGAGGCTGCCGAAAGGAAAAACAGGTGCTTTTGAGGATGGAGTCCGCAGGAAAGCAGAGAGGGCCAAATTGTCTGGGGCATTTGAAAGAGGTTCCAGGAGGCAATGAGGACCAGCATTACTTTTCCCCGCTGGCACCTTTGCTGTGGCAGCAAAACCTGGACGTTTGTCTTTTTTGCTCCTGAGGATGCCGAAAGCGGAAAACAGGTGCTTTTGAGGATGGAGTCCGCAGGAAAGCAGAGAGGCCAAATTGTCTGGGGCATTTGAAAGGGTTCCAGGAGGCAGTGAGAACCAGCATTACTTTTCCCGGCTGGCACCTTTGCTGTGGCAGCAAAACCTGGACGTTTGTCTTTTTTGCTCCTGAGGTTGCCGAAAGCGAAAACAGGTGCTTTTGAGGATGGAGTCCGCAGGAAAGCAGAGAGGGCCAAATTGTCTGTGGCATTTTGAAGAGGTTCCAGGACGCAGTGAGAACCAGCATTACTTTTCGTTGCTGGCACCTTTGCTGTGGCAGCAAACCTGGACGTTTGTCTTTTTTGCTCCGAGGCTGCCGAAAGCGAAAACAGGTGCTTTTGAGGATGGAGTCCGCAGGAAAGCAGAGAGGGCCAAATTGTCTGGGGCATTTGAAAGAGTTGCAGGAGGCAGTGAGAACCAGCATTACTTTTCCCGGCTGGCACCTTTGCTGTGGCAGCAAAAGCTGGACGTTTGTCTTTTTTGCTCCGGAGGCTGCCGAAAGCGAAAACTGGTGCTTTTGAGGATGGAGTCCGCAGGAAAGCAGAGAGGGCCAAATTGTCTGGGGCATTTGAAAGAGTTCCAGGAGGCAGTGAGAACCAGCATTACTTTTGCCCGCTGGCACCTTTGCTGTGGCAGCAAAACCTGGGACCGTTTGTCTTTTTTGCTCTGGAGGCTGCCGAAGCGAAAATAGGTGCTTTTGAGGATGGGAGTCCGCAGGAAAGCAGAGAGGGCCAAATTGTCTGTGGCTTTTGAAGAGTTCCAGGAGGCAATGAGGACCAGCATTACTTTTTCCCCGCTGGCACCTTTGCTGTGGCAGCAAAAGCTGGACGTTTGTCTTTTTGGTCCTGAGGCTGCCAAAAGCGAAAACAGGGGCTTTTGAGGATGGAGTCCGCAGGAAAGCAGAGAGGGCCAAATTGTCTGGGGCATTTGAAAGAGTTCCAGGAGGCAGTGAGAACCAGCATTACTTTTCCCCGCTGGCACCTTTGCTGTGGCAGCAAAAGCTGGACGTTTGTCTTTTTTGCTCCGGAGGCTGCGGAAAGCGAAAACAGGTGCTTTTGAGGATGGAGTCCGCAGGAAAGCAGAGAGGGCCAAAATTTCTAGGGCATTTGAAAGGGTTCCAGGAGGCAGTGAGAACCAGCATTACTTTTCCCGGCTGGCACCTTTGCTGTGGCAGCAAAAGCTGGACGTTTGTCTTTTTTGCTCCGGAGGCTGCCGAAAGCGAAAACAGGTGCTTTTGAGGATGGAGTCCGCAGGAAAGCCGAGAGGGCCAAATTGTCTGGGGCATTTGAAAGAGTTCCAGAGGCAGTTAGAACCAGCATTACTTTTCCCCGCTGGCACCTTTGCTGTGGCAGCAAAAGCTGGACGTTTGTCTTTTTTGCTCCGGAGGCTGCCGAAAGCGAAAACAGGTGCTTTTGAGGATGGAGTCCGCAGGAAGCAGAGAGGGCCAAATTGTCTGGGGCATTTGAAAGAGTTCCAGGAGGCAGTTAGAACCAGCATTACTTTTCCCCGCTGGCACCTTTGCTGTGGCAGCAAAAGCTGGACGTTTGTCTTTTTTGCTCCTGAGGATGCCGAAAGCGAAAACAGGTGCTTTTGAGGATGGAGTCCAAAGGAAAGCAGAGAGGGCCAAATTGTCTGGGGCATTTTGAAAGAGTTGCAGGAGGCAGTGAGAACCAGCATTACTTTTCCCGGCTGGCACCTTTGCTGTGGCAGCAAAAAGCTGGACGTTTGTCTTTTTTGCTCTGGAGGCTGCCGAAAGCGAAAACAGGTGCTTTTGAGGATGGAGTCCGCAGGAAAGCAGAGAGGGCCAAATTGTCTGGGGCATTTGAAAGGGTTCCAGGAGGCAGTGAGAACCAGCATTACTTTTGCCCGCTGGCACCTTTGCTGTGGCAGCAAAAACCTGGACGTTTGTCTTTTTTGCTCTGGAGGCTGCCGAAATCGAAAATAGGTGCTTTTGAGGATGGAGTCCGCAGGAAAGCAGAGAGGGCCAAATTGTCTGGGGCTTTTGAAGAGGTTCCAGGAGGCAATGAGGACCAGCATTACTTTTGCCCGCTGGCACCTTTGCTGTGGCAGCAAAAAGCTGGACGTTTGTCTTTTTTGCTCCGGAGGCTGCCGAAAGCGAAAACAGGTGCTTTTGAGGATGGAGTCCGCAGAAAGCAGAGAGGGCCAAATTGTCTGGGGCATTTGAAAGAGTTCCAGGAGCAGTTAGAACCAGCATTACTTTTCCCCGCTGGCACCTTTGCTGTGGCAGCAAAAGCTGGACGTTTGTCTTTTTTGCTCCTGAGGATGCCGAAAGCGAAAACAGGTGCTTTTGAGGATGGAGTCCGCAGGAAAGCAGAGAGGGCCAAATTGTCTGGGGCATTTGAAAGAGTTCCAGGAGGCAGTTAGAACCAGCATTACTTTTCCCCGCTGGCACCTTTGCTGTGGCAGCAAAAAGCTGGACGTTTGTCTTTTTTGCTCCGGAGGCTGCCGAAAGCGAAAACAGGTGCTTTTGAGATGGAGTCCGCAGGAAAGCAGAGAGGGCCAAATTGTCTGGGGCATTTGAAGAGTTGCAGGAGGCAGTGAGAACCAGCATTACTTTTCCCGGCTGGCCACCTTTGCTGTGGCAGCAAAAGCTGGACGTTTGTCTTTTTTGCTCCGGAGGCTGCCGAAAGCGAAAACAGGTGCTTTTGAGGATGGAGTCCGCAGGAAGCAGAGAGGGCCAAATTGTCTGGGGCATTTGAAAGGGTTCCAGGAGGCAGTGAGAACCAGCATTACTTTTGCCCGCTGGCACCTTTGCTGTGGCAGCAAAACCTGGACGTTTGTCTTTTTTGCTCTGGAGGCTGCCGAAAGCGAAAATAGGTGGTTTGAGGATGGAGTCCGCAGGAAAGCAGAGAGGGCCAAATTGTCTGTGGCTTTTGAAGAGATTCCAGGAGGCAATGAGGACCAGCATACTTTTCCCCGCTGGCACCTTTGCTGTGGCAGCAAAAGCTGGACGTTTGTCCTTTTTGCTCCTGAGGTTGACGAAAGCGAAAACAGGTGCTTTTGAGGATGGAGTCCGCAGGAAAGCAGAGAGGGCCAAATTGTCTGGGGCATTTGAAAGAGTTCCAGGAGGCAGTTAGAACCAGCATTACTTTTCCCCGCTGGCACCTTTGCTGTGGCAGCAAAACCTGGACGTTTGTCTTTTTTGCTCCGGAGGCTGCCGAAGCGAAAACAGGTGCTTTGAGGATGGAGTCCGCAGGAAAGCAGAGAGGGCCAAATTTTCTGGGCATTTGAAAGGGTTCCAGGAGGCAGTGAGAACCAGCATTACTTTTCCCGGCTGGCACCTTTGCTGTGGCAGCAAAAGCTGGACGTTTGTCTTTTTTGCTCCGGAGGCTGCCGGAAGCGAAAACAGGTGCTTTTGAGGATGGAGTCCGCAGGAAAGCCGAGAGGGCCAAATTGTCTGGGGCATTTGAAAGAGTTCCAGGAGGCAGTGAGAACCAGCATTACTTTTCCCCGCTGGCACCTTTGCTGTGGCAGCAAAAGCTGGACGTTTGTCTTTTTTGCTCCGGAGGCTGCCGAAAGCGAAAACAGGTGCTTTTGAGGATGGAGTCCGCAGGAAAGCAGAGAGGGCCAAATTGTCTGGGGCATTTGAAAGAGTTCCAGGAGGCAGTTAGAACCAGCATTACTTTTCCCCGCTGGCACCTTTGCTGTGGCAGCAAAACCGTGACGTTTGTCTTTTTTGCTCCGGAGGCTGCCGAAAGCGAAAACAGGTGCTTTTGAGGATGGAGTCCGCAGGAAAGCAGAGAGGGCCAAATTTTCTGGGGCATTTGAAAGGGTTCCAGGAGGCAGTGAGAACCAGCATTACTTTTCCCGGCTGGCACCTTTGCTGTGGCAGCAAAAGCTGGACGTTTTGTCTTTTTTGCTCCGGAGGCTGCCGGAAGCGAAAACAGGTGCTTTTGAGGATGGAGTCCGCAGGAAAGCCGAGAGGGCCAAATTGTCTGGGGCATTTGAAAGAGTTCCAGGAGGCAGTGAGAACCAGCATTACTTTTCCCCGCTGGCACCTTTGCTGTGGCAGCAAAAGCTGGACGTTTGTCTTTTTTGCTCCGGAGGCTGCCGAAAGCGAAAACAGGTGCTTTTGAGGATGGAGTCCGCAGGAAAGCAGAGAGGGCCAAATTGTCTGGGGCATTTGAAAGGGTTCCAGGAGGCAGTGAGAACCAGCATTACTTTTCCCCGCTGGCACCTTTGCTGTGGCAGCAAAACCTGGACGTTTGGTTTTTTTGCTGCTGAGGCTGCCGAAAGCGAAAACAGGTGCTTTTGAGGATGGAGTCCACAGGAAAGCAGAGAGGGCCAAATTGTCTGGGGCATTTGAAAGGGTTCCAGGAGGCAGTGAGAACCAGCATTACTTTTGCTCGCTGGCACCTTCGCTGTGGCAGCAAAAGCTGGATGTTTGTCTTTTTTGCTCCTGAGGATGCTGAAAGCGAAAACAGGTGCTTTTGAGGATGGAGTCCGCAGGAAAGCAGAGAGGGCCAAATTGTCTGGGGCATTTGAAGAGGTTCCAGGACGCAGTGAGAACCAGCATTACTTTTGCCCGCTGGCACCTTTGCTGTGGCAGCAAAACCTGGACGTTTGTCTTTTTTTCTCCGGAGGCTGCCGAAAGCGAAAACAGGTGCTTTTGAGGATGGAGTCCGCAGGAAAGCAGAGAGGGCCAAATTTTCTGGGGCATTTGAAAGGGTTCCAGGAGGCAGTGAGAACCAGCATCACTTTTCCCCGCTGGCACCTTTGCTGTGGCAGCAAAAGCTGGATGTTTGTCTTTTTTGCTCCTGAGGATGCCGAAAGCGAAAACAGGTGCTTTTGAGGATGGAGTCCGCAGGAAAGCAGAGAGGGCCAAATTGTCTGTGGCATTTGAAAGAGTTCCAGGAGGCAGTGAGAACCAGCATGACTTTTCCCGTCTGGCACCTTTGCTGTGGCAGCAAAACCTGGACGTTTGTCTTTTTTGCTCCGGAGGCTGCCGAAAGCGAAAACAGGTGCTTTTGAGGATGGAGTCCGCAGGAAAGCAGAGAGGGCCAAATTGTCTGGGGCATTTGAAAGGGTTCCAGGAGGCAGTGAGAACCAGCATTACTTTTCCCGGCTGGCACCTTTGCTGTGGCAGCAAAAGCTGGACGTTTGTCTTTTTTGCTCCGGAGGCTGCCGAAAGCGAAAACAGGTGCTTTTGAGGATGGAGTCCGCAGGAAAGCAGAGAGGGCCAAATTGTCTGTGGCATTTGAAGAGGTTTCAGGAGGCAATGAGGACCAGCATCACTTTTCCCCGCTGGCACCTTTGCTGTGGCAGCAAAAGCTGGACGTTTGTCTTTTCTGCTCCTGAGGATGCCGAAAGCGAAAACAGGTACTTTTGAGGATGGAGTCCGCAGGAAAGCAGAGAGCGCCAAATTGTCTGTGGCATTTGAAGAGGTTCCAGGACGCAGTGAGAACCAGCATTACTTTTGCCCGCTGGCACCTTTGCTGTGGCAGCAAAAGCTGGACGTTTGTCTTTTTTGCTCCGGAGGCTGCAGAAAGCGAAAACAGGTGCTTTTGAGGATGGAGTCTGCAGGAAAGCAGAGAGGGCCAAATTGTCTGGGGCATTTGAAAGAGTTCCAGGAGGCAGTTAGAACCAGCATTACTTTTCCCCGCTGGCACCTTTGCTGTGGCAGCAAAAGCTGGACGTTTGTCTTTTTTGCTCCGGAGGATGCCGAAAGCGAAAACAGGTGCTTTTGAGGATGGAGTCCGCAGGAAAGCAGAGAGGGCCAAATTGTCTGGGGCATTTGAAAGAGTTCCAGGAGGCAGTTAGAACCAGCATTACTTTTCCCCGCTGGCACCTTTGCTGTGGCAGCAAAAGCTGGACGTTTGTCTTTTTTGCTCCGGAGGATGCCGAAAGCGAAAACAGGTGCTTTTGAGGATGGAGTCCGCAGGAAAGCAGAGAGGGCCAAATTGTCTGTGGCATTTGAAGAGGTTCCAGGAGGCAATGAGGACCAGAATCACTCTTCCCCGCTGGCACCTTTGCTGTGGCAGCGAAAGCTGGACGTTTTTCATTTTTGCTCCTGAGGTTGCCGAAAGTGAAAACAGTTGCTTTTGAGGATGGAGTCCGCAGGAAAGCAGAGAGGGCCAAATTGTCTGTGGCATTTGAAGAGGTTCCAGGATGCAATGAGGACCAGCATTACTTTTCCCCGCTGGCACCTTTGCTGTGGCAGCAAAACCTGGACGTTTGTCTTTTTTGCTCCTGAGGATGCCGAAAGCGAAAACAGGTGCTTTTGAGGATGGAGTCCGCAGGAAAGCAGAGAGGGCCATATTGTCTGGGGCATTTGAAAGGGTTCAAGGAGGCAGTGAGAACCAGCATTACTTTTCCCGGCTGGCACCTTTGCTGTGGCAGCAAAACCTGTACGTTTGTCTTTTTTGCTCCGGAGGCTGCCGAAAGCGAAAACAGGTGCTTTTGAGGATGGAGTCCACAGGAAAGCAGAGAGGGCCAAATTGTCTGGGGCATTTGAAAGAGTTCCAGGAGGCAGTGAGAACCAGCATTACTTTTCCCCGCTGGCACCTTTGCTGTGGCAGCAAAAGCTGGACGTTTGTCTTTTTTGCTCCGGAGGCTGCCGAAAGCGAAAACAGGTGCTTTTGAGGATGGAGTCCGCAGGAAAGCAGAGAGGGCCAAATTGTCTGTGGCATTTGAAGAGGTTCCAGGAGGCAATGAGGACCAGAATCACTTTTCCCCGCTGGAACCTTTGCTGTGGCAGCAAAAGCTGGACGTTTGTCTTTTTTGCTCCGGAGGCTGCCGAAAGCAAAAACAGGTGCTTTTGAGGATGGAGTCCGCAGGAAAGCAGAGAGGGCCAAATTGTCTGGGGCATTTGAAGAGGTTCCAGGAGGCAATGAGGACCAGCATTACTTTTCCCCGCTGGCACCTTTGCTGTGGCAGCAAAACCTGGACGTTTGTCTTTTTTGCTCCTGAGGATGCCGATAGCGAAAACAGGTGCTTTTGAGGATGGAGTCCGCAGGAAAGCAGAGAGGCCCAAATAGTCTGGGGCATTTGAAAGGGTTCCAGGAGGCAGTGAGAACCAGCATTACTTTTCCCGGCTGGCACCTTTGCTGTGGCAGCAAAACCTGGACGTTTGTCTTTTTTGCTCCGGAGGTTGCCGAAAGCGAAAACAGGTGCTTTTGAGGATGGAGTCCGCAGGAAAGCAGAGAGGGCCAAATTGTCTGTGGCATTTGAAGAGGTTCCAGGACGCAGTGAGAACCAGCATTACTTTTCCCCGCTGGCACCTTTGCTGTGGCAGCAAAACCTGGACGTTTGTCTTTTTTGCTCTGGAGGCTGCCGAAAGCGAAAACAGGTGCTTTTGAGGATGGAGTCCGCAGGAAAGCAGAGAGGGCCAAATTGTCTGTGGCATTTGAAAGAGTTCTAGGAGGTAGTGAGAACCAGCATTACTTTTCCCCGCTGGCACCTTTGCTGTGGCAGCAAAAGCTGGACGTTTGTCTTTTTTGCTCTGGAGGCTGCCGAAAGCGAAAACAGGTGCTTTTGAGGATGGAGTCCGCAGGAAAGCAGAGAGGGCCAAATTGTCTGGGGCATTTGAAAGGGTTCCAGGAGGCAGTGAGAACCAGCATTACTTTTCCCCGCTGGCACCTCTGCTGTGGCAGCAAAACCTGGACGTTTGTCTTTTTTGCTCCTGAGGATGCCGAAAGGGAAAAGAGGTGCTTTTGAGGATGGAGTCCGCAGGAAAGCAGAGAGGGCCAAATTGTCTGTGGCATTTGAAAGAGTTCCAGGAGGCAGTGAGAACCAGCATTACTTTTCCCCGCTGGCACCTTTGCTGTGGCAGCAAAAGCTGGACGTTTGTCTTTTTTGCTCTGGAGGCTGCCGAAAGCGAAAACAGGTGCTTTTGAGGATGGAGTCTGCAGGAAAGCAGAGAGGGCCAAATTGTCTGGGGCATTTGAAAGAGTTGCAGGAGGCAGTGAGAACCAGCATTACTTTTCCCGGCTGGCACCTTTGCTGTGGCAGCAAAAGCTGGACGTTTGTCTTTTTTGCTCCGGAGGCTGCCGAAAGCGAAAACAGGTGCTTTTGAGGATGGAGTCCGCAGGAAAGCAGAGAGGGCCAAATTGTCTGTGGCATTTGAAGAGGTTCCAGGAGGCAATGAGGACCAGCATTACTTTTCCCCGCTGGCACCTTTGCTGTGGCAGCAAAAGCTGGACGTTTGTCTTTTTTGCTCCTGAGGATGCCGAAAGCGAAAACAGGTGCTTTTGAGGATGGAGTCCGCAGGAAAGCAGAGAGGGCCAAATAGTCTGGGGCATTTGAAAGGGTTCCAGGAGGCAGTGAGAACCAGCATTACTTTTCCCGGCTGGCACCTTTGCTGTGGCAGCAAAACCTGTACGTTTGTCTTTTTTGCTCCGGAGGCTGCCGAAAGCGAAAACAGGTGCTTTTGAGGATGGAGTCCACAGGAAAGCAGAGAGGGCCAAATTGTCTGGGGCATTTGAAAGAGTTCCAGGAGGCAGTGAGTACCAGCATTACTTTTCCCCGCTGGCACCTTTGCTGTGGCAGCAAAAGCTGGACGTTTGTCTTTTTTGCTCCGGAGGCTGCCGAAAGCGAAAACAGGTGCTTTTGAGGATGGAGTCCGCAGGAAAGCAGAGAGGGCCAAATTGTCTGTGGCATTTGAAGAGGTTCCAGGAGGCAATGAGGACCAGAATCACTTTTCCCCGCTGGCACCTTTGCTGTGGCAGCAAAAGCTGGACGTTTGTCTTTTTACCACCGGAGGGCGCCGAAAGTGAAAAAAGGCGCTTTTGAGGATAGAGTCCGCAGGAAAGCAGAGAGGGCCAAATTGTCTGGGGCATTTGAAGGGGTTCCAGGAGGCAGTGAGAACCAGCATTACTTTTCGTTGCTGGCACCTTTGCTGTTGCAGCAAAAGCTGGACGTTTGTCTTTTTTGCTCTGGAGGCTGCCGAAAGCGAAAACAGGTGCTTTTGAGGATGGAGTCCGCAGGAAAGCAGATAGGGCCAAATTGTCTGTTGCTTTTGAAGAGGTTCCAGGAGGCAATGAGGACCAGCATTACTTTTCCCCGCTGGCACCTTTGCTGTGGCAGCAAAACCTGGACGTTTGTCTTTTTTGCTCTGGAGGATGCCGAAAGCGAAAACAGGTGCTTTTGAGGATGGAGTCCACAGGAAAGCAGAGAGGGCCAAATTGTCTGTGGCATTTGAAAGAGTTCTAGGAGGTAGTGAGAACCAGCATTACTTTTCCCCGCTGGCACCTTTGCTGTGGCAGCAAAAGCTGGACGTTTGTCTTTTTTGCTCTGGAGGCTGCCGAAAGTGAAAACAGGTGCTTTTGAGGATGGAGTCCGCAGGAAAGCAGAGAGGGCCAAATTGTCTGGGGCATTTGAAGAGGTTCCAGGAGGCAATGAGGACCAGCATTACTTTTCCCCGATGGCACCTTTTCTGTGGCAGCAAAAGCTGCACGTTTGTCTGTTTACCACCGGTGGGCGGCGAAAGTGAAAAAAGGCGCTTTTGAGGATAGAGTCCGCAGGAAAGCAGAGAGGGCCAAATGGTCTGGGGCATTTGAAGGGGTTCCAGGAGGCAGTGAGAACCAGCATTACTTTTCGCCGCTGGCACCTTTGCTGTTGCAGCAAAACCTGGACGTTTGTCTTTTTTGCTCTAGAGGCTGCCGAAAGCAAATACAGGTGCTTTTGAGGATGGAGTCCGCAGGAAAGCAGAGAGGGCCAAATTGTCTGGGGCATTTGAAAGGGTTCCAGGAGGCAGTGAGAACCAGCATTACTTTTCCCCGCTGGCACCTCTGCTGTGGCAGCAAAAGCTGGACGTTTGTCTTTTTTGCTCCGGAGGCTGCCGAAAGCGAAAACAGGTGCTTTTGAGGATGGAGTCGGCAGGAAAGCAGAGAGGGCCAAATTGTCTGGGGCATTTGAAAGAGTTGCAGGAGGCAGTGAGAACCAGCATTACTTTTCCCGGCTGGCACCTTTGCTGTGGCAGCAAAAGCTGGACGTTTGTCTTTTTTGCTCCGGAGGCTGCCGAAAGCGAAAACAGGTGCTTTTGAGGCTGGAGTCCGCAGGAAAGCAGAGAGGGCCAAATTGTCTGTGGCATTTGAAAGGGTTCCAGGAGGCAGTGAGAACCAGCATTACTTTTGCCCGCTGGCACCTTTGCTGTGGCAGCAAAACCTGGACGTTTGTCTTTTTTGCTCTGGAGGCTGCCGAAAGCGAAAATAGGTGCTTTTGAGGATGGAGTCCGCAGGAAAGCAGAGAGGGCCAAATTGTCTGGGGCTTTTGAAGAGGTTCCAGGAGGCAATGAGGACCAGCATTACTTTTGCCCGCTGGCACCTTTGCTGTGGCAGCAAAAGCTGGACGTTTGTCTTTTTTGCTCCGGAGGCTGCCGAAAGCGAAAACAGGTGCTTTTGAGGATGGAGTCCGCAGGAAAGCAGAGAGGGCCAAATTGTCTGGGGCATTTGAAAGAGTTCCAGGAGGCAGTTAGAACCAGCATTACTTTTCCCCGCTGGCACCTTTGCTGTGGCAGCAAAAGCTGGACGTTTGTCTTTTTTGCTCCTGAGGATGCCGAAAGCGAAAACAGGTGCTTTTGAGGATGGAGTCCGCAGGAAAGCAGAGAGGGCCAAATTGTCTGGGGCATTTGAAAGAGTTCCAGGAGGCAGTTAGAACCAGCATTACTTTTCCCCGCTGGCACCTTTGCTGTGGCAGCAAAAGCTGGACGTTTGTCTTTTTTGCTCCGGAGGCTGCCGAAAGCGAAAACAGGTGCTTTTGAGGATGGAGTCCGCAGGAAAGCAGAGAGGGCCAAATTGTCTGGGGCATTTGAAAGAGTTGCAGGAGGCAGTGAGAACCAGCATTACTTTTCCCGGCTGGCACCTTTGCTGTGGCAGCAAAAGCTGGACGTTTGTCTTTTTTGCTCCGGAGGCTGCCGAAAGCGAAAACAGGTGCTTTTGAGGATGGAGTCCGCAGGAAAGCAGAGAGGGCCAAATTGTCTGGGGCATTTGAAAGGGTTCCAGGAGGCAGTGAGAACCAGCATTACTTTTGCCCGCTGGCACCTTTGCTGTGGCAGCAAAAGCTGGACGTTTGTCTTTTTTGCTCTGGAGGCTGCCGAAAGCGAAAATAGGTGCTTTTGAGGATGGAGTCCGCAGGAAAGCAGAGAGGGCCAAATTGTCTGTGGCTTTTGAAGAGATTCCAGGAGGCAATGAGGACCAGCATTACTTTTCCCCGCTGGCACCTTTGCTGTGGCAGCAAAAGCTGGACGTTTGTCTTTTTTGCTCCCGAGGCTGCCAAAAGCGAAAACAGGTGCTTTTGAGGATGGAGTCCGCAGGAAAGCAGAGAGGGCCAAATTGTCTGGGGCATTTGAAAGAGTTCCAGGAGGCAGTTAGAACCAGCATTACTTTTCCCCGCTGGCACCTTTGCTGTGGCAGCAAAACCTGGACGTTTGTCTTTTTTGCTCCGTAGGCTGCCGAAAGCGAAAACAGGTGCTTTTGAGGATGGAGTCCGCAGGAAAGCAGAGAGGGCCAAATTTTCTGGGGCATTTGAAAGGGTTCCAGGAGGCAGTGAGAACCAGCATTACTTTTCCCGGCTGGCACCTTTGCTGTGGCAGCAAAAGCTGGACGTTTGTCTTTTTTGCTCCGGAGGCTGCCGGAAGCGAAAACAGGTGCTTTTGAGGATGGAGTCCGCAGGAAAGCCGAGAGGGCCAAATTGTCTGGGGCATTTGAAAGAGTTCCAGGAGGCAGTGAGAACCAGCATTACTTTTCCCCGCTGGCACCTTTGCTGTGGCAGCAAAAGCTGGACGTTTGTCTTTTTTGCTCCGGAGGCTGCCGAAAGCGAAAACAGGTGCTTTTGAGGATGGAGTCCGCAGGAAAGCAGAGAGGGCCAAATTGTCTGGGGCATTTGAAAGGGTTCCAGGAGGCAGTGAGAACCAGCATTACTTTTCCCCGCTGGCACCTTTGCTGTGGCAGCAAAACCTGGACGTTTGGTTTTTTTGCTGCTGAGGCTGCCGAAAGCGAAAACAGGTGCTTTTGAGGATGGAGTCCACAGGAAAGCAGAGAGGGCCAAATTGTCTGGGGCATTTGAAAGGGTTCCAGGAGGCAGTGAGAACCAGCATTACTTTTCCCCGCTGGCACCTTCGCTGTGGCAGCAAAAGCTGGATGTTTGTCTTTTTTGCTCCTGAGGATGCTGAAAGCGAAAACAGGTGCTTTTGAGGATGGAGTCCGCAGGAAAGCAGAGAGGGCCAAATTGTCTGGGGCATTTGAAGAGGTTCCAGGACGCAGTGAGAACCAGCATTACTTTTGCCCGCTGGCACCTTTGCTGTGGCAGCAAAAGCTGGACGTTTGTCTTTTTTTCTCCGGAGGCTGCCGAAAGCGAAAACAGGTGCTTTTGAGGATGGAGTCCGCAGGAAAGCAGAGAGGGCCAAATTTTCTGGGGCATTTGAAAGGGTTCCAGGAGGCAGTGAGAACCAGCATCACTTTTCCCCGCTGGCACCTTTGCTGTGGCAGCAAAAGCTGGACGTTTGTCTTTTTTGCTCCTGAGGATGCCGAAAGCGAAAACAGGTGCTTTTGAGGCTGGAGTCCGCAGGAAAGCAGAGAGGGCCAAATTGTCTGTGGCATTTGAAAGAGTTCCAGGAGGCAGTGAGAACCAGCATGACTTTTCCCGGCTGGCACCTTTGCTGTGGCAGCAAAACCTGGACGTTTGTCTTTTTTGCTCCGGAGGCTGCCGAAAGCGAAAACAGGTGCTTTTGAGGATGGAGTCCACAGGAAAGCAGAGAGGGCCAAATTGTCTGGGGCATTTGAAAGGGTTCCAGGAGGCAGTGAGAACCAGCATTACTTTTCCCGGCTGGCACCTTTGCTGTGGCAGCAAAAGCTGGACGTTTGTCTTTTTTGCTCCGGAGGCTGCCGAAAGCGAAAACAGGTGCTTTTGAGGATGGAGTCCGCAGGAAAGCAGAGAGGGCCAAATTGTCTGTGGCATTTGAAGAGGTTTCAGGAGGCAATGAGGACCAGCATCACTTTTCCCCGCTGGCACCTTTGCTGTGGCAGCAAAAGCTGGACGTTTGTCTTTTCTGCTCCTGAGGATGCCGAAAGCGAAAACAGGTACTTTTGAGGATGGAGTCCGCAGGAAAGCAGAGAGCGCCAAATTGTCTGTGGCATTTGAAGAGGTTCCAGGACGCAGTGAGAACCAGCATTACTTTTGCCCGCTGGCACCTTTGCTGTGGCAGCAAAAGCTGGACGTTTGTCTTTTTTGCTCCGGAGGCTGCAGAAAGCGAAAACAGGTGCTTTTGAGGATGGAGTCTGCAGGAAAGCAGAGAGGGCCAAATTGTCTGGGGCATTTGAAAGAGTTCCAGGAGGCAGTTAGAACCAGCATTACTTTTCCCCGCTGGCACCTTTGCTGTGGCAGCAAAACCTGGACGTTTGTCTTTTTTGCTCCGGAGGCTGCCGAAAGCGAAAACAGGTACTTTTGAGGATGGAGTCCGCAGGAAAGCAGAGAGGGCCAAATTGTCTGGGGCATTTGAAAGGGTTCCAGGAGGCAGTGAGAACCAGCATTACTTTTCCCCGCTGGCACCTTTGCTGTGGCAGCAAAAGCTGGACGTTTGTCTTTTTTGCTCCGGAGGATGCCGAAAGCGAAAACAGGTGCTTTTGAGGATGGAGTCCGCAGGAAAGCAGAGAGGGCCAAATTGTCTGTGGCATTTGAAGAGGTTCCAGGAGGCAATGAGGACCAGAATCACTTTTCCCCGCTGGCACCTTTGCTGTGGCAGCGAAAGCTGGACGTTTTTCTTTTTTGCTCCTGAGGTTGCCGAAAGTGAAAACAGGTGCTTTTGAGGATGGAGTCCGCAGGAAAGCAGAGAGGGCCAAATTGTCTGTGGCATTTGAAGAGGTTCCAGGATGCAATGAGGACCAGCATTACTTTTCCCCGCTGGCACCTTTGCTGTGGCAGCAAAACCTGGACGTTTGTCTTTTTTGCTCCTGAGGATGCCGAAAGCGAAAACAGGTGCTTTTGAGGATGGAGTCCGCAGGAAAGCAGAGAGGGCCAAATAGTCTGGGGCATTTGAAAGGGTTCAAGGAGGCAGTGAGAACCAGCATTACTTTTCCCGGCTGGCACCTTTGCTGTGGCAGCAAAACCTGGACGTTTGTCTTTTTTGCTCCGGAGGCTGCCGAAAGCGAAAACAGGTGCTTTTGAGGATGGAGTCCACAGGAAAGCAGAGAGGGCCAAATTGTCTGGGGCATTTGAAAGAGTTCCAGGAGGCAGTGAGAACCAGCATTACTTTTCCCCGCTGGCACCTTTGCTGTGGCAGCAAAAGCTGGACGTTTGTCTTTTTTGCTCCGGAGGCTGCCGAAAGCGAAAACAGGTGCTTTTGAGGATGGAGTCCGCAGGAAAGCAGAGAGGGCCAAATTGTCTGTGGCATTTGAAGAGGTTCCAGGAGGCAATGAGGACCAGAATCACTTTTCCCCGCTGGAACCTTTGCTGTGGCAGCAAAAGCTGGACGTTTGTCTTTTTTGCTCCTGAGGCTGCCGAAAGCAAAAACAGGTGCTTTTGAGGATGGAGTCCGCAGGAAAGCAGAGAGGGCCAAATTGTCTGGGGCATTTGAAGAGGTTCCAGGAGGCAATGAGGACCAGCATTACTTTTCCCCGCTGGCACCTTTGCTGTGGCAGCAAAACCTGGACGTTTGTCTTTTTTGCTCCTGAGGATGCCGATAGCGAAAACAGGTGCTTTTGAGGATGGAGTCCGCAGGAAAGCAGAGAGGCCCAAATAGTCTGGGGCATTTGAAAGGGTTCCAGGAGGCAGTGAGAACCAGCATTACTTTTCCCGGCTGGCACCTTTGCTGTGGCAGCAAAACCTGGACGTTTGTCTTTTTTGCTCCGGAGGTTGCCGAAACCGAAAACTGGTGCTTTTGAGGATGGAGTCCGCAAGAAAGCAGAGAGGGCCAAATTGTATGTGGCATTTGAAGAGGTTCCAGGACGCAGTGAGAACCAGCATTACTTTTCCCCGCTGGCACCTTTGCTGTGGCAGCAAAACCTGGACGTTTGTCTTTTTTGCTCTGGAGGCTGCCGAAAGCGAAAACAGGTGCTTTTGAGGATGGAGTCCGCAGGAAAGCAGAGAGGGCCAAATTGTCTGTGGCATTTGAAAGAGTTCTAGGAGGTAGTGAGAACCAGCATTACTTTTCCCCGCTGGCACCTTTGCTGTGGCAGCAAAAGCTGGACGTTTGTCTTTTTTGCTCTGGAGGCTGCCGAAAGCGAAAACAGGTGCTTTTGAGGATGGAGTCCGCAGGAAAGCAGAGAGGGCCAAATTGTCTGGGGCATTTGAAAGGGTTCCAGGAGGCAGTGAGAACCAGCATTACTTTTCCCCGCTGGCACCTCTGCTGTGGCAGCAAAACCTGGACGTTTGTCTTTTTTGCTCCTGAGGATGCCGAAATGGAAAAGAGGTGCTTTTGAGGATGGAGTCCGCAGGAAAGCAGAGAGGGCCAAATTGTCTGTGGCATTTGAAAGAGTTCCAGGAGGCAGTGAGAACCAGCATTACTTTTCCCCGCTGGCACCTTTGCTGTGGCAGCAAAAGCTGGACGTTTGTCTTTTTTGCTCCGGAGGCTGCCGAAAGCGAAAACAGGTGCTTTTGAGGATGGAGTCCGCAGGAAAGCAGAGAGGGCCAAATTGTCTGGGGCATTTGAAAGAGTTGCAGGAGGCAGTGAGAACCAGCATTACTTTTCCCGGCTGGCACCTTTGCTGTGGCAGCAAAAGCTGGACGTTTGTCTTTTTTGCTCCGGAGGCTGCCGAAAGCGAAAACAGGTGCTTTTGAGGATGGAGTCCGCAGGAAAGCAGAGAGGGCCAAATTGTCTGGGGCATTTGAAAGGGTTCCAGGAGGCAGTGAGAACCAGCATTACTTTTGCCCGCTGGCACCTTTGCTGTGGCAGCAAAAGCTGGACGTTTGTCTTTTTTGCTCTGGAGGCTGCCGAAAGCGAAAATAGGTGCTTTTGAGGATGGAGTCCGCAGGAAAGCAGAGAGGGCCAAATTGTCTGTGGCTTTTGAAGAGATTCCAGGAGGCAATGAGGACCAGCATTACTTTTCCCCGCTGGCACCTTTGCTGTGGCAGCAAAAGCTGGACGTTTGTCTTTTTTGCTCCCGAGGCTGCCAAAAGCGAAAACAGGTGCTTTTGAGGATGGAGTCCGCAGGAAAGCAGAGAGGGCCAAATTGTCTGGGGCATTTGAAAGAGTTCCAGGAGGCAGTTAGAACCAGCATTACTTTTCCCCGCTGGCACCTTTGCTGTGGCAGCAAAACCTGGACGTTTGTCTTTTTTGCTCCGTAGGCTGCCGAAAGCGAAAACAGGTGCTTTTGAGGATGGAGTCCGCAGGAAAGCAGAGAGGGCCAAATTTTCTGGGGCATTTGAAAGGGTTCCAGGAGGCAGTGAGAACCAGCATTACTTTTCCCGGCTGGCACCTTTGCTGTGGCAGCAAAAGCTGGACGTTTGTCTTTTTTGCTCCGGAGGCTGCCGGAAGCGAAAACAGGTGCTTTTGAGGATGGAGTCCGCAGGAAAGCCGAGAGGGCCAAATTGTCTGGGGCATTTGAAAGAGTTCCAGGAGGCAGTGAGAACCAGCATTACTTTTCCCCGCTGGCACCTTTGCTGTGGCAGCAAAAGCTGGACGTTTGTCTTTTTTGCTCCGGAGGCTGCCGAAAGCGAAAACAGGTGCTTTTGAGGATGGAGTCCGCAGGAAAGCAGAGAGGGCCAAATTGTCTGGGGCATTTGAAAGGGTTCCAGGAGGCAGTGAGAACCAGCATTACTTTTCCCCGCTGGCACCTTTGCTGTGGCAGCAAAACCTGGACGTTTGGTTTTTTTGCTGCTGAGGCTGCCGAAAGCGAAAACAGGTGCTTTTGAGGATGGAGTCCACAGGAAAGCAGAGAGGGCCAAATTGTCTGGGGCATTTGAAAGGGTTCCAGGAGGCAGTGAGAACCAGCATTACTTTTCCCCGCTGGCACCTTCGCTGTGGCAGCAAAAGCTGGATGTTTGTCTTTTTTGCTCCTGAGGATGCTGAAAGCGAAAACAGGTGCTTTTGAGGATGGAGTCCGCAGGAAAGCAGAGAGGGCCAAATTGTCTGGGGCATTTGAAGAGGTTCCAGGACGCAGTGAGAACCAGCATTACTTTTGCCCGCTGGCACCTTTGCTGTGGCAGCAAAAGCTGGACGTTTGTCTTTTTTTCTCCGGAGGCTGCCGAAAGCGAAAACAGGTGCTTTTGAGGATGGAGTCCGCAGGAAAGCAGAGAGGGCCAAATTTTCTGGGGCATTTGAAAGGGTTCCAGGAGGCAGTGAGAACCAGCATCACTTTTCCCCGCTGGCACCTTTGCTGTGGCAGCAAAAGCTGGACGTTTGTCTTTTTTGCTCCTGAGGATGCCGAAAGCGAAAACAGGTGCTTTTGAGGCTGGAGTCCGCAGGAAAGCAGAGAGGGCCAAATTGTCTGTGGCATTTGAAAGAGTTCCAGGAGGCAGTGAGAACCAGCATGACTTTTCCCGGCTGGCACCTTTGCTGTGGCAGCAAAACCTGGACGTTTGTCTTTTTTGCTCCGGAGGCTGCCGAAAGCGAAAACAGGTGCTTTTGAGGATGGAGTCCACAGGAAAGCAGAGAGGGCCAAATTGTCTGGGGCATTTGAAAGGGTTCCAGGAGGCAGTGAGAACCAGCATTACTTTTCCCGGCTGGCACCTTTGCTGTGGCAGCAAAAGCTGGACGTTTGTCTTTTTTGCTCCGGAGGCTGCCGAAAGCGAAAACAGGTGCTTTTGAGGATGGAGTCCGCAGGAAAGCAGAGAGGGCCAAATTGTCTGTGGCATTTGAAGAGGTTTCAGGAGGCAATGAGGACCAGCATCACTTTTCCCCGCTGGCACCTTTGCTGTGGCAGCAAAAGCTGGACGTTTGTCTTTTCTGCTCCTGAGGATGCCGAAAGCGAAAACAGGTACTTTTGAGGATGGAGTCCGCAGGAAAGCAGAGAGCGCCAAATTGTCTGTGGCATTTGAAGAGGTTCCAGGACGCAGTGAGAACCAGCATTACTTTTGCCCGCTGGCACCTTTGCTGTGGCAGCAAAAGCTGGACGTTTGTCTTTTTTGCTCCGGAGGCTGCAGAAAGCGAAAACAGGTGCTTTTGAGGATGGAGTCTGCAGGAAAGCAGAGAGGGCCAAATTGTCTGGGGCATTTGAAAGAGTTCCAGGAGGCAGTTAGAACCAGCATTACTTTTCCCCGCTGGCACCTTTGCTGTGGCAGCAAAACCTGGACGTTTGTCTTTTTTGCTCCGGAGGCTGCCGAAAGCGAAAACAGGTACTTTTGAGGATGGAGTCCGCAGGAAAGCAGAGAGGGCCAAATTGTCTGGGGCATTTGAAAGGGTTCCAGGAGGCAGTGAGAACCAGCATTACTTTTCCCCGCTGGCACCTTTGCTGTGGCAGCAAAAGCTGGACGTTTGTCTTTTTTGCTCCGGAGGATGCCGAAAGCGAAAACAGGTGCTTTTGAGGATGGAGTCCGCAGGAAAGCAGAGAGGGCCAAATTGTCTGTGGCATTTGAAGAGGTTCCAGGAGGCAATGAGGACCAGAATCACTTTTCCCCGCTGGCACCTTTGCTGTGGCAGCGAAAGCTGGACGTTTTTCTTTTTTGCTCCTGAGGTTGCCGAAAGTGAAAACAGGTGCTTTTGAGGATGGAGTCCGCAGGAAAGCAGAGAGGGCCAAATTGTCTGTGGCATTTGAAGAGGTTCCAGGATGCAATGAGGACCAGCATTACTTTTCCCCGCTGGCACCTTTGCTGTGGCAGCAAAACCTGGACGTTTGTCTTTTTTGCTCCTGAGGATGCCGAAAGCGAAAACAGGTGCTTTTGAGGATGGAGTCCGCAGGAAAGCAGAGAGGGCCAAATAGTCTGGGGCATTTGAAAGGGTTCAAGGAGGCAGTGAGAACCAGCATTACTTTTCCCGGCTGGCACCTTTGCTGTGGCAGCAAAACCTGGACGTTTGTCTTTTTTGCTCCGGAGGCTGCCGAAAGCGAAAACAGGTGCTTTTGAGGATGGAGTCCACAGGAAAGCAGAGAGGGCCAAATTGTCTGGGGCATTTGAAAGAGTTCCAGGAGGCAGTGAGAACCAGCATTACTTTTCCCCGCTGGCACCTTTGCTGTGGCAGCAAAAGCTGGACGTTTGTCTTTTTTGCTCCGGAGGCTGCCGAAAGCGAAAACAGGTGCTTTTGAGGATGGAGTCCGCAGGAAAGCAGAGAGGGCCAAATTGTCTGTGGCATTTGAAGAGGTTCCAGGAGGCAATGAGGACCAGAATCACTTTTCCCCGCTGGAACCTTTGCTGTGGCAGCAAAAGCTGGACGTTTGTCTTTTTTGCTCCTGAGGCTGCCGAAAGCAAAAACAGGTGCTTTTGAGGATGGAGTCCGCAGGAAAGCAGAGAGGGCCAAATTGTCTGGGGCATTTGAAGAGGTTCCAGGAGGCAATGAGGACCAGCATTACTTTTCCCCGCTGGCACCTTTGCTGTGGCAGCAAAACCTGGACGTTTGTCTTTTTTGCTCCTGAGGATGCCGATAGCGAAAACAGGTGCTTTTGAGGATGGAGTCCGCAGGAAAGCAGAGAGGCCCAAATAGTCTGGGGCATTTGAAAGGGTTCCAGGAGGCAGTGAGAACCAGCATTACTTTTCCCGGCTGGCACCTTTGCTGTGGCAGCAAAACCTGGACGTTTGTCTTTTTTGCTCCGGAGGTTGCCGAAACCGAAAACTGGTGCTTTTGAGGATGGAGTCCGCAAGAAAGCAGAGAGGGCCAAATTGTATGTGGCATTTGAAGAGGTTCCAGGACGCAGTGAGAACCAGCATTACTTTTCCCCGCTGGCACCTTTGCTGTGGCAGCAAAACCTGGACGTTTGTCTTTTTTGCTCTGGAGGCTGCCGAAAGCGAAAACAGGTGCTTTTGAGGATGGAGTCCGCAGGAAAGCAGAGAGGGCCAAATTGTCTGTGGCATTTGAAAGAGTTCTAGGAGGTAGTGAGAACCAGCATTACTTTTCCCCGCTGGCACCTTTGCTGTGGCAGCAAAAGCTGGACGTTTGTCTTTTTTGCTCTGGAGGCTGCCGAAAGCGAAAACAGGTGCTTTTGAGGATGGAGTCCGCAGGAAAGCAGAGAGGGCCAAATTGTCTGGGGCATTTGAAAGGGTTCCAGGAGGCAGTGAGAACCAGCATTACTTTTCCCCGCTGGCACCTCTGCTGTGGCAGCAAAACCTGGACGTTTGTCTTTTTTGCTCCTGAGGATGCCGAAATGGAAAAGAGGTGCTTTTGAGGATGGAGTCCGCAGGAAAGCAGAGAGGGCCAAATTGTCTGTGGCATTTGAAAGAGTTCCAGGAGGCAGTGAGAACCAGCATTACTTTTCCCCGCTGGCACCTTTGCTGTGGCAGCAAAAGCTGGACGTTTGTCTTTTTTGCTCTGGAGGCTGCCGAAAGCGAAAACAGGTGCTTTTGAGGATGGAGTCCGCAGGAAAGCAGAGAGGGCCAAATTGTCTGGGGCATTTGAAAGAGTTGCAGGAGGCAGTGAGAACCAGCATTACTTTTCCCGGCTGGCACCTTTGCTGTGGCAGCAAAAGCTGGACGTTTGTCTTTTTTGCTCCGGAGGCTGCCGAAAGCGAAAACAGGTGCTTTTGAGGATGGAGTCCGCAGGAAAGCAGAGAGGGCCAAATTGTCTGTGGCATTTGAAGAGGTTCCAGGAGGCAATGAGGACCAGCATTACTTTTCCCCGCTGGCACCTTTGCTGTGGCAGCAAAAGCTGGACGTTTGTCTTTTTTGCTCCTGAGGATGCCGAAAGCGAAAACAGGTGCTTTTGAGGATGGAGTCCGCAGGAAAGCAGAGAGGGCCAAATAGTCTGGGGCATTTGAAAGGGTTCCAGGAGGCAGTGAGAACCAGCATTACTTTTCCCGGCTGGCACCTTTGCTGTGGCAGCAAAAGCTGGACGTTTGTCTTTTTTGCTCCGGAGGCTGCCGAAAGCGAAAACAGGTGCTTTTGAGGATGGAGTCCACAGGAAAGCAGAGAGGGCCAAATTGTCTGGGGCATTTGAAAGAGTTCCAGGAGGCAGTGAGTACCAGCATTACTTTTCCCCGCTGGCACCTTTGCTGTGGCAGCAAAAGCTGGACGTTTGTCTTTTTTGCTCCGGAGGCTGACGAAAGCGAAAACAGGTGCTTTTGAGGATGGAGTCCGCAGGAAAGCAGAGAGGGCCAAATTGTCTGTGGCATTTGAAGAGGTTCCAGGAGGCAATGAGGACCAGAATCACTTTTCCCCGCTGGCACCTTTGCTGTGGCAGCAAAAGCTGGACGTTTGTCTTTTTACCACCGGAGGGCGCCGAAAGTTAAAAAAGGCGCTTTTGAGGATAGAGTCCGCAGGAAAGCAGAGAGGGCCAAATTGTCTGGGGCATTTGAAGGGGTTCCAGGAGGCAGTGAGAACCAGCATTACTTTTCGTTGCTGGCACCTTTGCTGTTGCAGCAAAAGCTGGACGTTTGTCTTTTTTGCTCTGGAGGATGCCGAAAGAGAAAACAGGTGCTTTTGAGGATGGAGTCCGCAGGAAAGCAGATAGGGCCAAATTGTCTGTGGCTTTTGAAGAGGTTCCAGGAGGCAATGAGGACCAGCATTACTTTTCCCCGCTGGCACCTTTGCTGTGGCAGCAAAACCTGGACGTTTGTCTTTTTTGCTCTGGAGGATGCCGAAAGCGAAAACAGGTGCTTTTGAGGATGGAGTCCACAGGAAAGCAGAGAGGGCCAAATTGTCTGTGGCATTTGAAAGAGTTCTAGGAGGTAGTGAGAACCAGCATTACTTTTCCCCGCTGGCACCTTTGCTGTGGCAGCAAAAGCTGGACGTTTGTCTTTTTTGCTCTGGAGGCTGCCGAAAGTGAAAACAGGTGCTTTTGAGGATGGAGTCCGCAGGAAAGCAGAGAGGGCCAAATTGTCTGGGGCATTTGAAGAGGTTCCAGGAGGCAATGAGGACCAGCATCACTTTTCCCCGATGGCACCTTTGCTGTGGCAGCAAAAGCTGCACGTTTGTCTTTTTACCACCGGTGGGCGGCGAAAGTGAAAAAAGGCGCTTTTGAGGATAGAGTCCGCAGGAAAGCAGAGAGGGCCAAATGGTCTGGGGCATTTGAAGGGGTTCCAGGAGGCAGTGAGAACCAGCATTACTTTTCGCCGCTGGCACCTTTGCTGTTGCAGCAAAACCTGGACGTTTGTCTTTTTTGCTCTAGAGGCTGCCGAAAGCAAATACAGGTGCTTTTGAGGATGGAGTCCGCAGGAAAGCAGAGAGGGCCAAATTGTCTGGGGCATTTGAAAGGGTTCCAGGAGGCAGTGAGAACCAGCATTACTTTTCCCCGCTGGCACCTCTGCTGTGGCAGCAAAAGCTGGACGTTTGTCTTTTTTGCTCCTGAGGATGCCGAAAGCGAAAACAGGTGCTTTTGAGGATGGAGTCCGCAGGAAAGCAGAGAGGGCCAAATTGTCTGGGGCATTTGAAAGAGTTCCAGGAGGCAATGAGGACCAGCATCACTTTTCCCCGCTGGCACCTTTGCTGTGGCAGCAAAACCTGGACGTTTGTCTTTTTTGCTCCGGAGGCTGCCGAAAGCGAAAACAGGTGCTTTTGAGGATGGAGTCCGCAGGAAAGCAGAGAGGGCCAAATTGTCTGTGGCTTTTGAAGAGGTTCCAGGACGCAGTGAGAACCAGCATTACTTTTCCCCGGTGGCACCTTTGCTGTGGCAGCAAAAGCTGGACATTTGTCTTTTTTGCTCCTGAGGATGCCGAAAGCGAAAACAGGTGCTTTTGAGGATGGAGTCCGCAGGAAAGCAGAGAGGGCAAAATAGTCTGGGGCATTTGAAAGGGTTCCAGGACGCAGTGAGAACCAGCATTACTTTTCCCGGCTGGCACCTTTGCTGTGGCAGCAAAACCTGGACGTTTGTCTTTTTTGCTCTAGAGGCTGCCGAAAGCGAAAACAGGTGCTTTTGAGGATGGAGTCCACAGGAAAGCAGAGAGGGCCAAATTGTCTGGGGCATTTGAAAGAGTTCCAGGAGGCAGTGAGAACCAGCATTACTTTTCCCCGCTGGCACCTTTGCTGTGGCAGCAAAAGCTGGACGTTTGTCTTTTTTGCTCCTGAGGTTGCCGAAAGCGAAAACAGGTGCTTTTGAGGATGGAGTCCGCAGGAAAGCAGAGAGGGCCAAATTGTCTGTGGCATTTGAAGAGGTTCCAGGACGCAGTGAGAACCAGCATTACTTTTCCCCGCTGGCACCTTTGCTGTGGCAGCAAAAGCTGGACGTTTGTCTTTTTTGCTCTGGAGGCTGCCGAAAGCGAAAACAGGTGCTTTTGAGGATGGAGTCCGCAGGAAAGCAGAGAGGGCCAAATTGTCTGTGGCATTTGAAAGAGTTCTAGGAGGTAGTGAGAACCAGCATTACTTTTCCCCGCTGGCACCTTTGCTGTGGCAGCAAAAGCTGGACGTTTGTCTTTTTTGCTCCGGAGGCTGCCGAAAGCGAAAACAGGTGCTTTTGAGGATGGAGTCCGCAGGAAAGCAGAGAGGGCCAAATTGTCTGGGGCATTTGAAAGGGTTCCAGGAGGCAGTGAGAACCAGCATTACTTTTGCCCGCTGGCACCTTTGCTGTGGCAGCAAAAGCTGGACGTTTGTCTTTTTTGCTCCGGAGGCTGCCGAAAGCGAAAACAGGTGCTTTTGAGGATGGAGTCCGCAGGAAAGCAGAGAGGGCCAAATTGTCTGTGGCTTTTGAAGAGGTTCCAGGAGGCAATGAGGACCAGCATTACTTTTCCCCGCTGGCACCTTTGCTGTGGCAGCAAAAGCTGGACGTTTGTCTTTTTTGCTCTGGAGGTTGCCGAAAGCGAAAACAGGTGCTTTTGAGGATGGAGTCCGCAGGAAAGCAGAGAGGGCCAAATTGTCTGGGGCATTTGAAAGGGTTCCAGGAGGCAGTGAGAACCAGCATTACTTTTCCCCGCTGGCACCTTTGCTGTGGCAGCAAAACCTGGACGTTTGTCTTTTTTACTCCTGAGGATGCCGAAAGCGAAAACAGGTGCTTTTGAGGATGGAGTCCGCAGGAAAGCAGAGAGGGCCAAATTGTCTGGGGCATTTGAAAGGGTTCCAGGAGGCAGTGAGAACCAGCATTACTTTTCCCCGCTGGCACCTTTGCTGTGGCAGCAAAAGCTGGACGTTTGTCTTTTTTGCTCCTGAGGTTGCCGAAAGCGAAAACAGGTGCTTTTGAGGATGGAGTCCGCAGGAAAGCAGAGAGGGCCAAATTGTCTGGGGCATTTGAAGAGGTTCCAGGAGGCAATGAGGACCAGCATTACTTTTCCTTGCTGGCACCTTTGCTGTGGCTGCAAAAGCTGGACGTTTGTCTTTTTTGCTCCTGAGGATGCCGAAAGCGAAAACAGGTGCTTTTGAGGATGGAGTCCGCAGGAAAGCAGAGAGGGCCAAATAGTCTGGGGCATTTGAAAGGGTTCCAGGAGGCAGTGAGAACCAGCATTACTTTACCCGGCTGGCACCTTTGCTGTGGCAGCAAAACCTGGACGTTTGTCTTTTTTGCTCCGGAGGTTGCCGAAAGCGAAAACAGGTGCTTTTGAGGATGGAGTCCGCAGGAAAGCAGTGAGGGCCAAATTGTCTGTGGCATTTGAAGAGGTTCCAGGAGGCAATGAGGACCAGCATCACTTTTCCCCGCTGGCACCTTTGCTGTGGCAGCAAAAGCTGGACGTTTGTCTTTTTACCACCGGAGGGCGCCGAAAGTGAAAAAAGGCGCTTTGGAGGATAGAGTCCGCAGGAAAGCAGAGAGGGCCAAATTGTCTGGGGCATTTGAAGGGGTTCCAGGAGGCAGTGAGAACCAGCATTACTTTTCGTTGCTGGCACCTTTGCTGTGGCAGCAAAAGCTGGACGTTTGTCTTTTTTGCTCTAGAGGATGCCGAAAGCGAAAAAAGGTGCTTTTGAGGATGGAGTCCGCAGGAAAGCAGAGAGGGCCAAATTGTCTGTGGCATTTGAAGAGGTTCCAGGAGGCAATGAGGACCAGCATCACTTTTCCCCGCTGGCACCTTTGCTGTGGCAGCAAAACCTGGATGTTTGTCTATTTTGCTCTGGAGGCTGCCGAAAGCGAAAACAGGTGCTTTTGAGGATGGAGTCCGCAGGAAAGCAGAGAAGGGCCAAATTGTCTGGGGCATTTGAAAGAGTTCCAGGAGCCAGTGAGAACCAGCATTACTTTTGCCCGCTGGCACCTTTGCTGTGGCAGCAAAAGCTGGACGTTTGTCTTTTTTGCTCCTGAGGTTGACGAAAGCGAAAACAGGTGCTTTTGAGGATGGAGTCCGCAGGAAAGCAGAGAGGGCCAAATTGTCTGTGGCTTTTGAAGAGGTTCTAGGAGGCAATGAGGACCAGCATTACTTTTCCCCGCTGGCACCTTTGCTGTGGCAGCAAAAGCTGGACGTTTGTCTTTTTTGCTCTGGAGGTTGCCGAAAGCGAAAACAGGTGCTTTTGAGGATGGAGTCCGCAGGAAAGCAGAGAGGGCCAAATTGTCTGTGGCATTTGAAAGGGTTCCAGGAGGCAGTGAGAACCAGCATTACTTTTGCCCACTGGCACCTTTGCTGTGGCAGCAAAAGCTGGACGTTTGTCTTTTTTGCTCCGGAGGTTGCCGAAAGCGAAAACAGGTGCTTTTGAGGATGGAGTCCGCAGGAAAGCAGAGAGGGCCAAATTGTCTGGGGCATTTGAAAGGGTTCCAGGAGGCAGTGAGAACCAGCATTACTTTTCCCCGCTGGCACCTTTGCTGTGGCAGCAAAACCTGGACGTTTGTCTTTTTTGCTCCGGAGGTTGCCGAAAGCGAAAACAGGTGCTTTTGAGGATGGAGTCCGCAGGAAAGCAGTGAGGGCCAAATTGTCTGTGGCATTTGAAGAGGTTCCAGGAGGCAATGAGGACCAGCATCACTTTTCCCCGCTGGCACCTTTGCTGTGGCAGCAAAAGCTGGACGTTTGTCTTTTTACCACCGGAGGGCGCCGAAAGTGAAAAAAGGCGCTTTGGAGGATAGATTCCGCAGGAAAGCAGAGAGGGCCAAATTGTCTGGGGCATTTGAAGGGGTTCCAGGAGGCAGTGAGAACCAGCATTACTTTTCCCCGCTGGCACCTTTGCTGTGGCAGCAAAAGCTGGACGTTTGTCTTTTTTGCTCCGGAGGTTGCCGAAAGCGAAAACAGGTGCTTTTGAGGATGGAGTCCGCAGGAAAGCAGAGAGGGCCAAATTGTCTGGGGCATTTGAAAGGGTTCCAGGAGGCAGTGAGAACCAGTATTACTTTTGCCCGCTGGCACCTTTGCTGTGGCAGCAAAACCTGGACGTTTGTCTTTTTTGCTCCGGAGGTTGCCGAAAGCGAAAACAGGTGCTTTTGAGGATGGAGTCCGCAGGAAAGCAGAGAGGGCCATATTGTCTGGGGCATTTGAAAGAGTTCCAGGAGGCAGTGAGAACCAGCATTACTTTTCCCGGCTGGCACCTTTGCTGTGGCAGCAAAAGCTGGACGTTTGTCTTTTTTGCTCCGGAGGCTGCCGAAAGCGAAAACAGGTGCTTTTGAGGATGGAGTCCGCAGGAAAGCAGAGAGGGCCAAATTGTCTGGGGCATTTGAAAGGGTTCCAGGAGGCAGTGAGAACCAGCATCACTTTTCCCCGCTGGCACCTTTGCTGTGGCAGCAAAAGCTGGACGTTTGTCTTTTTACCACCGGAGGGCGCCGAAAGTGAAAAAAGGCGCTTTGGAGGATAGAGTCCGCAGGAAAGCAGAGAGGGCCAAATTGTCTGGGGCATTTGAAGGGGTTCCAGGAGGCAGTGAGAACCAGCATTACTTTTCGTTGCTGGCACCTTTGCTGTGGCAGCAAAAGCTGGACGTTTGTCTTTTTTGCTCTAGAGGATGCCGAAAGCGAAAAAAGGTACTTTTGAGGATGGAGTCCGCAGGAAAGCAGAGAGGGCCAAATTGTCTGTGGCATTTGAAGAGGTTCCAGGAGGCAATGAGGACCAGCATCACTTTTCCCCGCTGGCACCTTTGCTGTGGCAGCAAAACCTGGATGTTTGTCTTTTTTGCTCTGGAGGCTGCCGAAAGCGAAAACAGGTGCTTTTGAGGATAGAGTCCGCAGGAAAGCAGAGAAGGGCCAAATTGTCTGGGGCATTTGAAAGAGTTCCAGGAGCCAGTGAGAACCAGCATTACTTTTCCCGGCTGGCACCTTTGCTGTGGCAGCAAAAGCTGGACGTTTGTCTTTTTTGCTCCGGAGGCTGCTGAAAGCGAAAACAGTTGCTTTTGAGGATGGAGTCCGCAGGAAAGCAGAGAGGGCCAAATTGTCTGGGGCATTTGAAAGGGTTCCAGGAGGCAGTGAGAACCAGCATTACTTTTGCCCGCTGGCACCTTTGCTGTGGCAGCAAAAGCTGGACGTTTGTCTTTTTTGCTCCGGAGGTTGCCGAAAGCGAAAACAGGTGCTTTTGAGGATGGAGTCCGCAGGAAAGCAGAGAGGGCCAAATTGTCTGTGGCTTTTGAAGAGGTTCCAGGAGGCAATGAGGACCAGCATTACTTTTCCCCGCTGGCACCTTTGCTGTGGCAGCAAAAGCTGGACGTTTGTCTTTTTTGCTCTGGAGGTTGCCGAAAGCGAAAACAGGTGCTTTTGAGGATGGAGTCCGCAGGAAAGCAGAGAGGGCCAAATTGTCTGGGGCATTTGAAAGGGTTCCAGGAGGCAGTGAGAACCAGCATTACTTTTCCCCGCTGGCACCTTTGCTGTGGCAGCAAAAGCTGGACGTTTGTCTTTTTTGCTCCGGAGGTTGCCGAAAGCGAAAACAGGTGCTTTTGAGGATGGAGTCCGCAGGAAAGCAGAGAGGGCCAAATTGTCTGGGGCATTTGAAAGGGTTCCAGGAGGCAGTGAGAACCAGCATTACTTTTGCCCGCTGGCACCTTTGCTGTGGCAGCAAAAGCTGGACGTTTGTCTTTTTTGCTCCGGAGGTTGCCGAAAGCGAAAACAGGTGCTTTTGAGGATGGAGTCCGCAGGAAAGCAGAGAGGGCCATATTGTCTGGGGCATTTGAAAGAGTTCCAGGAGGCAGTGAGAACCAGCATTACTTTTCCCGGCTGGCACCTTTGCTGTGGCAGCAAAAGCTGGACGTTTGTCTTTTTTGCTCCGGAGGCTGCCGAAAGCGAAAACAGGTGCTTTTGAGGATGCAATCCGCAGGAAAGCAGAGAGGGCCAAATTGTCTGGGGCATTTGAAAGAGTTCCAGGAGGCAGTGAGTACCAGCATTACTTTTCCCCGCTGGCACCTTTGCTGTGGCAGCAAAACCTGGACGTTTGTCTTTTTTGCTCCGGAGGTTGCCGAAAGCGAAAACAGGTGCTTTTGAGGATGGAGTCTGCAGGAAAGCAGAGAGGGCCAAATTGTCTGGGGCATTTGAAAGGGTTCCAGGAGGCAGTGAGAACCAGCATTACTTTTCCCGGCTGGCACCTTTGCTGTGGCAGCAAAAGCTGGACGTTTGTCTTTTTTGCTCCTGAGGTTGCCGAAAGCGAAAACAGGTGCTTTTGAGGATGGAGTCCGCAGGAAAGCAGAGAGGGCCAAATTGTCTGGGGCATTTGAAAGGGTTCCAGGAGGCAGTGAGAACCAGCATTACTTTTCCCCGCTGGCACCTTTGCTGTGGCAGCAAAAGCTGGACGTTTGTCTTTTTTACTCCTGAGGATGCCGAAAGCGAAAACAGGTGCTTTTGAGGATGGAGTCCGCAGGAAAGCAGAGAGGGCCAAATAGTCTGGGGCATTTGAAAGGGTTCCAGGAGGCAGTGAGAACCAGCATTACTTTTGCCCGCTGGCACCTTTGCTGTGGCAGCAAAACCTGGACGTTTGTCTTTTTTGCTCCTGAGGTTTCCGAAAGCGAAAACAGGTGCTTTTGAGGATAGAGTCCGCAGGAAAGCAGAGAGGGCCAAATTGTCTGGGGCATTTGAAAGAGTTCCAGGAGGCAGTGAGAACCAGCATTACTTTTCCCAGCTGGCACCTTTGCTGTGGCAGCAAAACCTGGACGTTTGTCTTTTTTGCTCCGGAGGTTGCCGAAAGCGAAAACAGATGCTTTTGAGGATGCAATTCGCAGGAAAGCAGAGAGGGCCAAATTGTCTGGGGCATTTGAAAGGGTTCCAGGAGGCAGTGAGAACCAGCATTACTTTTCCCCGCTGGCACCTTTGCTGTGGCAGCAAAACCTGGACGTTTGTCTTTTTTGCTCCGGAGGCTGCCGAAAGCGAAAACAGGTGCTTTTGAGGATGGAGTCCGCAGGAAAGCAGAGAGGGCCAAATTGTCTGTGGCTTTTGAAGAGGTTCCAGGAGGCAATGAGGACCAGCATTACTTTTCCCCGCTGGCACCTTTGCTGTGGCAGCAAAAGCTGGACGTTTGTCTTTTTTGCTCTGGAGGTTGCCGAAAGCGAAAACAGGTGCTTTTGAGGATGGAGTCCGCAGGAAAGCAGAGAGGGCCAAATTGTCTGTGGCATTTGAAAGGGTTCCAGGAGGCAGTGAGAACCAGCATTACTTTTCCCCGCTGGCACCTTTGCTGTGGCAGCAAAACCTGGACGTTTGTCTTTTTTGCTCCTGAGGTTGCCGAAAGCGAAAACAGGTGCTTTTGAGGATGGAGTCCGCAGGAAAGCAGAGAGGGCCAAATTGTCTGGGGCATTTGAAAGGGTTCCAGGAGGCAGTGGGAACCAGCATTACTTTTGCCCGCTGGCACCTTTGCTGTGGCAGCAAAAGCTGGACGTTTGTCTTTTTTGCTCCGGAGGTTGCCGAAAGCGAAAACAGGTGCTTTTGAGGATGGAGTCCGCAGGAAAGCAGAGAGGGCCATATTGTCTGGGGCATTTGAAAGAGTTCCAGGAGGCAGTGAGAACCAGCATTACTTTTCCCCGCTGGCACCTTTGCTGTGGCAGCAAAAGCTGGACGTTTGTCTTTTTTGCTCCTGAGGATGCCGAAAGCGAAAACAGGTGCTTTTGAGGATGGAGTCCGCAGGAAAGCAGAGAGGGCCAAATTGTCTGGGGCATTTGAAAGAGTTCCAGGAGGCAGTGAGAACCAGCATTACTTTTCCCCGCTGGCACCTTTGCTGTGGCAGCAAAAGCTGGACGTTTGTCTTTTTTGCTCTGGAGGCTGCCGAAAGCGAAAACAGGTGCTTTTGAGGATGGAGTCCGCAGGAAAGCAGAGAGGGCCAAATTGTCTGTGGCATTTGAAGAGGTTCCAGGAGGCAATGAGGACCAGCATTACTTTTCCTTGCTGGCACCTTTGCTGTGGCTGCAAAAGCTGGACGTTTGTCTTTTTTGCTCCTGAGGATGCCGAAAGCGAAAACAGGTGCTTTTGAGGATGGAGTCCGCAGGAAAGCAGAGAGGGCCAAATAGTCTGGGGCATTTGAAAGGGTTCCAGGAGGCAGTGAGAACCAGCATTACTTTTCCCGGCTGGCACCTTTGCTGTGGCAGCAAAAGCTGGACGTTTGTCTTTTTTGCTCCGGAGGTTGCCGAAAGCGAAAACAGGTGCTTTTGAGGATGGAGTCCGCAGGAAAGCAGTGAGGGCCAAATTGTCTGTGGCATTTGAAGAGGTTCCAGGAGGCAATGAGGACCAGCATCACTTTTCCCCGCTGGCACCTTTGCTGTGGCAGCAAAAGCTGGACGTTTGTCTTTTTACCACCGGAGGGCGCCGTAAGTGAAAAAAGGCGCTTTGGAGGATAGAGTCCGCAGGAAAGCAGAGAGGGCCAAATTGTCTGGGGCATTTGAAGGGGTTCCAGGAGGCAGTGAGAACCAGCATTACTTTTCGTTGCTGGCACCTTTGCTGTGGCAGCAAAAGCTGGACGTTTGTCTTTTTTGCTCTAGAGGATGCCGAAAGCGAAAAAAGGTGCTTTTGAGGATGGAGTCCGCAGGAAAGCAGAGAGGGCCAAATTGTCTGTGGCATTTGAAGAGGTTCCAGGAGGCCATGAGGACCAGCATCACTTTTCCCCGCTGGCACCTTTGCTGTGGCAGCAAAACCTGGATGTTTGTCTTTTTTGCTCTGGAGGCTGCCGAAAGCGAAAACAGGTGCTTTTGAGGATGGAGTCCGCAGGAAAGCAGAGAAGGGCCAAATTGTCTGGGGCATTTGAAAGAGTTCCAGGAGCCAGTGAGAACCAGCATTACTTTTCCCGGCTGGCACCTTTGCTGTGGCAGCAAAAGCTGGACGTTTGTCTTTTTTGCTCCGGAGGCTGCCGAAAGCGAAAACAGTTGCTTTTGAGGATGGAGTCCGCAGGAAAGCAGAGAGGGCCAAATTGTCTGGGGCATTTGAAAGGGTTCCAGGAGGCAGTGAGAACCAGCATTACTTTTGCCCGCTGGCACCTTTGCTGTGGCAGCAAAAGCTGGACGTTTGTCTTTTTTGCTCCGGAGGTTGCCGAAAGCGAAAACAGGTGCTTTTGAGGATGGAGTCCGCAGGAAAGCAGAGAGGGCCAAATTGTCTGTGGCTTTTGAAGAGGTTCCAGGAGGCAATGAGGACCAGCATTACTTTTCCCCGCTGGCACCTTTGCTGTGGCAGCAAAAGCTGGACGTTTGTCTTTTTTGCTCTGGAGGTTGCCGAAAGCGAAAACAGGTGCTTTTGAGGATGGAGTCCGCAGGAAAGCAGAGAGGGCCAAATTGTTTGTGGCATTTGAAAGGGTTCCAGGAGGCAGTGAGAACCAGCATTACTTTTCCCCGCTGGCACCTTTGCTGTGGCAGCAAAAGCTGGACGTTTGTCTTTTTTGCTCCGGAGGTTGCCGAAAGCGAAAACAGGTGCTTTTGAGGATGGAGTCCGCAGGAAAGCAGAGAGGGCCAAATTGTCTGGGGCATTTGAAAGGGTTCCAGGAGGCAGTGAGAACCAGCATTACTTTTGCCCGCTGGCACCTTTGCTGTGGCAGCAAAAGCTGGACGTTTGTCTTTTTTGCTCCGGAGGCTGCCGAAAGCGAAAACAGGTGCTTTTGAGGATGCAATCCGCAGGAAAGCAGAGAGGGCCAAATTGTCTGGGGCATTTGAAAGGGTTCCAGGAGGCAGTGAGAACCAGCATTACTTTTCCCCGCTGGCACCTTTGCTGTGGCAGCAAAACCTGGACGTTTGTCTTTTTTGCTCCGGAGGTTGCCGAAAGCGAAAACAGGTGCTTTTGAGGATGGAGTCTGCAGGAAAGCAGAGAGGGCCAAATTGTCTGGGGCATTTGAAAGGGTTCCAGGAGGCAGTGAGAACCAGCATTACTTTTCCCGGCTGGCACCTTTGCTGTGGCAGCAAAAGCTGGACGTTTGTCTTTTTTGCTCCTGAGGTTGCCGAAAGCGAAAACAGGTGCTTTTGAGGATGGAGTCCGCAGGAAAGCAGAGAGGGCCAAATAGTCTGGGGCATTTGAAAGGGTTCCAGGAGGCAGTGAGAACCAGCATTACTTTTGCCCGCTGGCACCTTTGCTGTGGCAGCAAAACCTGGACGTTTGTGTTTTTTGCTCCTGAGGATGCCGAAAGCGAAAACAGGTGCTTTTGAGGATAGAGTCCGCAGGAAAGCAGAGAGGGCCAAATTGTCTGGGGCATTTGAAAGAGTTCCAGGAGGCAGTGAGAACCAGCATTACTTTTCCCAGCTGGCACCTTTGCTGTGGCAGCAAAACCTGGACGTTTGTCTTTTTTGCTCCGGAGGCTGCCGAAAGCGAAAACAGATGCTTTTGAGGATGCAATCCGCAGGAAAGCAGAGAGGGCCAAATTGTCTGGGGCATTTGAAGAGGTTCCAGGAGGCAATGAGGACCAGCATCACTTTTCCCCGCTGGCACCTTTGCTGTGGCAGCAAAACCTGGATGTTTTTCTTTTTTGCTCTGGAGGCTGCCGAAAGCGAAAACAGGTGCTTTTGAGGATGGAGTCCGCAGGAAAGCAGAGAAGGGCCAAATTGTCTGGGGCATTTGAAAGAGTTCCAGGAGCCAGTGAGAACCAGCATTACTTTTCCCGGCTGGCACCTTTGCTGTGGCAGCAAAAGCTGGACGTTTGTCTTTTTTGCTCCGGAGGCTGCCGAAAGCGAAAACAGGTGCTTTTGAGGATGGAGTCTGCAGGAAAGCAGAGAGGGCCAAATTGTCTGGGGCATTTGAAAGGGTTCCAGGAGGCAGTGAGAACTAGCATTACTTTTCCCGGCTGGCACCTTTGCTGTGGCAGCAAAAGCTGGACGTTTGTCTTTTTTGCTCCGGAGGTTGCCGAAAGCGAAAACAGGTGCTTTTGAGGATGGAGTCCGCAGGAAAGCAGAGAGGGCCAAATTGTCTGGGGCATTTGAAAGGGTTCCAGGAGGCAGTGAGAACCAGCATTACTTTTCCCCGCTGGCACCTTTGCTGTGGCAGCAAAAGCTGGACGTTTGTCTTTTTTACTCCTGAGGATGCCGAAAGCGAAAACAGGTGCTTTTGAGGATGGAGTCCGCAGGAAAGCAGAGAGGGCCAAATAGTCTGGGGCATTTGAAAGGGTTCCAGGAGGCAGTGAGAACCAGCATTACTTTTGCCCGCTGGCACCTTTGCTGTGGCAGCAAAACCTGGACGTTTGTGTTTTTTGCTCCTGAGGATGCCGAAAGCGAAAACAGGTGCTTTTGAGGATAGAGTCCGCAGGAAAGCAGAGAGGGCCAAATTGTCTGTGGCATTTGAAGAGGTTCCAGGACGCAGTGAGAACCAGCATTACTTTTCCCAGCTGGCACCTTTGCTGTGGCAGCAAAACCTGGACGTTTGTCTTTTTTGCTCCTGAGGCTGCCGAAAGCGAAAACAGATGCTTTTGAGGATGCAATCCGCAGGAAAGCAGAGAGGGCCAAATTGTCTGGGGCATTTGAAAGGGTTCCAGGAGGCAGTGAGAACCAGCATTACTTTTCCCCGCTGGCACCTTTGCTGTGGCAGCAAAAGCTGGACGTGTGTCTTTTTTGCTCCGGAGGTTGCCGAAAGCGAAAACAGGTGCTTTTGAGGATGGAGTCCGCAGGAAAGCAGAGAGGGCCAAATTGTCTGGGGCATTTGAAAGGGTTCCAGGAGGCAGTGAGAACCAGCATTACTTTTGCCCGCTGGCACCTTTGCTGTGGCAGCAAAACCTGGACGTTTGTCTTTTTTGCTCCGGAGGCTGCCGAAAGCGAAAACAGGTGCTTTTGAGGATGGAGTCCGCAGGAAAGCAGAGAGGGCCAAATTGTCTGTGGCTTTTGAAGAGGTTCCAGGAGGCAATGAGGACCAGCATTACTTTTCCCCGCTGGCACCTTTGCTGTGGCAGCAAAAGCTGGACGTTTGTCTTTTTTGCTCTGGAGGTTGCCGAAAGCGAAAACAGGTGCTTTTGAGGATGGAGTCCGCAGGAAAGCAGAGAGGGCCAAATTGTCTGTGGCATTTGAAAGGGTTCCAGGAGGCAGTGAGAACCAGCATTACTTTTCCCCGCTGGCACCTTTGCTGTGGCAGCAAAAGCTGGACGTTTGTCTTTTTTGCTCCGGAGGTTGCCGAAAGCGAAAACAGATGCTTTTGAGGATGGAGTCCGCAGGAAAGCAGAGAGGGCCAAATTGTCTGTGGCATTTGAAAGGGTTCCAGGAGGCAGTGAGAACCAGCATTACTTTTGCCCGCTGGCACCTTTGCTGTGGCAGCAAAAGCTGGACGTTTGTCTTTTTTGCTCCGGAGGTTGCCGAAAGCGAAAACAGGTGCTTTTGAGGATGGAGTCCGCAGGAAAGCAGAGAGGGCCATATTGTCTGGGGCATTTGAAAGAGTTCCAGGAGGCAGTGAGAACCAGCATTACTTTTCCCGGCTGGCACCTTTGCTGTGGCAGCAAAAGCTGGACGTTTGTCTTTTTTGCTCCGGAGGCTGCCGAAAGCGAAAACAGGTGCTTTTGAGGATGCAATCCGCAGGAAAGCAGAGAGGGCCAAATTGTCTGGGGCATTTGAAAGGGTTCCAGGAGGCAGTGAGAACCAGCATTACTTTTCCCCGCTGGCACCTTTGCTGTGGCAGCAAAACCTGGACGTTTGTCTTTTTTGCTCCGGAGGTTGCCGAAAGCGAAAACAGGTGCTTTTGAGGATGGAGTCTGCAGGAAAGCAGAGAGGGCCAAATTGTCTGGGGCATTTGAAAGGGTTCCAGGAGGCAGTGAGAACTAGCATTACTTTTCCCGGCTGGCACCTTTGCTGTGGCAGCAAAAGCTGGACGTTTGTCTTTTTTGCTCCGGAGGTTGCCGAAAGCGAAAACAGGTGCTTTTGAGGATGGAGTCCGCAGGAAAGCAGAGAGGGCCAAATTGTCTGGGGCATTTGAAAGGGTTCCAGGAGGCAGTGAGAACCAGCATTACTTTTCCCCGCTGGCACCTTTGCTGTGGCAGCAAAAGCTGGACGTTTGTCTTTTTTACTCCTGAGGATGCCAAAAGCGAAAACAGGTGCTTTTGAGGATGGAGTCCGCAGGAAAGCAGAGAGGGCCAAATAGTCTGGGGCATTTGAAAGGGTTCCAGGAGGCAGTGAGAACCAGCATTACTTTTGCCCGCTGGCACCTTTGCTGTGGCAGCAAAACCTGGACGTTTGTGTTTTTTGCTCCTGAGGATGCCGAAAGCGAAAACAGGTGCTTTTGAGGATAGAGTCCGCAGGAAAGCAGAGAGGGCCAAATTGTCTGGGGCATTTGAAAGAGTTCCAGGAGGCAGTGAGAACCAGCATTACTTTTTCCAGCTGGCACCTTTGCTGTGGCAGCAAAACCTGGACGTTTGTCTTTTTTGCTCCGGAGGCTGCCGAAAGCGAAAACAGATGCTTTTGAGGATGCAATCCGCAGGAAAGCAGAGAGGGCCAAATTGTCTGGGGCATTTGAAAGAGTTCCAGGAGGCAGTGAGAACCAGCATTACTTTTTCCAGCTGGCACCTTTGCTGTGGCAGCAAAACCTGGACGTTTGTCTTTTTTGCTCCGGAGGCTGCCGAAAGCGAAAACAGATGCTTTTGAGGATGCAATCCGCAGGAAAGCAGAGAGGGCCAAATTGTCTGGGGCATTTGAAAGGGTTCCAGGAGGCAGTGAGAACCAGCATTACTTTTGCCCGCTGGCACCTTTGCTGTGGCAGCAAAACCTGGACGTTTGTCTTTTTTGCTCCTGAGGTTGCCGAAAGCGAAAACAGGTGCTTTTGAGGATGGAGTCCGCAGGAAAGCAGAGAGGGCCAAATTGTCTGTGGCATTTGAAGAGGTTCCAGGAGGCAGTGACAACCAGCATCACTTTTCCTGCTGGCACCTTTGCTGTGGCAGCAAAAGCTGGACGTTTGTCTTTTTTGCTCCTGAGGATGCCGAAAGCGAAAACAGGTGCTTTTGAGGATGGAGTCCGCAGGAAAGCAGAGAGGGCCAAATTGTCTGGGGCATTTGAAAGAGTTCCAGGAGGCAGTGAGAACCAGCATTACTTTTCCCCGCTGGCACCTTTGCTGTGGCAGCAAAAGCTGGACGTTTGTCTTTTTTGCTCCAGAGGTTGCCGAAAGCGAAAACAGGTGCTTTTGAGGATGGAGTCCGCAGGAAAGCAGAGAGGGCCAAATTGTCTGGGGCATTTGAAAGGGTTCCAGGAGGCAGTGAGAACCAGCATTACTTTTCCCCGCTGGCACCTTTGCTGTGGCAGCAAAACCTGGACGTTTGTCTTTTTTGCTCCGGAGGCTGCCGAAAGCGAAAACAGGTGCTTTTGAGGATGGAGTCCGCAGGAAAGCAGAGAGGGCCAAATTCTCTGTGGCATTTGAAGAGGTTCCAGGAGGCAATGAGGACCAGCATTACTTTTCCCCGCTGGCACCTTTTCTGTGGCAGCAAAACCTGGACGTTTGTCTTTTTTGATCCGGAGGCTGCCGAAAGCGAAAACAGGTGCTTTTGAGGATGGAGTCCGCAGGAAAGCAGAGAGGGCCAAATTGTCTGGGGCATTTGAAGAGGTTCCAGGAGGCAATGAGGACCAGCATCACTTTTCCCCGCTGGCACCTTTGCTGTGGCAGCAAAAGCTGGACGTTTGTCTTTTTACCACCGGAGGGCGCCGAAAGCGAAAAACGGCGCTTTTGAGGATAGAGTCCGCAGGAAAGCATAGAGGGCCAAATGGTGTGGGGCATTTGAAGGGGTTCCAGGAGGCAGTGAGAACCAGCATTACTTTTCGCCGCTGGCACCTTTGCTGTGGCAGCAAAAGCTGGACGTTTGTCTTTTTTGCTCCTGAGGTTGCCGAAAGCGAAAACAGGTGCTTTTGAGGATGGAGTCCGCAGGAAAGCAGAGAGGGCCAAATTGTCTGGGGCATTTGAAAGGGTTCCAGGAGGCAGTGAGAACCAGCATTACTTTTGCCCGCTGGCACATTTGCTGTGGCAGCAAAACCTGGACGTTTGTCTTTTTTGCTCCGGAGGTTGCCGAAAGCGAAAACAGGTGCTTTTGAGGATTGAGTCCGCAGGAAAGAAGAGAGGGCCAAATTGTCTGTGGCTTTTGAAGAGGTTCCAGGAGGCAATGAGGACCAGCATTACTTTTCCCCGCTGGCACCTTTGCTGTGGCAGCAAAAGCTGGACGTTTGTCTTTTTTGCTCCGGAGGTTGCCGAAAGCGAAAACAGGTGCTTTTGAGGATGGAGTCCGCAGGAAAGCAGAGAGGGCCAAATTGTCTGGGGCATTTGAAAGGGTTCCAGGAGGCAGTGAGAACCAGCATTACTTTTCCCCGCTGGCACCTTTGCTGTGGCAGCAAACGCTGGACGTTTGTCTTTTTTACTCCTGAGGATGCCGAAAGTGAAAACAGGTGCTTTTGAGGATGGAGTCCGCAGGAAAGCAGAGAGGGCCAAATTGTCTGGGGCATTTGAAAGAGTTCCAGGAGGCAGTGAGAACCAGCATTACTTTTGCCCGCTGGCACCTTTGCTGTGGCAGCAAAAGCTGGACGTTTGTCTTTTTTGCTCCTGAGGATGCCGAAAGCGAAAACAGGTGCTTTTGAGGATGGAGTCCGCAGGAAAGCAGAGAGGGCCAAATTGTCTGGGGCATTTGAAAGAGTTCCAGGAGGCAGTGAGAACTAGCATTACTTTTCCCGGCTGGCACCTTTGCTGTGGCAGCAAAAGCTGGACGTTTGTCTTTTTTGCTCCGGAGGTTGCCGAAAGCGAAAACAGGTGCTTTTGAGGATGGAGTCCGCAGGAAAGCAGAGAGGGCCAAATTGTCTGGGGCATTTGAAAGGGTTCCAGGAGGCAGTGAGAACCAGCATTACTTTTCCCCGCTGGCACCTTTGCTGTGGCAGCAAAAGCTGGACGTTTGTCTTTTTTACTCCTGAGGATGCCGAAAGCGAAAACAGGTGCTTTTGAGGATGGAGTCCGCAGGAAAGCAGAGAGGGCCAAATAGTCTGGGGCATTTGAAAGGGTTCCAGGAGGCAGTGAGAACCAGCATTACTTTTGCCCGCTGGCACCTTTGCTGTGGCAGCAAAACCTGGACGTTTGTGTTTTTTGCTCCTGAGGATGCCGAAAGCGAAAACAGGTGCTTTTGAGGATAGAGTCCGCAGGAAAGCAGAGAGGGCCAAATTGTCTGTGGCATTTGAAGAGGTTCCAGGACGCAGTGAGAACCAGCATTACTTTTCCCAGCTGGCACCTTTGCTGTGGCAGCAAAACCTGGACGTTTGTCTTTTTTGCTCCTGAGGCTGCCGAAAGCGAAAACAGATGCTTTTGAGGATGCAATCCGCAGGAAAGCAGAGAGGGCCAAATTGTCTGGGGCATTTGAAAGGGTTCCAGGAGGCAGTGAGAACCAGCATTACTTTTCCCCGCTGGCACCTTTGCTGTGGCAGCAAAAGCTGGACGTGTGTCTTTTTTGCTCCGGAGGTTGCCGAAAGCGAAAACAGGTGCTTTTGAGGATGGAGTCCGCAGGAAAGCAGAGAGGGCCAAATTGTCTGGGGCATTTGAAAGGGTTCCAGGAGGCAGTGAGAACCAGCATTACTTTTGCCCGCTGGCACCTTTGCTGTGGCAGCAAAACCTGGACGTTTGTCTTTTTTGCTCCGGAGGCTGCCGAAAGCGAAAACAGTTGCTTTTGAGGATGGAGTCCGCAGGAAAGCAGAGAGGGCCAAATTGTCTGTGGCTTTTGAAGAGGTTCCAGGAGGCAATGAGGACCAGCATTACTTTTCCCCGCTGGCACCTTTGCTGTGGCAGCAAAAGCTGGACGTTTGTCTTTTTTGCTCTGGAGGTTGCCGAAAGCGAAAACAGGTGCTTTTGAGGATGGAGTCCGCAGGAAAGCAGAGAGGGCCAAATTGTCTGTGGCATTTGAAAGGGTTCCAGGAGGCAGTGAGAACCAGCATTACTTTTCCCCGCTGGCACCTTTGCTGTGGCAGCAAAAGCTGGACGTTTGTCTTTTTTGCTCCGGAGGTTGCCGAAAGCGAAAACAGGTGCTTTTGAGGATGGAGTCCGCAGGAAAGCAGAGAGGGCCAAATTGTCTGTGGCATTTGAAAGGGTTCCAGGAGGCAGTGAGAACCAGCATTACTTTTGCCCGCTGGCACCTTTGCTGTGGCAGCAAAAGCTGGACGTTTGTCTTTTTTGCTCCGGAGGTTGCCGAAAGCGAAAACAGGTGCTTTTGAGGATGGAGTCCGCAGGAAAGCAGAGAGGGCCATATTGTCTGGGGCATTTGAAAGAGTTCCAGGAGGCAGTGAGAACCAGCATTACTTTTCCCGGCTGGCACCTTTGCTGTGGCAGCAAAAGCTGGACGTTTGTCTTTTTTGCTCCGGAGGCTGCCGAAAGCGAAAACAGGTGCTTTTGAGGATGCAATCCGCAGGAAAGCAGAGAGGGCCAAATTGTCTGGGGCATTTGAAAGGGTTCCAGGAGGCAGTGAGAACCAGCATTACTTTTCCCCGCTGGCACCTTTGCTGTGGCAGCAAAACCTGGACGTTTGTCTTTTTTGCTCCGGAGGTTGCCGAAAGCGAAAACAGGTGCTTTTGAGGATGGAGTCTGCAGGAAAGCAGAGAGGGCCAAATTGTCTGGGGCATTTGAAAGGGTTCCAGGAGGCAGTGAGAACTAGCATTACTTTTCCCGGCTGGCACCTTTGCTGTGGCAGCAAAAGCTGGACGTTTGTCTTTTTTGCTCCGGAGGTTGCCGAAAGCGAAAACAGGTGCTTTTGAGGATGGAGTCCGCAGGAAAGCAGAGAGGGCCAAATTGTCTGGGGCATTTGAAAGGGTTCCAGGAGGCAGTGAGAACCAGCATTACTTTTCCCCGCTGGCACCTTTGCTGTGGCAGCAAAAGCTGGACGTTTGTCTTTTTTACTCCTGAGGATGCCAAAAGCGAAAACAGGTGCTTTTGAGGATGGAGTCCGCAGGAAAGCAGAGAGGGCCAAATAGTCTGGGGCATTTGAAAGGGTTCCAGGAGGCAGTGAGAACCAGCATTACTTTTGCCCGCTGGCACCTTTGCTGTGGCAGCAAAACCTGGACGTTTGTGTTTTTTGCTCCTGAGGATGCCGAAAGCGAAAACAGGTGCTTTTGAGGATAGAGTCGGCAGGAAAGCAGAGAGGGCCAAATTGTCTGGGGCATTTGAAAGAGTTCCAGGAGGCAGTGAGAACCAGCATTACTTTTTCCAGCTGGCACCTTTGCTGTGGCAGCAAAACCTGGACGTTTGTCTTTTTTGCTCCGGAGGCTGCCGAAAGCGAAAACAGATGCTTTTGAGGATGCAATCCGCAGGAAAGCAGAGAGGGCCAAATTGTCTGGGGCATTTGAAAGAGTTCCAGGAGGCAGTGAGAACCAGCATTACTTTTTCCAGCTGGCACCTTTGCTGTGGCATCAAAACCTGGACGTTTGTCTTTTTTGCTCCGGAGGCTGCCGAAAGCGAAAACAGATGCTTTTGAGGATGCAATCCGCAGGAAAGCAGAGAGGGCCAAATTGTCTGGGGCATTTGAAAGGGTTCCAGGAGGCAGTGAGAACCAGCATTACTTTTGCCCGCTGGCACCTTTGCTGTGGCAGCAAAACCTGGACGTTTGTCTTTTTTGCTCCTGAGGTTGCCGAAAGCGAAAACAGGTGCTTTTGAGGATGGAGTCCGCAGGAAAGCAGAGAGGGCCAAATTGTCTGTGGCATTTGAAGAGGTTCCAGGAGGCAGTGACAACCAGCATCACTTTTCCTGCTGGCACCTTTGCTGTGGCAGCAAAAGCTGGACGTTTGTCTTTTTTGCTCCTGAGGATGCCGAAAGCGAAAACAGGTGCTTTTGAGGATGGAGTCCGCAGGAAAGCAGAGAGGGCCCAAATTGTCTGGGGCATTTGAAAGAGTTCCAGGAGGCAGTGAGAACCAGCATTACTTTTCCCCGCTGGCACCTTTGCTGTGGCAGCAAAAGCTGGACGTTTGTCTTTTTTGCTCCAGAGGTTGCCGAAAGCGAAAACAGGTGCTTTTGAGGATGGAGTCCGCAGGAAAGCAGAGAGGGCCAAATTGTCTGGGGCATTTGAAAGGGTTCCAGGAGGCAGTGAGAACCAGCATTACTTTTCCCCGCTGGCACCTTTGCTGTGGCAGCAAAACCTGGACGTTTGTCTTTTTTGCTCCGGAGGCTGCCGAAAGCGAAAACAGGTGCTTTTGAGGATGGAGTCCGCAGGAAAGCAGAGAGGGCCAAATTCTCTGTGGCATTTGAAGAGGTTCCAGGAGGCAATGAGGACCAGCATTACTTTTCCCCGCTGGCACCTTTTCTGTGGCAGCAAAAGCTGGACGTTTGTCTTTTTTGATCCGGAGGCTGCCGAAAGCGAAAACAGGTGCTTTTGAGGATGGAGTCCGCAGGAAAGCAGAGAGGGCCAAATTGTCTGGGGCATTTGAAGAGGTTCCAGGAGGCAATGAGGACCAGCATCACTTTTCCCCGCTGGCACCTTTGCTGTGGCAGCAAAAGCTGGACGTTTGTCTTTTTACCACCGGAGGGCGCCGAAAGCGAAAAACGGCGCTTTTGAGGATAGAGTCCGCAGGAAAGCATAGAGGGCCAAATGGTGTGGGGCATTTGAAGGGGTTCCAGGAGGCAGTGAGAACCAGCATTACTTTTCGCCGCTGGCACCTTTGCTGTGGCAGCAAAAGCTGGACGTTTGTCTTTTTTGCTCCTGAGGTTGCCGAAAGCGAAAACAGGTGCTTTTGAGGATGGAGTCCGCAGGAAAGCAGAGAGGGCCAAATTGTCTGGGGCATTTGAAAGGGTTCCAGGAGGCAGTGAGAACCAGCATTACTTTTGCCCGCTGGCACCTTTGCTGTGGCAGCAAAACCTGGACGTTTGTCTTTTTTGCTCCGGAGGTTGCCGAAAGCGAAAACAGGTGCTTTTGAGGATTGAGTCCGCAGGAAAGAAGAGAGGGCCAAATTGTCTGTGGCTTTTGAAGAGGTTCCAGGAGGCAATGAGGACCAGCATTACTTTTCCCCGCTGGCACCTTTGCTGTGGCAGCAAAAGCTGGACGTTTGTCTTTTTTGCTCCGGAGGTTGCCGAAAGCGAAAACAGGTGCTTTTGAGGATGGAGTCCGCAGGAAAGCAGAGAGGGCCAAATTGTCTGGGGCATTTGAAAGGGTTCCAGGAGGCAGTGAGAACCAGCATTACTTTTCCCCGCTGGCACCTTTGCTGTGGCAGCAAACGCTGGACGTTTGTCTTTTTTACTCCTGAGGATGCCGAAAGTGAAAACAGGTGCTTTTGAGGATGGAGTCCGCAGGAAAGCAGAGAGGGCCAAATTGTCTGGGGCATTTGAAAGAGTTCCAGGAGGCAGTGAGAACCAGCATTACTTTTGCCCGCTGGCACCTTTGCTGTGGCAGCAAAAGCTGGACGTTTGTCTTTTTTGCTCCTGAGGATGCCGAAAGCGAAAACAGGTGCTTTTGAGGATGGAGTCCGCAGGAAAGCAGAGAGGGCCAAATTGTCTGGGGCATTTGAAAGAGTTCCAGGAGGCAGTGAGAACCAGCATTACTTTTCCCCGCTGGCACCTTTGCTGTGGCAGCAAAACCTGGACGTTTGTCTTTTTTGCTCCGGAGGCTGCCGAAAGCGAAAACAGGTGCTTTTGAGGATGGAGTCCGCAGGAAAGCAGAGAGGGCCAAATTGTCTGGGGCATTTGAAAGGGTTCCAGGAGGCAGTGAGAACCAGCATTACTTTTCCCCGCTGGCACCTTTGCTGTGGCAGCAAAAGCTGGACGTTTGTCTTTTTTGCTCCGGAGGCTGCCGAAAGCGAAAACAGGTGCTTTTGAGTATGGAGTCCGCAGGAAAGCAGAGAGGGCCAAATTGTCTGCGGCATTTGAAGAGGTTCCAGGAGGCAATGAGGACCAGCATCACTTTTCCCCGCTGGCACCTTTTCTGTGGCAGCAAAAGCTGGACGTTTCTCTTTTTACCACCGGAGGGCGCCGAAATTGAAAAAAGGTGCTTTTGAGGATAGAGTCCGCTGAAAAGCAGAGAGGGCCAAATGGTCTGGGGCATTTGAAGGGGTTCCAGGAGGCAGTGAGAACCAGCATTACTTTTCGCCGCTGGCACCTTTGCTGTGGCAGCAAAACCTGGACGTTTGTCTTTTTTGCTCCGGAGGTTGCCGAAAGCGAAAACAGGTGCTTTTGAGGATGGAGTCCGCAGGAAAGCAGAGAGGGCCAAATTGTCTGTGGCATTTGAAGAGGTTCCAGGAGGCAATGAGGACCAGCATCACTTTTCCCCGCTGGCACCTTTGCTGTGGCAGCAAAAGCTGGACGTTTGTCTGTTTTGCTCCGGAGGCTGCTGAAAGCGAAAACAGGTGCTTTTGAGGATGGAGTCCGCAGGAAAGCAGAGAGTGCCAAATTGTCTGTGGCATTTGAAGAGGTTCCAGGACGCAGTGAGAACCAGCATTACTTTTCCCCGCTGGCACCTTTGCTGTGGCAGCAAAAGCTGGACGTTTGTCTTTTTTGCTCCGGAGGCTGCCGAAAGCGAAAACAGGTGCTTTTGAGGATGGAGTCCGCAGGAAAGCAGAGAGGGCCAAATTGTCTGGGGCATTTGAAAGAGTTCCAGGAGGCAGTGAGAACCAGCATTACTTTTCCCCGCTGGCACCTTTGCTGTGGCAGCAAAACCTGGACGTTTGTCTTTTTTGCTCCGGAGGTTGCCGAAAGCGAAAACAGGTGCTTTTGAGTATGGAGTCCGCAGGAAAGCAGAGAGGGCCAAATTGTCTGCGGCATTTGAAGAGGTTCCAGGAGGCAATGAGGACCAGCATCACTTTTCCCCGCTGGCACCTTTTCTGTGGCAGCAAAAGCTGGACGTTTGTCTTTTTACCACCGGAGGGCGCCGAAAGTGAAAAAAGGCGCTTTTGAGGATAGAGTCCGCAGGAAAGCAGAGAGGGCCAAATGGTCTGGGGCATTTGAAGGGGTTCCAGGAGGCAGTGAGAACCAGCATTACTTTTCGCCGCTGGCACCTTTGCTGTGGCAGCAAAAGCTGGACGTTTGTCTTTTTTGCTCTGGAGGATTCCGAAAGCGAAAACAGGTGCTTTTGAGGATGGAGTCCGCAGGAAAGTAGAGAGGGCCAAATTATCTGTGGCATTTGAAAGGGTTCCAGGAGGCAGTGAGAACCAGCATTACTTTTCCCCGCTGGCACCTTTGCTGTGGCAGCAAAAGCTGGACGTTTGTCTTTTTTGCTCCGGAGGATGCCCAAAGCGAAAACAGGTGCTTTTGAGGATGGAGTCCGCAGGAAAGCAGAGAGGGCCAAATTGTCTGGGGCATTTGAAAGGGTTCCAGGAGGCAGTGAGAACCAGCATTACTTTTGCCCGCTGGCACCTTTGCTGTGGCAGCAAAACCTGGACGTTTGTCTTTTTTGCTCCGGAGGCTGCCGAAAGCGAAAACAGGTGCTTTTGAGGATGCAATCCGCAGGAAAGCAGAGAGGGCCAAATTGTCTGGGGCATTTGAAAGGGTTCCAGGAGGCAGTGAGAACCAGCATTACTTTTGCCCGCTGGCACCTTTGCTGTGGCAGCAAAAGCTGGACGTTTGTCTTTTTTGCTCTGGAGGCTGCCGAAAGCGAAAACAGGTGCTTTTGAGGATGGAGTCCGCAGGAAAGCAGAGAGGGCCAAATTGTCTGGGGCATTTGAAAGGGTTCCAGGAGGCAGTGAGAACCAGCATTACTTTTGCCCGCTGGCACCTTTGCTGTGGCAGCAAAAGCTGGACGTTTGTCTTTTTTGCTCCGGAGGCTGCCGAAAGCGAAAACAGGTGCTTTTGAGGATGCAATCCGCAGGAAAGCAGAGAGGGCCAAATTGTCTGGGGCATTTGAAAGGGTTCCAGGAGGCAGTGAGAACCAGCATTACTTTTCCCCGCTGGCACCTTTGCTGTGGCAGCAAAACCTGGACGTTTGTCTTTTTTGCTCCGGAGGTTGCCGAAAGCGAAAACAGGTGCTTTTGAGGATGGAGTCTGCAGGAAAGCAGAGAGGGCCAAATTGTCTGGGGCATTTGAAAGGGTTCCAGGAGGCAGTGAGAACCAGCATTACTTTTCCCGGCTGGCACCTTTGCTGTGGCAGCAAAAGCTGGACGTTTGTCTTTTTTGCTCCTGAGGTTGCCGAAAGCGAAAACAGGTGCTTTTGAGGATGGAGTCCGCAGGAAAGCAGAGAGGGCCAAATAGTCTGGGGCATTTGAAAGGGTTCCAGGAGGCAGTGAGAACCAGCATTACTTTTGCCCGCTGGCACCTTTGCTGTGGCAGCAAAACCTGGACGTTTGTGTTTTTTGCTCCTGAGGATGCCGAAAGCGAAAACAGGTGCTTTTGAGGATAGAGTCCGCAGGAAAGCAGAGAGGGCCAAATTGTCTGGGGCATTTGAAAGAGTTCCAGGAGGCAGTGAGAACCAGCATTACTTTTCCCAGCTGGCACCTTTGCTGTGGCAGCAAAACCTGGACGTTTGTCTTTTTTGCTCCGGAGGCTGCCGAAAGCGAAAACAGATGCTTTTGAGGATGCAATCCGCAGGAAAGCAGAGAGGGCCAAATTGTCTGGGGCATTTGAAGAGGTTCCAGGAGGCAATGAGGACCAGCATCACTTTTCCCCGCTGGCACCTTTGCTGTGGCAGCAAAACCTGGATGTTTTTCTTTTTTGCTCTGGAGGCTGCCGAAAGCGAAAACAGGTGCTTTTGAGGATGGAGTCCGCAGGAAAGCAGAGAAGGGCCAAATTGTCTGGGGCATTTGAAAGAGTTCCAGGAGCCAGTGAGAACCAGCATTACTTTTCCCGGCTGGCACCTTTGCTGTGGCAGCAAAAGCTGGACGTTTGTCTTTTTTGCTCCGGAGGCTGCCGAAAGCGAAAACAGGTGCTTTTGAGGATGGAGTCTGCAGGAAAGCAGAGAGGGCCAAATTGTCTGGGGCATTTGAAAGGGTTCCAGGAGGCAGTGAGAACTAGCATTACTTTTCCCGGCTGGCACCTTTGCTGTGGCAGCAAAAGCTGGACGTTTGTCTTTTTTGCTCCGGAGGTTGCCGAAAGCGAAAACAGGTGCTTTTGAGGATGGAGTCCGCAGGAAAGCAGAGAGGGCCAAATTGTCTGGGGCATTTGAAAGGGTTCCAGGAGGCAGTGAGAACCAGCATTACTTTTCCCCGCTGGCACCTTTGCTGTGGCAGCAAAACCTGGACGTTTGTCTTTTTTACTCCTGAGGATGCCGAAAGCGAAAACAGGTGCTTTTGAGGATGGAGTCCGCAGGAAAGCAGAGAGGGCCAAATAGTCTGGGGCATTTGAAAGGGTTCCAGGAGGCAGTGAGAACCAGCATTACTTTTGCCCGCTGGCACCTTTGCTGTGGCAGCAAAACCTGGACGTTTGTGTTTTTTGCTCCTGAGGATGCCGAAAGCGAAAACAGGTGCTTTTGAGGATAGAGTCCGCAGGAAAGCAGAGAGGGCCAAATTGTCTGGGGCATTTGAAAGAGTTCCAGGAGGCAGTGAGAACCAGCATTACTTTTCCCAGCTGGCACCTTTGCTGTGGCAGCAAAACCTGGACGTTTGTCTTTTTTGCTCCTGAGGCTGCCGAAAGCGAAAACAGATGCTTTTGAGGATGCAATCCGCAGGAAAGCAGAGAGGGCCAAATTGTCTGGGGCATTTGAAAGGGTTCCAGGAGGTAGTGAGAACCAGCATTACTTTTCCCCGCTGGCACCTTTGCTGTGGCAGCAAAAGCTGGACGTGTGTCTTTTTTGCTCCGGAGGTTGCCGAAAGCGAAAACAGGTGCTTTTGAGGATGGAGTCCGCAGGAAAGCAGAGAGGGCCAAATTGTCTGGGGCATTTGAAAGGGTTCCAGGAGGCAGTGAGAACCAGCATTACTTTTGCCCGCTGGCACCTTTGCTGTGGCAGCAAAACCTGGACGTTTGTCTTTTTTGCTCCGGAGGCTGCCGAAAGCGAAAACAGGTGCTTTTGAGGATGGAGTCCGCAGGAAAGCAGAGAGGGCCAAATTGTCTGTGGCTTTTGAAGAGGTTCCAGGAGGCAATGAGGACCAGCATTACTTTTCCCCGCTGGCACCTTTGCTGTGGCAGCAAAAGCTGGACGTTTGTCTTTTTTGCTCTGGAGGTTGCCGAAAGCGAAAACAGGTGCTTTTGAGGATGGAGTCCGCAGGAAAGCAGAGAGGGCCAAATTGTCTGTGGCATTTGAAAGGGTTCCAGGAGGCAGTGAGAACCAGCATTACTTTTCCCCGCTGGCACCTTTGCTGTGGCAGCAAAAGCTGGACGTTTGTCTTTTTTGCTCCGGAGGTTGCCGAAAGCGAAAACAGGTGCTTTTGAGGATGGAGTCCGCAGGAAAGCAGAGAGGGCCAAATTGTCTGTGGCATTTGAAAGGGTTCCAGGAGGCAGTGAGAACCAGCATTACTTTTGCCCGCTGGCACCTTTGCTGTGGCAGCAAAAGCTGGACGTTTGTCTTTTTTGCTCCGGAGGTTGCCGAAAGCGAAAACAGGTGCTTTTGAGGATGGAGTCCGCAGGAAAGCAGAGAGGGCCATATTGTCTGGGGCATTTGAAAGAGTTCCAGGAGGCAGTGAGAACCAGCATTACTTTTCCCGGCTGGCACCTTTGCTGTGGCAGCAAAAGCTGGACGTTTGTCTTTTTTGCTCCGGAGGCTGCCGAAAGCGAAAACAGGTGCTTTTGAGGATGGAGTCCGCAGGAAAGCAGAGAGGGCCATATTGTCTGGGGCATTTGAAAGAGTTCCAGGAGGCAGTGAGAACCAGCATTACTTTTCCCGGCTGGCACCTTTGCTGTGGCAGCAAAAGCTGGACGTTTGTCTTTTTTGCTCCGGAGGCTGCCGAAAGCGAAAACAGGTGCTTTTGAGGATGCAATCCGCAGGAAAGCAGAGAGGGCCAAATTGTCTGGGGCATTTGAAAGGGTTCCAGGAGGCAGTGAGAACCAGCATTACTTTTCCCCGCTGGCACCTTTGCTGTGGCAGCAAAACCTGGACGTTTGTCTTTTTTGCTCCGGAGGTTGCCGAAAGCGAAAACAGGTGCTTTTGAGGATGGAGTCTGCAGGAAAGCAGAGAGGGCCAAATTGTCTGGGGCATTTGAAAGGGTTCCAGGAGGCAGTGAGAACTAGCATTACTTTTCCCGGCTGGCACCTTTGCTGTGGCAGCAAAAGCTGGACGTTTGTCTTTTTTGCTCCGGAGGTTGCCGAAAGCGAAAACAGGTGCTTTTGAGGATGGAGTCCGCAGGAAAGCAGAGAGGGCCAAATTGTCTGGGGCATTTGAAAGGGTTCCAGGAGGCAGTGAGAACCAGCATTACTTTTCCCCGCTGGCACCTTTGCTGTGGCAGCAAAAGCTGGACGTTTGTCTTTTTTACTCCTGAGGATGCCGAAAGCGAAAACAGGTGCTTTTGAGGATGGAGTCCGCAGGAAAGCAGAGAGGGCCAAATAGTCTGGGGCATTTGAAAGGGTTCCAGGAGGCAGTGAGAACCAGCATTACTTTTGCCCGCTGGCACCTTTGCTGTGGCAGCAAAACCTGGACGTTTGTGTTTTTTGCTCCTGAGGATGCCGAAAGCGAAAACAGGTGCTTTTGAGGATAGAGTCCGCAGGAAAGCAGAGAGGGCCAAATTGTCTGGGGCATTTGAAAGAGTTCCAGGAGGCAGTGAGAACCAGCATTACTTTTTCCAGCTGGCACCTTTGCTGTGGCAGCAAAACCTGGACGTTTGTCTTTTTTGCTCCGGAGGCTGCCGAAAGCGAAAACAGATGCTTTTGAGGATGCAATCCGCAGGAAAGCAGAGAGGGCCAAATTGTCTGGGGCATTTGAAAGAGTTCCAGGAGGCAGTGAGAACCAGCATTACTTTTTCCAGCTGGCACCTTTGCTGTGGCAGCAAAACCTGGACGTTTGTCTTTTTTGCTCCGGAGGCTGCCGAAAGCGAAAACAGATGCTTTTGAGGATGGAGTCCGCAGGAAAGCAGAGAGGGCCAAATTGTCTGGGGCATTTGAAGAGGTTCCAGGAGGCAGTGACAACCAGCATCACTTTTCCTGCTGGCACCTTTGCTGTGGCAGCAAAAGCTGGACGTTTGTCTTTTTTGCTCCTGAGGATGCCGAAAGCGAAAACAGGTGCTTTTGAGGATGGAGTCCGCAGGAAAGCAGAGAGGGCCAAATTGTCTGGGGCATTTGAAAGAGTTCCAGGAGGCAGTGAGAACCAGCATTACTTTTCCCCGCTGGCACCTTTGCTGAGGCAGCAAAAGCTGGACGTTTGTCTTTTTTGCTCCAGAGGTTGCCGAAAGCGAAAACAGGTGCTTTTGAGGATGGAGTCCGCAGGAAAGCAGAGAGGGCCAAATTGTCTGGGGCATTTGAAAGGGTTCCAGGAGGCAGTGAGAACCAGCATTACTTTTCCCCGCTGGCACCTTTGCTGTGGCAGCAAAACCTGGACGTTTGTCTTTTTTGCTCCGGAGGCTGCCGAAAGCGAAAACAGGTGCTTTTGAGGATGGAGTCCGCAGGAAAGCAGAGAGGGCCAAATTCTCTGTGGCATTTGAAGAGGTTCCAGGAGGCAATGAGGACCAGCATTACTTTTCCCCGCTGGCACCTATTCTGTGGCAGCAAAAGCTGGACGTTTGTCTTTTTTGATCCGGAGGCTGCCGAAAGCGAAAACAGGTGCTTTTGAGGATGGAGTCCGCAGGAAAGCAGAGAGGGCCAAATTGTCTGGGGCATTTGAAGAGGTTCCAGGAGGCAATGAGGACCAGCATCACTTTTCCCCGCTGGCACCTTTGCTGTGGCAGCAAAAGCTGGACGTTTGTCTTTTTACCACCGGAGGGCGCCGAAAGCGAAAAACGGCGCTTTTGAGGATAGAGTCCGCAGGAAAGCATAGAGGGCCAAATGGTGTGGGGCATTTGAAGGGGTTCCAGGAGGCAGTGAGAACCAGCATTACTTTTCGCCGCTGGCACCTTTGCTGTGGCAGCAAAAGCTGGACGTTTGTCTTTTTTGCTCCTGAGGTTGCCGAAAGCGAAAACAGGTGCTTTTGAGGATGGAGTCCGCAGGAAAGCAGAGAGGGCCAAATTGTCTGGGGCATTTGAAAGGGTTCCAGGAGGCAGTGAGAACCAGCATTACTTTTGCCCGCTGGCACCTTTGCTGTGGCAGCAAAACCTGGACGTTTGTCTTTTTTGCTCCGGAGGTTGCCGAAAGCGAAAACAGGTGCTTTTGAGGATTGAGTCCGCAGGAAAGAAGAGAGGGCCAAATTGTCTGTGGCTTTTGAAGAGGTTCCAGGAGGCAATGAGGACCAGCATTACTTTTCCCCGCTGGCACCTTTGCTGTGGCAGCAAAAGCTGGACGTTTGTCTTTTTTGCTCCGGAGGTTGCCGAAAGCGAAAACAGGTGCTTTTGAGGATGGAGTCCGCAGGAAAGCAGAGAGGGCCAAATTGTCTGGGGCATTTGAAAGGGTTCCAGGAGGCAGTGAGAACCAGCATTACTTTTCCCCGCTGGCACCTTTGCTGTGGCAGCAAACGCTGGACGTTTGTCTTTTTTACTCCTGAGGATGCCGAAAGTGAAAACAGGTGCTTTTGAGGATGGAGTCCGCAGGAAAGCAGAGAGGGCCAAATTGTCTGGGGCATTTGAAAGAGTTCCAGGAGGCAGTGAGAACCAGCATTACTTTTGCCCGCTGGCACCTTTGCTGTGGCAGCAAAAGCTGGACGTTTGTCTTTTTTGCTCCTGAGGATGCCGAAAGCGAAAACAGGTGCTTTTGAGGATGGAGTCCGCAGGAAAGCAGAGAGGGCCAAATTGTCTGGGGCATTTGAAAGAGTTCCAGGAGGCAGTGAGAACCAGCATTACTTTTCCCCGCTGGCACCTTTGCTGTGGCAGCAAAACCTGGACGTTTGTCTTTTTTGCTCCGGAGGCTGCCGAAAGCGAAAACAGGTGCTTTTGAGGATGGAGTCCGCAGGAAAGCAGAGAGGGCCAAATTGTCTGGGGCATTTGAAAGGGTTCCAGGAGGCAGTGAGAACCAGCATTACTTTTCCCCGCTGGCACCTTTGCTGTGGCAGCAAAAGCTGGACGTTTGTCTTTTTTGCTCCGGAGGCTGCCGAAAGCGAAAACAGGTGCTTTTGAGTATGGAGTCCGCAGGAAAGCAGAGAGGGCCAAATTGTCTGTGGCATTTGAAGAGGTTCCAGGAGGCAATGAGGACCAGCATCACTTTTCCCCGCTGGCACCTTTTCTGTGGCAGCAAAAGCTGGACGTTTGTCTTTTTACCACCGGAGGGCGCCGAAAGTGAAAAAAGGTGCTTTTGAGGATAGAGTCCGCTGAAAAGCAGAGAGGGCCAAATGGTCTGGGGCATTTGAAGGGGTTCCAGGAGGCAGTGAGAACCAGCATTACTTTTCGCCGCTGGCACCTTTGCTGGGGCAGCAAAAGCTGGACGTTTGTCTTTTTTGCTCTGGAGGATTCCGAAAGCGAAAACAGGTGCTTTTGAGGATGGAGTCCGCAGGAAAGTAGAGAGGGCCAAATTGTCTGTGGCATTTGAAAGGGTTCCAGGAGGCAGTGAGAACCAGCATTACTTTTCCCCGCTGGCACCTTTGCTGTGGCAGCAAAAGCTGGACGTTTGTCTTTTTTGCTCCGGAGGATGCCCAAAGCGAAAACAGGTGCTTTTGAGGATGGAGTCCGCAGGAAAGCAGAGAGGGCCAAATTGTCTGGGGCATTTGAAAGGGTTCCAGGAGGCAGTGAGAACCAGCATTACTTTTGCCCGCTGGCACCTTTGCTGTGGCAGCAAAACCTGGACGTTTGTCTTTTTTGCTCCGGAGGTTGCCGAAAGCGAAAACAGGTGCTTTTGAGGATGGAGTCCGCAGGAAAGCAGAGAGGGCCAAATTGTCTGTGGCATTTGAAGAGGTTCCAGGAGGCAATGAGGACCAGCATCACTTTTCCCCGCTGGCACCTTTGCTGTGGCAGCAAAAGCTGGACGTTTGTCTGTTTTGCTCCGGAGGCTGCTGAAAGCGAAAACAGGTGCTTTTGAGGATGGAGTCCGCAGGAAAGCAGAGAGTGCCAAATTGTCTGTGGCATTTGAAGAGGTTCCAGGACGCAGTGAGAACCAGCATTACTTTTCCCCGCTGGCACCTTTGCTGTGGCAGCAAAAGCTGGACGTTTGTCTTTTTTGCTCCGGAGGCTGCCGAAAGCGAAAACAGGTGCTTTTGAGGATGGAGTCCGCAGGAAAGCAGAGAGGGCCAAATTGTCTGGGGCATTTGAAAGAGTTCCAGGAGGCAGTGAGAACCAGCATTACTTTTCCCCGCTGGCACCTTTGCTGTGGCAGCAAAACCTGGACGTTTGTCTTTTTTGCTCCGGAGGTTGCCGAAAGCGAAAACAGGTGCTTTTGACTATGGAGTCCGCAGGAAAGCAGAGAGGGCCAAATTGTCTGCGGCATTTGAAGAGGTTCCAGGAGGCAATGAGGACCAGCATCACTTTTCCCCGCTGGCACCTTTTCTGTGGCAGCAAAAGCTGGACGTTTGTCTTTTTACCACCGGAGGGCGCCGAAAGTGAAAAAAGGCGCTTTTGAGGATAGAGTCCGCAGGAAAGCAGAGAGGGCCAAATGGTCTGGGGCATTTGAAGGGGTTCCAGGAGGCAGTGAGAACCAGCATTACTTTTCGCCGCTGGCACCTTTGCTGTGGCAGCAAAAGCTGGACGTTTGTCTTTTTTGCTCTGGAGGATTCCGAAAGCGAAAACAGGTGCTTTTGAGGATGGAGTCCGCAGGAAAGTAGAGAGGGCCAAATTATCTGTGGCATTTGAAAGGGTTCCAGGAGGCAGTGAGAACCAGCATTACTTTTCCCCGCTGGCACCTTTGCTGTGGCAGCAAAAGCTGGACGTTTGTCTTTTTTGCTCCTGAGGATGCCCAAAGCGAAAACAGGTGCTTTTGAGGATGGAGTCCGCAGGAAAGCAGAGAGGGCCAAATTGTCTGGGGCATTTGAAAGGGTTCCAGGAGGCAGTGAGAACCAGCATTACTTTTGCCCGCTGGCACCTTTGCTGTGGCAGCAAAACCTGGACGTTTGTCTTTTTTGCTCCGGAGGTTGCCGAAAGCGAAAACAGGTGCTTTTGAGGATGGAGTCCGCAGGAAAGCAGAGAGGGCCAAATTGTCTGTGGCATTTGAAGAGGTTCCAGGAGGCAATGAGGACCAGCATCACTTTTCCCCGCTGGCACCTTTGCTGTGGCAGCAAAAGCTGGACGTTTGTCTGTTTTGCTCCGGAGGCTGCTGAAAGCGAAAACAGGTGCTTTTGAGGATGGAGTCCGCAGGAAAGCAGAGAGGGCCAAATTGTCTGGGGCATTTGAAGAGGTTCCAGGACGCAGTGAGAACCAGCATTACTTTTCCCCGCTGGCACCTTTGCTGTGGCAGCAAAAGCTGGACGTTTGTCTTTTTTGCTCCGGAGGCTGCCGAAAGCGAAAACAGGTGCTTTTGAGGATGGAGTCCGCAGGAAAGCAGAGAGGGCCAAATTGTCTGGGGCATTTGAAAGAGTTCCACGAGGCAGTGAGAACCAGCATTACTTTTCCCCGCTGGCACCTTTGCTGTGGCAGCAAAACCTGGACGTTTGTCTTTTTTGCTCCGGAGGTTGCCGAAAGCGAAAACAGGTGCTTTTGAGGATGGAGTCCGCAGGAAAGCAGAGAGGGCCAAATTGTCTGGGGCATTTGAAAGGGTTCCAGGAGGCAGTGAGAACCAGCATTACTTTTCCCCGCTGGCACCTTTGCTGTGGCAGCAAAACCTGGACGTTTGTCTTTTTTGCTCCGGAGGATGCCGAAAGCGAAAACAGGTGCTTTTGAGTATGGAGTCCGCAGGAAAGCAGAGAGGGCCAAATTGTCTGCGGCATTTGAAGAGGTTCCAGGAGGCAATGAGGACCAGCATCACTTTTCCCCGCTGGCACCTTTGCTGTGGCAGCAAAAGCTGGACGTTTGTCTTTTTACCACCGGAGGGCGCCGAAAGTGAAAAAAGGCGCTTTTGAGGATAGAGTCCGCAGGAAAGCAGAGAGGGCCAAATGGTCTGGGGCATTTGAAGGGGTTCCAGGAGGCAGTGAGAACCAGCATTACTTTTCGCCGCTGGCACCTTTGCTGTGGCAGCAAAAGCTGGACGTTTGTCTTTTTTGCTCTGGAGGATTCCGAAAGCGAAAACAGGTGCTTTTGAGGATGGAGTCCGCAGGAAAGTAGAGAGGGCCAAATTATCTGTGGCATTTGAAAGGGTTCCAGGAGGCAGTGAGAACCAGCATTACTTTTCCCCGCTGGCACCTTTGCTGTGGCAGCAAAAGCTGGACGTTTGTCTTTTTTGCTCCTGAGGATGCCCAAAGCGAAAACAGGTGCTTTTGAGGATGGAGTCCGCAGGAAAGCAGAGAGGGCCAAATTGTCTGGGGCATTTGAAAGGGTTCCAGGAGGCAGTGAGAACCAGCATTACTTTTGCCCGCTGGCACCTTTGCTGTGGCAGCAAAAGCTGGACGTTTGTCTGTTTTGCTCCGGAGGCTGCTGAAAGCGAAAACAGGTGCTTTTGAGGATGGAGTCCGCAGGAAAGCAGAGAGGGCCAAATTGTCTGTGGCATTTGAAGAGGTTCCAGGACGCAGTGAGAACCAGCATTACTTTTCCCCGCTGGCACCTTTGCTGTGGCAGCAAAAGCTGGACGTTTGTCTTTTTTGCTCCGGAGGCTGCCGAAAGCGAAAACAGGTGCTTTTGAGGATGGAGTCCGCAGGAAAGCAGAGAGGGCCAAATTGTCTGGGGCATTTGAAAGAGTTCCAGGAGTCAGTGAGAACCAGCATTACTTTTCCCCGCTGGCACCTTTGCTGTGGCAGCAAAACCTGGACGTTTGTCTTTTTTGCTCCGGAGGTTGCCGAAAGAGAAAACAGGTGCTTTTGAGGATGGAGTCCGCAGGAAAGCAGAGAGGGCCAAATTGTCTGGGGCATTTGAAAGGGTTCCAGGAGGCAGTGAGAACCAGCATTACTTTTCCCCGCTGGCACCTTTGCTGTGGCAGCAAAACCTGGACGTTTGTCTTTTTTGCTCCGGAGGATGCCGAAAGCGAAAACAGGTGCTTTTGAGTATGGAGTCCGCAGGAAAGCAGAGAGGGCCAAATTGTCTGCGGCATTTGAAGAGGTTCCAGGAGGCAATGAGGACCAGCATCACTTTTCCCCGCTGGCACCTTTGCTGTGGCAGCAAAAGCTGGACGTTTGTCTTTTTACCACCGGAGGGCGCCGAAAGTGAAAAAAGGCGCTTTTGAGGATAGAGTCCGCAGGAAAGCAGAGAGGGCCAAATGGTCTGGGGCATTTGAAGGGGTTCCAGGAGGCAGTGAGAACCAGCATTACTTTTCGCCGCTGGCACCTTTGCTGTGGCAGCAAAAGCTGGACGTTTGTCTTTTTTGCTCTGGAGGATTCCGAAAGCGAAAACAGGTGCTTTTGAGGATGGAGTCCGCAGGAAAGTAGAGAGGGCCAAATTATCTGTGGCATTTGAAAGGGTTCCAGGAGGCAGTGAGAACCAGCATTACTTTTCCCCGCTGGCACCTTTGCTGTGGCAGCAAAAGCTGGACGTTTGTCTTTTTTCCTCCGGAGGCTGCCGAAAGCGAAAACAGGTGCTTTTGAGGATGGAGTCCGCAGGAAAGCAGAGAGGGCCAAATTGTCTGGGTCATTTGAAAGGGTTCCAGGAGGCAGTGAGAACCAGCATTACTTTTGCCCGCTGGCACCTTTGCTGTGGCAGCAAAAGCTGGACGTTTGTCTTTTTTGCTCCGGAGGTTGCCGAAAGCGAAAACAGGTGCTTTTGAGGATGGAGTCCGCAGGAAAGCAGAGAGGGCCAAATTGTCTGTGGCATTTGAAGAGGTTCCAGGAGGCAATGAGGACCAGCATCACTTTTCCCCGCTGGCACCTTTGCTGTGGCAGCAAAAGCTGGACGTTTGTCTGTTTTGCTCCGGAGGCTGCCGAAAGCGAAAACAGGTGCTTTTGAGGATGGAGTCCGCAGGAAAGCAGAGAGGGCCAAATTGTCTGGGGCATTTGAAGAGGTTCCAGGACGCAGTGAGAACCAGCATTACTTTTCCCCGCTGGCACCTTTGCTGTGGCAGCAAAACCTGGACGTTTGTCTTTTTTGCTCCGGAGGCTGCCGAAAGCGAAAACAGGTGCTTTTGAGGATGGAGTCTGCAGGAAAGCAGAGAGGCCCAAATTGTCTGTGGCATTTGAAGAGGTTCCAGGACGCAGTGAGAACCAGCATTACTTTTCCCCGCTGGCACCTTTGCTGTGGCAGCAAAACCTGGACGTTTGTCTTTTTTGCTCCGGAGGTTGCCGAAAGCGAAAACAGGTGCTTTTGAGTATGGAGTCCGCAGGAAAGCAGAGAGGGCCAAATTGTCTGCGGCATTTGAAGAGGTTCCAGGAGGCAATGAGGACCAGCATCACTTTTCCCCGCTGGCACCTTTTCTGTGGCAGCAAAAGCTGGACGTTTGTCTTTTTACCACCGGAGGGCGCCGAAAGTGAAAAAAGGCGCTTTTGAGGATAGAGTCCGCAGGAAAGCAGAGAGGGCCAAATGGTCTGGGGCATTTGAAGGGGTTCCAGGAGGCAGTGAGAACCAGCATTACTTTTCGCCGCTGGCACCTTTGCTGTGGCAGCAAAAGCTGGACGTTTGTCTTTTTTGCTCTGGAGGATTCCGAAAGCGAAAACAGGTGCTTTTGAGGATGGAGTCCGCAGGAAAGTAGAGAGGGCCAAATTATCTGTGGCATTTGAAAGGGTTCCAGGAGGCAGTGAGAACCAGCATTACTTTTCCCCGCTGGCACCTTTGCTGTGGCAGCAAAAGCTGGACGTTTGTCTTTTTTGCTCCTGAGGATGCCCAAAGCGAAAACAGGTGCTTTTGAGGATGGAGTCCGCAGGAAAGCAGAGAGGGCCAAATTGTCTGGGGCATTTGAAAGGGTTCCAGGAGGCAGTGAGAACCAGCATTACTTTTGCCCGCTGGCACCTTTGCTGTGGCAGCAAAACCTGGACGTTTGTCTGTTTTGCTCCGGAGGCTGCTGAAAGCGAAAACAGGTGCTTTTGAGGATGGAGTCCGCAGGAAAGCAGAGAGGGCCAAATTGTCTGGGGCATTTGAAGAGGTTCCAGGACGCAGTGAGAACCAGCATTACTTTTCCCCGCTGGCACCTTTGCTGTGGCAGCAAAAGCTGGACGTTTGTCTTTTTTGCTCCGGAGGCTGCCGAAAGCGAAAACAGGTGCTTTTGAGGATGGAGTCCGCAGGAAAGCAGAGAGGGCCAAATTGTCTGGGGCATTTGAAAGAGTTCCAGGAGGCAGTGAGAACCAGCATTACTTTTCCCCGCTGGCACCTTTGCTGTGGCAGCAAAACCTGGACGTTTGTCTTTTTTGCTCCGGAGGTTGCCGAAAGCGAAAACAGGTGCTTTTGAGGATGGAGTCCGCAGGAAAGCAGAGAGGGCCAAATTGTCTGGGGCATTTGAAAGGGTTCCAGGAGGCAGTGAGAACCAGCATTACTTTTCCCCGCTGGCACCTTTGCTGTGGCAGCAAAACCTGGACGTTTGTCTTTTTTGCTCCGGAGGATGCTGAAAGCGAAAACAGGTGCTTTTGAGTATGGAGTCCGCAGGAAAGCAGAGAGGGCCAAATTGTCTGCGGCATTTGAAGAGGTTCCAGGAGGCAATGAGGACCAGCATCACTTTTCCCCGCTGGCACCTTTTCTGTGGCAGCAAAAGCTGGACGTTTGTCTTTTTACCACCGGAGGGCGCCGAAAGTGAAAAAAGGCGCTTTTGAGGATAGAGTCCGCAGGAAAGCAGAGAGGGCCAAATGGTCTGTGGCATTTGAAGGGGTTCCAGGAGGCAGTGAGAACCAGCATTACTTTTCGCCGCTGGCACCTTTGCTGTGGCAGCAAAAGCTGGACGTTTGTCTTTTTTGCTCTGGAGGATTCCGAAAGCGAAAACAGGTGCTTTTGAGGATGGAGTCCGCAGGAAAGCAAAGAGGGCCAAATTGTCTGTGGCATTTGAAGAGGTTCCAGGAGGCAATGAGGACCAGCATCACTTTTCCCCGCTGGCACCTTTGCTGTGGCAGCAAAAGCTGGACGTTTGTCTGTTTTGCTCCGGAGGCTGCCGAAAGCGAAAACAGGTGCTTTTGAGGATGGAGTCCGCAGGAAAGCAGAGAGGGCCAAATTGTCTGTGGCATTTGAAGAGGTTCCAGGACGCAGTGAGAACCAGCATTACTTTTCCCCGCTGGCACCTTTGCTGTGGCAGCAAAACCTGGACGTTTGTCTTTTTTGCTCCGGAGGCTGCCGAAAGCGAAAACAGGTGCTTTTGAGGATGGAGTCTGCAGGAAAGCAGAGAGGCCCAAATTGTCTGTGGCATTTGAAGAGGTTCCAGGACGCAGTGAGAACCAGCATTACTTTTCCCCGCTGGCACCTTTGCTGTGGCAGCAAAACCTGGACGTTTGTACTTTTTGCTCTGGAGGTTGCCGAAAGCGAAAACAGGTGCTTTTGAGGATGGAGTCCGCAGGAAAGCAGAGAGGGCCAAATTGTCTGGGGCATTTGAAAGAGTTCTAGGAGGTAGTTAGAACCAGCATTACTTTTCCCCGCTGGCACCTTTGCTGTGGCAGCATAAGATGGACGTTTGTCTTTTTTGCTCTGGAGGCTGCCGAAAGCGAAAACAGGTGCTTTTGAGGATGGAGTCCGCAGGAAAGCAGAGAGGGCCAAATTGTCTGTGGCATTTGAAAGAGTTCCAGGACGCAGTGAGAACCAGCATTACTTTTCCCGGCTGGCACCTTTGCTGTGGCAGCAAAAGCTGGACGTTTGTCTTTTTTGCTCCGGAGGCTGCCGAAAGCGAAAACAGGTGCTTTTGAGGATGGAGTCCGCAGGAAAGCAGAGAGGGCCAAATTGTCTGTGGCATTTGAAGAGGTTCCAGGAGGCAATGAGGACCAGCATTACTTTTCCCCGCTGGCACCTTTGCTGTGGCAGCAAAAGCTGGACGTTTGTCTTTTTTGGTCCTGAGGATGCCGAAAGCGAAAACAGGTGCTTTTGAGGATGGAGTCCGCAGGAAAGCAGAGAGGGCCAAATAGTCTGGGGCATTTGAAAGGGTTCCAGGAGGCAGTGAGAACCAGCATTACTTTTCCCGGCTGGCACCTTTGCTGTGGCAGCAAAAGCTGGACGTTTGTCTTTTTTGCTCCGGAGGTTGCCGAAAGCGAAAACAGGTGCTTTTGAGGATGGAGTCCGCAGGAAAGCAGAGAGGGCCAAATTGTCTGTGGCATTTGAAGAGGTTCCAGGACGCAGTGAGAACCAGCATTACTTTTCCCCGCTGGCACCTTTGCTGTGGCAGTAAAACCTGGACGTTTGTCTTTTTTGCTCTGGAGGCTGCCGAAAGCGAAAACAGGTGCTTTTGAGGATGGAGTCCGCAGGAAAGCAGAGAGGGCCAAATTGTCTGGGGCATTTGAAAGAGTTCTAGGAGGTAGTGAGAACCAGCATGACTTTTCCCCGCTGGCACCTTTGCTGTGGCAGCAAAACCTGGACGTTTGTCTTTTTTGCTCTGGAGGCTGCCGAAAGCGAAAACAGGTGCTTTTGAGGATGGAGTCCGCAGGAAAGCAGAGAGGGCCAAATTGTCTGTGGCATTTGAAAGAGTTCTAGGAGGTAGTGAGAACCAGCATTACTTTTCCCGGCTGGCACCTTTGCTGTGGCAGCAAAACCTGGACGTTTGTCTTTTTTGCTCCGGAGGCTGCCGAAAGCGAAAACAGGTGCTTTTGAGGATGGAGTCCGCAGGAAAGCAGAGAGGGCCAAATTGTCTGGGGCATTTGAAAGAGTTCCAGGAGGCAGTGAGAACCAGAATTACTTTTCCCGGCTGGCACCTTTGCTGTGGCAGCAAAAGCTGGACGTTTGTCTTTTTTGCTCCGGAGGCTTCCGAAAGCGAATACAGGTGCTTTTGAGGATGCAATCCGCAGGAAAGCAGAGAGGGCCAAATAGTCTGGGGCATTTGAAAGGGTTCCAGGAGGCAGTGAGAACCAGCATTACTTTTCCCCGCTGGCACCTTTGCTGTGGCAGCAAAAGCTGGACATTTTGTCTTTTTTGCTCCTGAGGATGCCGAAAGCGAAAACAGGTGCTTTTGAGGATGGAGTCCGCAGGAAAGCAGAGAGGGCCAAATTGTCTGGGGCATTTGAAAAGGTTCCAGGAGGCAGTGAGAACCAGCATTACTTTTCCCCGGTGGAACCTTTGCTGTGGCAGCAAAACCTGGACGTTTGTCTTTTTTGCTCCGGAGGCTGCCGAAAGCGAAAACAGGTGCTTTTGAGGATGGAGTCCGCAGGAAAGCAGAGAGGGCCAAATTGTCTGTGGCATTTGAAGAGGTTCCAGGAGGCAATGAGAACCAGCATTACTTTTCCCCGCTGGCACCTTTGCTGTGGCAGCAAAAGCTGGACGTTTGTCCTTTTTGCTCCGGAGGCTGCCGAAAGCGAAAACAGGTGCTTTTGAGGATGGAGTCCGCAGGAAAGCAGAGAGGGCCAAATTGTCTGTGGCATTTGAAAGGGTTCCAGGAGGCAATGAGAACCAGCATTACTTTTCCCCGCTGGCACCTTTGCTGTGGCAGCAAAAGCTGGACGTTTGTCTTTTTTGCTCCTGAGGCTGCCGAAAGCGAAAACAGGTGCTTTTGAGGATGGAGTCCGCAGGAAAGGAGAGAGGGCCAAATTGGCTGTGGCATTTGAAGAGGTTCCAGGACGCAGTGAGAACCAGCATTACTTTTCCCCGCTGGCACCTTTGCTGTGGCAGCAAAACCTGGACGTTTGTAGTTTTTGCTCTGGAGGCTGCCGAAAGCGAAAACAGGTGCTTTTGAGGATGGAGTCCGCAGGAAAGCAGAGAGGGCCAAATTGTCTGGGGCATTTGAAAGAGTTCTAGGAGGTAGTTAGAACCAGCATTACTTTTCCCCGCTGGCACCTTTGCTGTGGCAGCAAAAGCTGGACGTTTGTCTTTTTTGCTCTGGAGGCTGCCGAAAGCGAAAACAGGTGCTTTTGAGGATGGAGTCCGCAGGAAAGCAGAGAGGGCCAAATTGTCTGTGGCATTTGAAAGAGTTCAAGACGCAGTGAGAACCAGCATTACTTTTCCCCGCTGGCACCTTTGCTGTGGCAGCAAAAGCTGGACGTTTGTCTTTTTTGCTCCGGAGGCTGCCGAAAGCGAAAACAGGTGCTTTTGAGGATGGAGTCCGCAGGAAAGCAGAGAGGGCCAAATTGTCTGTGGCATTTGAAGAGGTTCCAGGAGGCAATGAGGACCAGCATTACTTTTCCCCGCTGGCACCTTTGCTGTGGCAGCAAAAGCTGGACGTTTGTCTTTTTTGGTCCTGAGGATGCCGAAAGCGAAAACAGGTGCTTTTGAGGATGGAGTCCGCAGGAAAGCAGAGAGGGCCAAATAGTCTGGGGCATTTGAAAGGGTTCCAGGAGGCAGTGAGAACCAGCATTACTTTTCCCGGCTGGCACCTTTGCTGTGGCAGCAAAAGCTGGACGTTTGTCTTTTTTGCTCCGGAGGTTGCCGAAAGCGAAAACAGGTGCTTTTGAGGATGGAGTCCGCAGGAAAGCAGAGAGGGCCAAATTGTCTGTGGCATTTGAAGAGGTTCCAGGACGCAGTGAGAACCAGCATTACTTTTCCCCGCTGGCACCTTTGCTGTGGCAGTAAAAGCTGGACGTTTGTCTTTTTTGCTCTGGAGGCTGCCGAAAGCGAAAACAGGTGCTTTTGAGGATGGAGTCCGCCGGAAAGCAGAGAGGGCCAAATTGTCTGGGGCATTTGAAAGAGTTGCAGGAGGTAGTGAGAACCAGCATTACTTTTCCCGGCTGGCACCTTTGCTGTGGCAGCAAAAGCTGGACGTTTGTCTTTTTTTCTCCGGAGGCTGCCGAAAGCGAAAACAGGTGCTTTTGAGGATGGAGTCCGCAGGAAAGCAGAGAGGGCCAAATTGTCTGGGGCATTTGAAAGAGTTCCAGGAGGCAGTGAGAACCAGAATTACTTTTCCCGGCTGGCACCTTTGCTGTGGCAGCAAAAGCTGGACGTTTGTCTTTTTTGCTCCGGAGGCTTCCGAAAGCGAATACAGGTGCTTTTGAGGATGCAATCCGCAGGCAAGCAGAGAGGGCCAAATAGTCTGGGGCATTTGAAAGGGTTCCAGGAGGCAGTGAGAACCAGCATTACTTTTCCCCGCTGGCACCTTTGCTGTGGCAGCAAAAGCTGGACGTTTTGTCTTTTTTGCTCCTGAGGATGCCGAAAGCGAAAACAGGTGCTTTTGAGGATGGAGTCCGCAGGAAAGCAGAGAGGGCCAAATTGTCTGGGGCATTTGAAAGGGTTCCAGGAGGCAGTGAGAACCAGCATTACTTTTCCCCGGTGGAACCTTTGCTGTGGCAGCCAAACCTGGACGTTTGTCTTTTTTGCTCCGGAGGCTGCCGAAAGCGAAAACAGGTGCTTTTGAGGATGGAGTCCGCAGGAAAGCAGAGAGGGCCAAATTGTCTGTGGCATTTGAAGAGGTTCCAGGAGGCAATGAGAACCAGCATTACTTTTCCCCGCTGGCACCTTTGCTGTGGCAGCAAAAGCTGGACGTTTGTCTTTTTTGCTCCGGAGGCTGCCGAAAGCGAAAACAGGTGCTTTTGAGGATGGAGTCCGCAGGAAAGCAGAGAGGGCCAAATTGTCTGTGGCATTTGAAGAGGTTCCAGGAGGCAATGAGGACCAGCATTACTTTTCCCCGCTGGCACCTTTGCTGTGGCAGCAAAAGCTGGACGTTTGTCTTTTTTGGTCCTGAGGATGCCGAAAGCGAAAACAGGTGCTTTTGAGGATGGAGTCCGCAGGAAAGCAGAGAGGGCCAAATAGTCTGGGGCATTTGAAAGGGTTCCAGGAGGCAGTGAGAACCAGCATTACTTTTCCCGGCTGGCACCTTTGCTGTGGCAGCAAAAGCTGGACGTTTGTCTTTTTTGCTCCGGAGGTTGCCGAAAGCGAAAACAGGTGCTTTTGAGGATGGAGTCCGCAGGAAAGCAGAGAGGGCCAAATTGTCTGTGGCATTTGAAGAGGTTCCAGGACGCAGTGAGAACCAGCATTACTTTTCCCCGCTGGCACCTTTGCTGTGGCAGTAAAAGCTGGACGTTTGTCTTTTTTGCTCTGGAGGCTGCCGAAAGCGAAAACAGGTGCTTTTGAGGATGGAGTCCGCCGGAAAGCAGAGAGGGCCAAATTGTCTGGGGCATTTGAAAGAGTTGCAGGAGGTAGTGAGAACCAGCATTACTTTTCCCGGCTGGCACCTTTGCTGTGGCAGCAAAAGCTGGACGTTTGTCTTTTTTGCTCCGGAGGCTGCCGAAAGCGAAAACAGGTGCTTTTGAGGATGGAGTCCGCAGGAAAGCAGAGAGGGCCAAATTGTCTGTGGCATTTGAAAGAGTTCCAGGAGGCAGTGAGAACCAGAATTACTTTTCCCGGCTGGCACCTTTGCTGTGGCAGCAAAAGCTGGACGTTTGTCTTTTTTGCTCCGGAGGCTTCCGAAAGCGAATACAGGTGCTTTTGAGGATGCAATCCGCAGGAAAGCAGAGAGGGCCAAATAGTCTGGGGCATTTGAAAGGGTTCCAGGAGGCAGTGAGAACCAGCATTACTTTTCCCCGCTGGCACCTTTGCTGTGGCAGCAAAAGCTGGACGTTTTGTCTTTTTTGCTCCTGAGGATGCCGAAAGCGAAAACAGGTGCTTTTGAGGATGGAGTCCGCAGGAAAGCAGAGAGGGCCAAATTGTCTGTGGCATTTGAAAGGGTTCCAGGAGGCAGTGAGAACCAGCATTACTTTTCCCCGGTGGAACCTTTGCTGTGGCAGCAAAAGCTGGACGTTTGTCTTTTTTGCTCCGGAGGCTGCCGAAAGCGAAAACAGGTGCTTTTGAGGATGGAGTCCGCAGGAAAGCAGAGAGGGCCAAATTGGCTGTGGCATTTGAAGAGGTTCCAGGAGGCAGTGAGAACCAGCATTACTTTTCCCCGCTGGCACCTTTGCTGTGGCAGCAAAACCTGGACGTTTGTAGTTTTTGCTCTGGAGGCTGCCGAAAGCGAAAACAGGTGCTTTTGAGGATGGAGTCCGCAGGAAAGCAGAGAGGGCCAAATTGTCTGGGGCATTTGAAAGAGTTCTAGGAGGTAGTTAGAACCAGCATTACTTTTCCCCGCTGGCACCTTTGCTGTGGCAGCAAAAGCTGGACGTTTGTCTTTTTTGCTCTGGAGGCTGCCGAAAGCGAAAACAGGTGCTTTTGAGGATGGAGTCCGCAGGAAAGCAGAGAGGGCCAAATTGTCTGTGGCATTTGGAAGAGTTCTAGGAGGTACTGAGAACCAGCATTACTTTTCCCCGCTGGCACCTTTGCTGTGGCAGCAAAAGCTGGACGTTTGTCTTTTTTGCTCCGGAGGCTGCCGAAAGCGAAAACAGGTGCTTTTAAGGATGGAGTCCGCAGGAAAGCAGAGAGGGCCAAATTGTCTGGGGCATTTGAAAGAGTTCCAGGAGGCAGTGAGAACCAGCATTACTTTTCCCCGCTGGCACCTTTGCTGTGGCAGCAAAAGCTGGACGTTTGTCTTTTTTGCTCCGGAGGCTGCCGAAAGCGAAAACAGGTGCTTTTGAGGATGCAATCCGCAGGAAAGCAGAGAGGGCCAAATTGTCTGGGGCATTTGAAAGGGTTCCAGGAGGCAGTGAGAACCAGCATTACTTTTCCCCGCTGGCACCTTTGCTGTGGCAGCAAAACCTGGACGTTTGTCTTTTTTGCTCCTGAGGATGCCGAAAGCGAAAACAGGTGCTTTTGAGGATGGAGTCCGCAGGAAAGCAGAGAGGGCCAAATTGTCTGTGGCATTTGAAAGACTTCCAGGAGGCAGTGAGAACCAGCATTACTTTTGCCCGCTGGCACCTTTGCTGTTGCAGCAAAACCTGGACGTTTGTCTTTTTTGCTCCGGAGGCTGCCGAAAGCGAAAACAGGTGCTTTTGAGGATGCAATCCGCAGGAAAGCAGAGAGGGCCAAATTGTCTGTGGCATTTGAAGAGGTTCCAGGAGGCAATGAGGACCAGCATTACTTTTCCCGGCTGGCACCTTTGCTGTGGCAGCAAAAGCTGGACGTTTGTCTTTTTTGCTCCGGAGGCTGCCGAAAGCGAAAACAGGTGCTTTTGAGGATGGAGTCCGCAGGAAAGCAGAGAGGGCCAAATTGTCTGTGGCATTTGAAGAGGTTCCAGGACGCAGTGAGAACCAGCATTACTTTTCCCCGCTGGCACCTTTGCTGTGGCAGCAAAACCTGGACGTTTGTACATTTTGCTCTGGAGGCTGCCGAAAGCGAAAACAGGTGCTTTTGAGGATGGAGTCCGCAGGAAAGCAGAGAGGGCCAAATTGTCTGGGGCATTTGAAAGAGTTCTAGGAGGTAGTTAGAACCAGCATTACTTTTCCCCGCTGGCACCTTTGCTGTGGCAGCAAAAGCTGGACGTTTGTCTTTTTGCTCCGGAGGCTGCCGAAAGCGAAAACAGGTGCTTTTGAGGATGGAGTCCGCAGGAAAGCAGAGAGGGCCAAATTGTCTGGGGCATTTGAAAGAGTTCCAGGAGGCAGTGAGAACCAGCATTACTTTTCCCCGCTGGCACCTTTGCTGTGGCAGCAAAAGCTGGACGTTTGTCTTTTTTGCTCCGGAGGCTGCCGAAAGCGAAAACAGGTGCTTTTGAGGATGGAGTCCGCAGGAAAGCAGAGAGGGCCAAATTGTCTGTGGCATTTGAAGAGGTTCCAGGAGGCAGTGAGAACCAGCATTACTTTTCCCGGCTGGCACCTTTGCTGAGGCAGCAAAATTTGGACGTTTGTCTTTTTTGCTCCGGAGGTTGTCGAAAGCAAAAACAGGTGTTTTTGAGGATGGAGTCCGCAGGAAAGCAGAGAGGGCCAAATTGTCTGTGGCATTTGAAGAGGTTCCAGGAGGCAATGAGGACCAGCATTACTTTTCCCCGCTGGCACCTTTGCTGTGGCAGCAAAAGCTGGACGTTTGTCTTTTTTGCTCTGGAGGCTGCCGAAAGCGAAAACAGGTGCTTTTGAGGATGGAGTCCGCAGGAAAGCAGAGAGGGCCAAATTGTCTGGGGCATTTGAAAGAGTTCTAGGAGGTAGTGAGAACCAGCATTACTTTTCCCCGCTGGCACCTTTGCTGTGGCAGCAAAAGCTGGACGTTTGTCTTTTTTGCTCCGGAGGCTGCCGAAAGCGAAAACAGGTGCTTTTGAGGATGGAGTCCGCAGGAAAGCAGAGAGGGCCAAATTGTCTGGGGCATTTGAAAGGGTTCCAGGAGGCAGTGAGAACCAGCATTACTTTTCCCGGCTGGCACCTTTGCTGTGGCAGCAAAAGCTGGACGTTTGTCTTTTTTGCTCCGGAGGCTGCCGAAAGCGAAAACAGGTGCTTTTGAGGATGGAGTCCGCAGGAAAGCCGAGAGGGCCAAATTGTCTGGGGCATTTGAAAGAGTTCTAGGAGGTAGTTAGAACCAGCATTACTTTTCCCGGCTGGCACCTTTGCTGTGGCAGCAAAAGCTGGACGTTTGTCTTTTTTGCTCTGGAGGCTGCCGAAAGCGAAAACAGGTGCTTATGAGGATGGAGTCCGCAGGAAAGCAGAGAGGGCCAAATTGTCTGTGGCATTTGAAGAGGTTCCAGGAGGCAGTGAGAACCAGCATTACTTTTCCCGGCTGGCACCTTTGCTGAGGCAGCAAAATTTGGACGTTTGTCTTTTTTGCTCCGGAGGTTGTCGAAAGCGAAAACAGGTGCTTTTGAGGATGGAGTCCGCAGGAAAGCAGAGAGGGCCAAATTGTCTGTGGCATTTGAAGAGGTTCCAGGAGGCAATGAGGACCAGCATTACTTTTCCCCGCTGGCACCTTTGCTGTGGCAGCAAAAGCTGGACGTTTGTCTTTTTTGGTCCTGAGGATGCCGAAAGCGAAAACAGGTGCTTTTGAGGATGTAGTACGCAGGAAAGCAGAGAGGGCCAAATAGTCTGGAGCATTTGAAAGGGTTCCAGGACGCAGTGAGAACCAGCATTACTTTACCCGGCTGGCACCTTTGCTGTGGCAGCAAAACCTGGACGTTTGTCTTTTTTGCTCCGGAGGTTGCCGAAAGCGAAAACAGGTGCTTTTGAGGATGGAGTCCGCAGGAAAGCAGAGAGGGCCAAATTGTCTGTGGCATTTGAAAGAGTTCTAGGAGGTAGTGAGAACCAGCATTACTTTTCCCCGCTGGCACCTTTGCTGTGGCAGCAAAAGCTGGACGTTTGTCTTTTTTGCTCCGGAGGCTGCCGAAAGCGAAAACAGGTGCTTTTGAGGATGGAGTCCGCAGGAAAGCAGAGAGGGCCAAATTGTCTGTGGCATTTGAAAGGGTTCCAGGAGGCAGTGAGAACCAGCATTACTTTTCCCGGCTGGCACCTTTGCTGTGGCAGCAAAAGCTGGACGTTTGTCTTTTTTGCTCCGGAGGCTGCCGAAAGCGAAAACAGGTGCTTTTGAGGATGGAGTCCGCAGGAAAGCAGAGAGGGCCAAATTGTCTGGGGCATTTGAAAGAGTTCTAGGAGGTAGTTAGAACCAGCATTACTTTTCCCGGCTGGCACCTTTGCTGTGGCAGCAAAAGCTGGACGTTTGTCTTTTTTGCTCTGGAGGCTGCCGAAAGCGAAAACAGGTGCTTTTGAGGATGGAGTCCGCAGGAAAGCAGAGAGGGCCAAATTGTCTGGGGCATTTGAAAGAGTTCTAGGAGGTACTGAGAACCAGCATTACTTTTCCCCGCTGGCACCTTTGCTGTGGCAGCAAAAGCTGGACGTTTGTCTTTTTTGCTCCGGAGGCTGCCGAAAGCGAAAACAGGTGCTTTTAAGGATGGAGTCCGCAGGAAAGCAGAGAGGGCCAAATTGTCTGGGGCATTTGAAAGAGTTCCAGGAGGTAGTGAGAACCAGCATTACTTTTCCCGGCTGGCACCTTTGCTGTGGCAGCAAAAGCTGGACGTTTGTCTTTTTTGCTCCTGAGGATGCCGAAAGCGAAAACAGGTGCTTTTGAGGATGGAGTCCGCAGGAAAGCAGAGAGGGCCAAATTGTCTGTGGCATTTGAAAGAGTTCCAGGAGGCAGTGAGAACCAGCATTACTTTTCCCCGCTGGCACCTTTGCTGTGGCAGCAAAACCTGGACGTTTGTCTCTTTTGCTCCGGAGGTTGCCGAAAGCGAAAACACGTGCTTTTGAGAATGGAGTCCGCAGGAAAGCAGAGAGGGCCAAATTGTCTGTGGCATTTGAAAGAGTTCCAAGAGGCAGTGAGAACCAGCATTACTTTTGCCCGCTGGCACCTTTGCTGTGGCAGCAAATCCTGGACGTTTGTCTTTTTTGCTCCGGAGGCTGCCGAAAGCGAAAACAGGTGCTTTTGAGGATGGAGTCCGCCGGAAAGCAGAGAGGGCCAAATTGTCTGGGGCATTTGAAAGAGTTGCAGGAGGTAGAGAGAACCAGCATTACTTTTCCCGGCTGGCACCTTTGCTGTGGCAGCAAAAGCTGGACGTTTGTCTTTTTTGCTCCGGAGGCTGCCGAAAGCGAAAACAGGTGCTTTTGAGGATGCAATCCGCAGGAAAGCAGAGAGGGCCAAATTGTCTGGGGCATTTGAAAGGGTTCCAGGAGGCAGTGAGAACCAGCATTACTTTTGCCCGCTGGCACCTTTGCTGTGGCAGCAAAACCTGGACGTTTGTCTTTTTTGCTCCGGAGGCTGCCGAAAGCGAAAACAGGTGCTTTTGAGGATGGAGTCCGCAGGAAAGCAGAGAGGGCCAAATTGTCTGTGGCATTTGAAAGAGTTCCAGGAGGCAGTGAGAACCAGCATTACTTTTGCCCGCTGGCACCTTTGCTGTGGCAGCAAATCCTGGACGTTTGTCTTTTTTGCTCCGGAGGCTGCCGAAAGCGAAAACAGGTGCTTTTGAGGATGGAGTCCGCCGGAAAGCAGAGAGGGCCAAATTGTCTGGGGCATTTGAAAGAGTTGCAGGAGGTAGAGAGAACCAGCATTACTTTTCCCGGCTGGCACCTTTGCTGTGGCAGCAAAAGCTGGACGTTTGTCTTTTTTGCTCCGGAGGCTGCCGAAAGCGAAAACAGGTGCTTTTGAGGATGGAGTCCGCAGGAAAGCAGAGAGGGCCAAATTGTCTGGGGCATTTGAAAGAGTTCCAGGAGGCAGTGAGAACCAGAATTACTTTTCCCCGCTGGCACCTTTGCTGTGGCAGCAAAAGCTGGACGTTTGTCTTTTTTGCTCCGGAGGCTTCCGAAAGCGAAAACAGGTGCTTTTGAGGATGCAATCCGCAGGAAAGCAGAGAGGGCCAAATTGTCTGGGGCATTTGAAAGGGTTCCAGGAGGCAGTGAGAACCAGCATTACTTTTCCCCGCTGGCACCTTTGCTGTGGCAGCAAAAGCTGGACGTTTTGTCTTTTTTGCTCCTGAGGATGCCGAAAGCGAAAACAGGTGCTTTTGAGGATGGAGTCCGCAGGAAAGCAGAGAGGGCCAAATTGTCTGGGGCATTTGAAAGGGTTCCAGGAGGCAGTGAGAACCAGCATTACTTTTCCCCGGTGGAACCTTTGCTGTGGCAGCCAAACCTGGACGTTTGTCTTTTTTGCTCCGGAGGCTGCCGAAAGCGAAAACAGGTGCTTTTGAGGATGGAGTCCGCAGGAAAGCAGAGAGGGCCAAATTGTCTGTGGCATTTGAAGAGGTTCCAGGAGGCAATGAGAACCAGCATTACTTTTCCCCGCTGGCACCTTTGCTGTGGCAGCAAAAGCTGGACGTTTGTCTTTTTTGCTCCGGAGGCTGCCGAAAGCGAAAACAGGTGCTTTTGAGGATGGAGTCCGCAGGAAAGCAGAGAGGGCCAAATTGTCTGTGGCATTTGAAAGGGTTCCAGGAGGCAATGAGAACCAGCATTACTTTTCCCCGCTGGCACCTTTGCTGTGGCAGCAAAAGCTGGACGTTTGTCTTTTTTGCTCCGGAGGCTGCCGAAAGCGAAAACAGGTGCTTTTGAGGATGGAGTCCGCAGGAAAGGAGAGAGGGCCAAATTGGCTGTGGCATTTGAAGAGGTTCCAGGAGGCAGTGAGAACCAGCATTACTTTTCCCCGCTGGCACCTTTGCTGTGGCAGCAAAACCTGGACGTTTGTAGTTTTTGCTCTGGAGGCTGCCGAAAGCGAAAACAGGTGCTTTTGAGGATGGAGTCCGCAGGAAAGCAGAGAGGGCCAAATTGTCTGGGGCATTTGAAAGAGTTCTAGGAGGTAGTTAGAACCAGCATTACTTTTCCCCGCTGGCACCTTTGCTGTGGCAGCAAAAGCTGGACGTTTGTCTTTTTTGCTCTGGAGGCTGCCGAAAGCGAAAACAGGTGCTTTTGAGGATGGAGTCCGCAGGAAAGCAGAGAGGGCCAAATTGTCTGTGGCATTTGGAAGAGTTCTAGGAGGTACTGAGAACCAGCATTACTTTTCCCCGCTGGCACCTTTGCTGTGGCAGCAAAAGCTGGACGTTTGTCTTTTTTGCTCCGGAGGCTGCCGAAAGCGAAAACAGGTGCTTTTAAGGATGGAGTCCGCAGGAAAGCAGAGAGGGCCAAATTGTCTGGGGCATTTGAAAGAGTTCCAGGAGGCAGTGAGAACCAGCATTACTTTTCCCCGCTGGCACCTTTGCTGTGGCAGCAAAAGCTGGACGTTTGTCTTTTTTGCTCCGGAGGCTGCCGAAAGCGAAAACAGGTGCTTTTGAGGATGGAGTCCGCAGGAAAGCAGAGAGGGCCAAATTGTCTGGGGCATTTGAAAGGGTTCCAGGAGGCAGTGAGAACCAGCATTACTTTTCCCCGCTGGCACCTTTGCTGTGGCAGCAAAACCTGGACGTTTGTCTTTTTTGCTCCTGAGGATGCCGAAAGCGAAAACAGGTGCTTTTGAGGATGGAGTCCGCAGGAAAGCAGAGAGGGCCAAATTGTCTGTGGCATTTGAAAGAGTTCCAGGAGGCAGTGAGAACCAGCATTACTTTTGCCCGCTGGCACCTTTGCTGTGGCAGCAAAACCTGGACGTTTTTCTTTTTTGCTCCGGAGGCTGCCGAAAGCGAAAACAGGTGCTTTTGAGGATGCAATCCGCAGGAAAGCAGAGAGGGCCAAATTGTCTGGGGCATTTGAAGAGGTTCCAGGAGGCAATGAGGACCAGCATTACTTTTCCCCGCTGGCACCTTTGCTGTGGCAGCAAAACCTGGACGTTTGTACATTTTGCTCTGGAGGCTGCCGAAAGCGAAAACAGGTGCTTTTGAGGATGGAGTCCGCAGGAAAGCAGAGAGGGCCAAATTGTCTGTGGCATTTGAAAGAGTTCCAGGAGGCAGTGAGAACCAGCATTACTTTTGCCCGCTGGCACCTTTGCTGTGGCAGCAAAACCTGGACGTTTGTCTTTTTTGCTCCGGAGGCTGCCGAAAGCGAAAACAGGTGCTTTTGAGGATGGAGTCCGCAGGAAAGCAGAGAGGGCCAAATTGTCTGGGGCATTTGAAAGAGTTCCAGGAGGCAGTGAGAACCAGCATTACTTTTCCCCGCTGGCACCTTTGCTGTGGCAGCAAAAGCTGGACGTTTGTCTTTTTTGCTCCGGAGGCTGCCGAAAGCGAAAACAGGTGCTTTTGAGGATGGAGTCCGCAGGAAAGCAGAGAGGGCCAAATTGTCTGTGGCATTTGAAGAGGTTCCAGGAGGCAGTGAGAACCAGCATTACTTTTCCCGGCTGGCACCTTTGCTGAGGCAGCAAAATTTGGACGTTTGTCTTTTTTGCTCCGGAGGTTGTCGAAAGCAAAAACAGGTGCTTTTGAGGATGGAGTCCGCAGGAAAGCAGAGAGGGCCAAATTGTCTGTGGCATTTGAAGAGGTTCCAGGAGGCAATGAGGACCAGCATTACTTTTCCCCGCTGGCACCTTTGCTGTGGCAGCAAAAGCTGGACGTTTGTCTTTTTTGCTCTGGAGGCTGCCGAAAGCGAAAACAGGTGCTTTTGAGGATGGAGTCCGCAGGAAAGCAGAGAGGGCCAAATTGTCTGGGGCATTTGAAAGAGTTCTAGGAGGTAGTGAGAACCAGCATTACTTTTCCCCGCTGGCACCTTTGCTGTGGCAGCAAAAGCTGGACGTTTGTCTTTTTTGCTCCGGAGGCTGCCGAAAGCGAAAACAGGTGCTTTTGAGGATGGAGTCCGCAGGAAAGCAGAGAGGGCCAAATTGTCTGGGGCATTTGAAAGGGTTCCAGGAGGCAGTGAGAACCAGCATTACTTTTCCCGGCTGGCACCTTTGCTGTGGCAGCAAAAGCTGGACGTTTGTCTTTTTTGCTCCGGAGGCTGCCGAAAGCGAAAACAGGTGCTTTTGAGGATGGAGTCCGCAGGAAAGCAGAGAGGGCCAAATTGTCTGGGGCATTTGAAAGAGTTCTAGGAGGTAGTTAGAACCAGCATTACTTTTCCCGGCTGGCACCTTTGCTGTGGCAGCAAAAGCTGGACGTTTGTCTTTTTTGCTCTGGAGGCTGCCGAAAGCGAAAACAGGTGCTTTTGAGGATGGAGTCCGCAGGAAAGCAGAGAGGGCCAAATTGTCTGTGGCATTTGAAGAGGTTCCAGGAGGCAGTGAGAACCAGCATTACTTTTCCCGGCTGGCACCTTTGCTGAGGCAGCAAAATTTGGACGTTTGTCTTTTTTGCTCCGGAGGCTGCCGAAAGCGAAAACAGGTGCTTTTGAGGATGGAGTCCGCAGGAAAGCAGAGAGGGCCAAATTGTCTGTGGCATTTGAAGAGGTTCCAGGAGGCAATGAGGACCAGCATTACTTTTCCCCGCTGGCACCTTTGCTGTGGCAGCAAAAGCTGGACGTTTGTCTTTTTTGGTCCTGAGGATGCCGAAAGCGAAAACAGGTGCTTTTGAGGATGTAGTACGCAGGAAAGCAGAGAGGGCCAAATAGTCTGGAGCATTTGAAAGGGTTCCAGGACGCAGTGAGAACCAGCATTACTTTTGCCCGCTGGCACCTTTGCTGTGGCAGCAAAACCTGGACGTTTGTCTTTTTTGCTCCGGAGGCTGCCGAAAGCGAAAACAGGTGCTTTTGAGGATGGAGTCCGCAGGAAAGCAGAGAGGGCCAAATTGTCTGGGGCATTTGAAAGAGTTCCAGGAGGCAGTGAGAACCAGCATTACTTTTCCCCGCTGGCACCTTTGCTGTGGCAGCAAAAGCTGGACGTTTGTCTTTTTTGCTCCGGAGGCTGCCGAAAGCGAAAACAGGTGCTTTTGAGGATGGAGTCCGCAGGAAAGCAGAGAGGGCCAAATTGTCTGTGGCATTTGAAGAGGTTCCAGGAGGCAGTGAGAACCAGCATTACTTTTCCCGGCTGGCACCTTTGCTGAGGCAGCAAAATTTGGACGTTTGTCTTTTTTGCTCCGGAGGTTGTCGAAAGCAAAAACAGGTGCTTTTGAGGATGGAGTCCGCAGGAAAGCAGAGAGGGCCAAATTGTCTGTGGCATTTGAAGAGGTTCCAGGAGGCAATGAGGACCAGCATTACTTTTCCCCGCTGGCACCTTTGCTGTGGCAGCAAAAGCTGGACGTTTGTCTTTTTTGCTCTGGAGGCTGCCGAAAGCGAAAACAGGTGCTTTTGAGGATGGAGTCCGCAGGAAAGCAGAGAGGGCCAAATTGTCTGGGGCATTTGAAAGAGTTCTAGGAGGTAGTGAGAACCAGCATTACTTTTCCCCGCTGGCACCTTTGCTGTGGCAGCAAAAGCTGGACGTTTGTCTTTTTTGCTCCGGAGGCTGCCGAAAGCGAAAACAGGTGCTTTTGAGGATGGAGTCCGCAGGAAAGCAGAGAGGGCCAAATTGTCTGGGGCATTTGAAAGGGTTCCAGGAGGCAGTGAGAACCAGCATTACTTTTCCCGGCTGGCACCTTTGCTGTGGCAGCAAAAGCTGGACGTTTGTCTTTTTTGCTCCGGAGGCTGCCGAAAGCGAAAACAGGTGCTTTTGAGGATGGAGTCCGCAGGAAAGCAGAGAGGGCCAAATTGTCTGGGGCATTTGAAAGAGTTCTAGGAGGTAGTTAGAACCAGCATTACTTTTCCCGGCTGGCACCTTTGCTGTGGCAGCAAAAGCTGGACGTTTGTCTTTTTTGCTCTGGAGGCTGCCGAAAGCGAAAACAGGTGCTTTTGAGGATGGAGTCCGCAGGAAAGCAGAGAGGGCCAAATTGTCTGTGGCATTTGAAGAGGTTCCAGGAGGCAGTGAGAACCAGCATTACTTTTCCCGGCTGGCACCTTTGCTGAGGCAGCAAAATTTGGACGTTTGTCTTTTTTGCTCCGGAGGTTGTCGAAAGCGAAAACAGGTGCTTTTGAGGATGGAGTCCGCAGGAAAGCAGAGAGGGCCAAATTGTCTGTGGCATTTGAAGAGGTTCCAGGAGGCAATGAGGACCAGCATTACTTTTCCCCGCTGGCACCTTTGCTGTGGCAGCAAAAGCTGGACGTTTGTCTTTTTTGCTCCGGAGGCTGCCGAAAGCGAAAACAGGTGCTTTTGAGGATGGAGTCCGCAGGAAAGCAGAGAGGGCCAAATTGTCTGGGTCATTTGAAAGAGTTCCAGGAGGCAGTGAGAACCAGCATTACTTTTCCCGGCAGGCACCTTTGCTGTGGCAGCAAAAGCTGGACGTTTGTCTTTTTTGCTCCGGAGGCTGCCGAAAGCGAAAACAGGTGCTTTTGAGGATGCAATCCGCAGGAAAGCAGAGAGGGCCAAATTGTCTGGGGCATTTGAAAGGGTTCCAGGAGGCAGTGAGAACCAGCATTACTTTTCCCCGCTGGCACCTTTGCTGTGGCAGCAAAAGCTGGACGTTTGTCTTTTTTGCTCCGGAGGCTGCCGAAAGCGAAAACAGGTGCTTTTGAGGATGGAGTCCGCAGGAAAGCAGAGACGGCCAAATTGTCTATGGCATTTGAAAGAGTTCCAGGAGGCAGTGAGAACCAGCATTACTTTTGCCCGCTGGCACCTTTGCTGTGGCAGCAAATCCTGGACGTTTGTCTTTTTTGCTCCGGAGGCTGCCGAAAGCGAAAACAGGTGCTTTTGAGAATGGAGTCCGCAAGAAAGCAGAGAGGGCCAAATTGTCTGGGGCATTTGAAAGGGTTCCAGGAGGCAGTGAGAACCAGCATTACTTTTCCCGGCTGGCACCTTTGCTGTGGCAGCAAAACCTGGACGTTTGTCTTTTTTGCTCCGGAGGCTGCCGAAAGCGAAAACAGGTGCTTTTGAGGATGGAGTCCGCAGGAAAGCAGAGAGGGCCAAATTGTCTGTGGCATTTGAAGAGGTTCCAGGAGGCAATGAGGACCAGCATTACTTTTCCCCGCTGGCACCTTTGCTGTGGCAGCAAAAGCTGGACGTTTGTCTTTTTTGCTCCGGAGGCTGCCGAAAGCGAAAACAGGTGCTTTTGAGGATGGAGTCCGCAGGAAAGCAGAGAGGGCCAAATTGTCTGGGGCATTTGAAAGGGTTCCAGGAGGCAGTGAGAACCAGCATTACTTTTCCCGGCTGGCACCTTTGCTGTGGCAGCAAAAGCTGGACGTTTGTCTTTTTTGCTCCGGAGGCTGCCGAAAGCGAAAACAGGTGCTTTTGAGGATGGACCGCAGGAAAGCAGAGAGGGCCAAATTGTCTGTGGCATTTGAAGAGGTTCCAGGACGCAGTGAGAACCAGCATTACTTTTCCCCGCTGGCACCTTTGCTGTGGCAGCAAAAGCTGGACGTTTGTCTTTTTTGCTCTGGAGGCTGCCGAATGCGAAACGAGGTGCTTTTGAGGATGGAGTCCGCAGGAAAGCAGAGAGGGCCAAATTGTCTGTGGCATTTGAAGAGGTTCCAGGACGCAGTGAGAACCAGCATTACTTTTCCCCGCTGGCACCTTTGCTGTGGCAGCAAAAGCTGGACGTTTGTCTTTTTTGCTCCGGAGGCTGCCGAAAGCGAAAACAGGTGCTTTTGAGGATGGAGTCCGCAGGAAAGCAGAGAGGGCCAAATTGTCTGTGGCATTTGAAGAGGTTCCAGGAGGCAGTGAGAACCAGCATTACTTTTCCCGGCTGGCACCTTTGCTGTGGCAGCAAAACTTGGACGTTTGTCTTTTTTGCTCCGGAGGTTGTCGAAAGCGAAAACAGGTGCTTTTGAGGATGGAGTCCGCAGGAAAGCAGAGAGGGCCAAATTGTCTGGGGCATTTGAAAGGGTTCCAGGAGGCAGTGAGAACCAGCATTACTTTTCCCCGGTGGAACCTTTGCTGTGGCAGCAAAACCTGGACGTTTGTCTTTTTTGCTCTGGAGGCTGCCGAAAGCGAAAACAGGTGCTTTTGAGGATGGAGTCCGCAGGAAAGCAGAGAGGGCCAAATTGTCTGTGGCATTTGAAGAGGTTCCAGGAGGCAATGAGAACCAGCATTACTTTTCCCCGCTGGCACCTTTGCTGTGGCAGCAAAAGCTGGACGTTTGTCTTTTTTGCTCCGGAGGCTGCCGAAAGCGAAAACAGGTGCTTTTGAGGATGGAGTCCGCAGGAAAGCAGAGAGGGCCAAATTGTCTGGGGCATTTGAAAGGGTTCCAGGAGGCAGTGAGAACCAGCATTACTTTTCCCCGCTGGCACCTTTGCTGTGGCAGCAAAAGCTGGACGTTTGTCTTTTTTGCTCTGGAGGCTGCCGAAAGCGAAAACAGGTGCTTTTGAGGATGGAGTCCGCAGGAAAGCAGAGAGGGCCAAATTGTCTGTGGCATTTGAAGAGGTTCCAGGAGGCAATGAGAACCAGCATTACTTTTCCCCGCTGGCACCTTTGCTGTGGCAGCAAAAGCTGGACGTTTGTCTTTTTTGCTCCGGAGGCTGCCGAAAGCGAAAACAGGTGCTTTTGAGGATGGAGTCCGCAGGAAAGCAGAGAGGGCCAAATTGTCTGTGGCATTTGAAAGGGTTCCAGGAGGCAATGAGAACCAGCATTACTTTTCCCTGCTGGCACCTTTGCTGTGGCAGCAAAAGCTGGACGTTTGTCTTTTTTTGCTCCTGAGGCTGCCGAAAGCGAAAACAGGTGCTTTTGAGGATGGAGTCCGCAGGAAAGGAGAGAGGGCCAAATTGGCTGTGGCATTTGAAGAGGTTCCAGGACGCAGTGAGAACCAGCATTACTTTTCCCCGCTGGCACCTTTGCTGTGGCAGCAAAACCTGGACGTTTGTAGTTTTTGCTCTGGAGGCTGCCGAAAGCGAAAACAGGTGCTTTTGAGGATGGAGTCCGCAGGAAAGCAGAGAGGGCCAAATTGTCTGGGGCATTTGAAAGAGTTCTAGGAGGTAGTTAGAACCAGCATTACTTTTCCCCGCTGGCACCTTTGCTGTGGCAGCAAAAGCTGGACGTTTGTCTTTTTTGCTCTGGAGGCTGCCGAAAGCGAAAACAGGTGCTTTTAAGGATGGAGTCCGCAGGAAAGCAGAGAGGGCCAAATTGTCTGGGGCATTTGAAAGAGTTCCAGGAGGCAGTGAGAACCAGCATTACTTTTCCCCGCTGGCACCTTTGCTGTGGCAGCAAAAGCTGGACGTTTGTCTTTTTTGCTCCGGAGGCTGCCGAAAGCGAAAACAGGTGCTTTTAAGGATGGAGTCCGCAGGAAAGCAGAGAGGGCCAAATTGTCTGGGGCATTTGAAAGAGTTCCAGGAGGCAGTGAGAACCAGCATTACTTTTCCCCGCTGGCACCTTTGCTGTGGCAGCAAAAGCTGGACGTTTGTCTTTTTTGCTCCGGAGGCTGCCGAAAGCGAAAACAGGTGCTTTTGAGGATGCAATCCGCAGGAAAGAAGAGAGGGCCAAATTGTCTGGGGCATTTGAAAGAGTTCCAGGAGGCAGTGAGAACCAGCATTACTTTTCCCCGCTGGCACCTTTGCTGTGGCAGCAAAAGCTGGACGTTTGTCTTTTTTGCTCCTGAGGATGCCGAAAGCGAAAACAGGTGCTTTTGAGGATGGAGTCCGCAGGAAAGCAGAGAGGGCCAAATTGTCTGTGGCATTTGAAAGAGTTCCAGGAGGCAGTGAGAACCAGCATTACTTTTCCCCGCTGGCACCTTTGCTGTGGCAGCAAAACCTGGACGTTTGTCTTTTTTGCTCCGGAGGCTGCCGAAAGCGAAAACAGGTGCTTTTGAGGATGGAGTCCGCAGGAAAGGAGAGAGGGCCAAATTGTCTGTGGCATTTGAAGAGGTTCCAGGAGGCAATGAGGACCAGCATTACTTTTCCCCGCTGGCACCTTTGCTGTGGCAGCAAAAGCTGGACGTTTGTCTTTTTTGGTCCTGAGGATGCCGAAAGCGAAAACAGGTTCTTTTGAGGATGGAGTCCGCAGGAAAGCAGAGAGGGCCAAATTGTCTGGGGCATTTGAAGAGTTCTAGGAGGTAGTGAGAACCAGCATTACTTTTCCCCGCTGGCACCTTTGCTGTGGCAGCAAAAGCTGGACGTTTGTCTTTTTTGCTCCGGAGGCTGCCGAAAGCGAAAACAGGTGCTTTTGAGGATGGAGTCCGCAGGAAAGCAGAGAGGGCCAAATTGTCTGGGGCATTTGAAAGGGTTCCAGGAGGCAGTGAGAACCAGCATTACTTTTCCCGGCTGGCACCTTTGCTGTGGCAGCAAAAGCTGGACGTTTGTCTTTTTTGCTCCGGAGGCTGCCGAAAGCGAAAACAGGTGCTTTTGAGGATGGAGTCCGCAGGAAAGCAGAGAGGGCCAAATTGTCTGTGGCATTTGAAAGGGTTCCAGGAGGCAGTGAGAACCAGCATTACTTTTCCCGGCTGGCACCTTTGCTGTGGCAGCAAAAGCTGGACGTTTGTCTTTTTTGCTCCGGAGGCTGCCGAAAGCGAAAACAGGTGCTTTTGAGGATGGAGTCCGCAGGAAAGGAGAGAGGGCCAAATTGGCTGTGGCATTTGAAGAGGTTCCAGGACGCAGTGAGAACCAGCATTACTTTTCCCCGCTGGCACCTTTGCTGTGGCAGCAAAACCTGGACGTTTGTACTTTTTGCTCTGGAGGCTGCCGAAAGCGAAAACAGGTGCTTTTGAGGATGGAGTCCGCAGGAAAGCAGAGAGGGCCAAATTGTCTGGGGCATTTGAAAGAGTTCTAGGAGGTAGTTAGAACCAGCATTACTTTTCCCCGCTGGCACCTTTGCTGTGGCAGCAAAAGCTGGACGTTTGTCTTTTTTGCTCCGGAGGCTGCCGAAAGCGAAAACAGGTGCTTTTAAGGATGGAGTCCGCAGGAAAGCAGAGAGGGCCAAATTGTCTGGGGCATTTGAAAGAGTTCCAGGAGGCAGTGAGAACCAGCATTACTTTTCCCGGCTGGCACCTTTGCTGTGGCAGCAAAAGCTGGACGTTTGTCTTTTTTGCTCCTGAGGATGCCGAAAGCGAAAACAGGTGCTTTTGAGGATGGAGTCCGCAGGAAAGCAGAGAGGGCCAAATTGTCTGGGGCATTTGAAAGGGTTCCAGGAGGCAGTGAGAACCAGCATTACTTTTCCCCGCTGGCACCTTTGCTGTGGCAGCAAAAGCTGGACGTTTGTCTTTTTTGCTCCGGAGGCTGCCGAAAGCGAAAACAGGTGCTTTTGAGGATGGAGTCCGCAGGAAAGCAGAGAGGGCCAAATTGTCTGGGGCATTTGAAAGAGTTCCAGGAGGCAGTGAGAACCAGCATTACTTTTCCCGGCAGGCACCTTTGCTGTGGCAGCAAAAGCTGGACGTTTGTCTTTTTTGCTCCGGAGGCTGCTGAAAGCGAAAACAGGTGCTTTTGAGGATGCAATCCGCAGGAAAGCAGAGAGGGCCAAATTGTCTGGGGCATTTGAAAGGGTTCCAGGAGGCAGTGAGAACCAGCATTACTTTTGCCCGCTGGCACCTTTGCTGTTGCAGCAAAACCTGGACGTTTGTCTTTTTTGCTCCGGAGGCTGCCGAAAGCGAAAACAGGTGCTTTTGAGGATGGAGTCCGCAGGAAAGCAGAGAGGGCCAAATTGTCTGTGGCATTTGAAAGAGTTCCAGGAGGCAGTGAGAACCAGCATTACTTTTGCCCGCTGGCACCTTTGCTGTGGCAGCAAATCCTGGACGTTTGTCTTTTTTGCTCCGGAGGTTGCCGAAAGCGAAAACAGGTGCTTTTGAGAATGGAGTCCGCAAGAAAGCAGAGAGGGCCAAATTGTCTGGGGCATTTGAAAGGGTTCCAGGAGGCAGTGAGAACCAGCATTACTTTTCCCGGCTGGCACCTTTGCTGTGGCAGCAAAACCTGGACGTTTGTCTTTTTTGCTCCGGAGGCTGCCGAAAGCGAAAACAGGTGCTTTTGAGGATGGAGTCCGCAGGAAAGCAGAGAGGGCCAAATTGTCTGTGGCATTTGAAGAGGTTCCAGGAGGCAATGAGGACCAGCATTACTTTTCCCCGCTGGCACCTTTGCTGTGGCAGCAAAAGCTGGACGTTTGTCTTTTTTGCTCCGGAGGCTGCCGAAAGCGAAAACAGGTGCTTTTGAGGATGGAGTCCGCAGGAAAGCAGAGAGGGCCAAATTGTCTGGGGCATTTGAAAGGGTTCCAGGAGGCAGTGAGAACCAGCATTACTTTTCCCCGGTGGCACCTTTGCTGTGGCAGCAAAAGCTGGACGTTTGTCTTTTTTGCTCCGGAGGCTGCCGAAAGCGAAAACAGGTGCTTTTGAGGATGGAGTCCGCAGGAAAGCAGAGAGGGCCAAATTGTCTGTGGCATTTGAAGAGGTTCCAGGACGCAGTGAGAACCAGCATTACTTTTCCCCGCTGGCACCTTTGCTGTGGCAGCAAAAGCTGGACGTTTGTCTTTTTTGCTCTGGAGGCTGCCGAATGCGAAACGAGGTGCTTTTGAGGATGGAGTCCGCAGGAAAGCAGAGAGGGCCAAATTGTCTGTGGCATTTGAAGAGGTTCCAGGACGCAGTGAGAACCAGCATTACTTTTCCCCGCTGGCACCTTTGCTGTGGCAGCAAAAGCTGGACGTTTGTCTTTTTTGTTCCGGAGGCTGCCGAAAGCGAAAACAGGTGCTTTTGAGGATGGAGTCCGCAGGAAAGCAGAGAGGGCCAAATTGTCTGTGGCATTTGAAGAGGTTCCAGGAGGCAGTGAGAACCAGCATTACTTTTCCCGGCTGGCACCTTTGCTGTGGCAGCAAAACTTGGACGTTTGTCTTTTTTGCTCCGGAGGTTGTCGAAAGCGAAAACAGGTGCTTTTGAGGATGGAGTCCGCAGGAAAGCAGAGAGGGCCAAATTGTCTGTGGCATTTGAAGAGGTTCCAGGAGGCAATGAGGACCAGCATTACTTTTCCCCGCTGGCACCTTTGCTGTGGCAGCACAAGCTGGACGTTTGTCTTTTTTGGTCCTGAGGATGCCGAAAGCGAAAACAGGTGCTTTTGAGGATGTAGTACGCAGGAAAGCAGAGAGGGCCAAATAGTCTGGAGCATTTGAAAGGGTTCCAGGAGGCAGTGAGAACCAGCATTACTTTTCCCGGCTGGCACCTTTGCTGTGGCAGCAAAACCTGGACGTTTGTCTTTTTTGCTCCGGAGGCTGCCGAAAGCGAAAACAGGTGCTTTTGAGGATGGAGTCCGCAGGAAAGCAGAGAGGGCCAAATTGTCTGTGGCATTTGAAGAGGTTCCAGGACGCAGTGAGAACCAGCATTACGTTTCCCCGCTGGCACCTTTGCTGTGGCAGTAAAACCTGGACGTTTGTCTTTTTTGCTCTGGAGGCTGACGAAAGCGAAAACAGGTGCTTTTGAGGATGGAGTCCGCAGGAAAGCAGAGAGGGCCAAATTGTCTGTGGCATTTGAAAGGATTCCAGGAGGCAGTGAGAACCAGCATTACTTTTCCCCGCTGGCACCTTTGCTGTGGCAGCAAAAGCTGGACGTTTGTCTTTTTTGCTCCGGAGGGCGCCGAAAGCGAAAATAGGTTCTTTTGAGGATGGAGTCCGAAGGAAAGCAGAGAGGGCCAAATTGTCTGTGGCTTTTGAAAGGGTTCCAGGAGGCAGTGAGAACCAGCATTACTTTTCCCCGCTGGCACCTTTGCTGTGGCAGCAAAAGCTGGACGTTTGTCTTTTTTGCACCGGAGGCTGCCGAAAGCGAAAACAGGTGCTTTTGAGGATGGAGTCCGCAGGAAAGCAGAGAGGGCCAAATTGTCTTTGGCATTTAAAGAGGTTCCAGGAGGCAGTGAGGACCAGCATTACTTTTCCCCGCTGGCACCTTTGCTGCGGCAGCAAAAGCTGGACGTTTGTCTTTTTACTACCGGAGGGCGCCGAAAGTGAAAAAAGGCGCTTTTGAGGATAGAGTCCACAGGAAAGCAGAGAGGGCCAAATTGTCTGAGGCATTTGAAAGGGTTCCAGGAGGCAGTGAGAACCAGCATTACTTTTCCCCGCTGGCACCTTTGCTGTGGCAGCAAAAGCTGGACGTTTGTCTTTTTTGCTCCGGAGGTTGCCGAAAGCGAAAACAGGTGCTTTTGAGGATGGAGTCCACAGGAAAGCAGAGAGGGCCAAATTGTCTGTGGCATTTGAAAGGGTTCCAGGAGGCAGTGAGAACCAGCATTCCTTTTCCCCGCTGGCACCTTTGCTGTGGCAGCAAAAGCTGGACGTTTGTCTTTTTTGCTCCGGAGGCTGCCGAAAGCGAAAACAGCTGCTTTTGAGGATGGAGTCCGCAGAAAAGCAGAGAGGGCCAAATTGTCTGTGGCATTTGAAAGGGTTCCAGGAGGCAGTGAGAACCAGCATTACTTTTCCCCGCTGGCACCTTTGCTGTGGCAGCAAAAGCTGGACGTTTGTCTTTTTTGCTCCGGAGGCTGCCCAAAGCGAAAACAGGTGCTTTTGATGATGGAGTCCGCAGGAAAGCAGAGAGGGCCAAATTGTCTTTGGCATTTAAAGAGGTTCCAGGAGGCAGTGAGGACCAGCATTACTTTTCCCCGCTGGCACCTTTGCTGCGGCAGCAAAAGCTGGACGTTTGTCTTTTTACCACCGGAGGGCGCCGAAAGCGAAAACAGGTGCTTTTGAGGATGGAGTCCACAGGAAAGCACAGAGGGCTAAATTGTCTGTGGCATTTGAAAGGGTTCCAGGAGGCAGTGAGAACCAGCATTACTTTTCCCCGCTGGCACCTTTGCTGTGGCAGCAAAAGCTGGACGTTTGTCTTTTTTGCTCCGGAGGCTGCCGAAAGCGAAAACAGCTGCTTTTGAGGATGGAGTCCACAGGAAAGCAGAGAGGGCCAAATTGTCTGTGGCATTTGAAGAGGTTCCAGGAGGCAGTGAGAACCAGCATTACTTTTCCCCGCTGGTACCTTTGCTGTGGCAGCAAAAGCTGGACGTTTGTCTTTTTTGCTCCGGAGGTTGCCGAAAGCGAAAACAGGTGCTTTTGAGGATAGAGTCCGCAGGAAAGCAGAGAGAGCCAAATTGTCTGTGGCATTTGAAGGAGTTCCAGGAGGCAGTGAGAACCAGCATTACTTTTCCCCGCTGGCACCTTTGCTGTGGCAGCAAAAGCTGGACGTTTGTCTTTTTTGCTCCGGAGGCTGCCGAAAGCGAAAACAGCTGCTTTTGAGGATGGAGTCCGCAGGAAAGCAGAGAGGGCCAAATTGTCTTTGGCATTTAAAGAGGTTCCAGGAGGCAGTGAGGACCAGCATTACTTTTCCCCGCTGGCACCTTTGCTGCGGCAGCAAAAGCTGGACGTTTGTCTTTTTACTACCGGAGGGCGCCGAAAGTGAAAAAAGGCGCTTTTGAGGATAGAGTCCACAGGAAAGCAGAGAGGGCCAAATTGTCTGAGGCATTTGAAAGGGTTCCAGGAGGCAGTGAGAACCAGCATTACTTTTCCCCGCTGGCACCTTTGCTGTGGCAGCAAAAGCTGGACGTTTGTCTTTTTTGCTCCAGAGGCTGCCGAAAGCGAAAACAGGTGCTTTTGAGGATGGAGTCCACAGGAAAGCAGAGAGGGCCAAATTGTCTGTGGCATTTGAAAGGGTTCCAGGAGGCAGTGAGAACCAGCATTACTTTTCCCCGCTGGCACCTTTGCTGTGGCAGCAAAAGCTGGACGTTTGTCTTTTTTGCTCCGGAGGCTGCCGAAAGCGAAAACAGCTGCTTTTGAGGATGGAGTCCACAGGAAAGCAGAGAGGGCCAAATTGTCTGTGGCATTTGAAGAGGTTCCAGGAGGCAGTGAGAACCAGCATTACTTTTCCCCGCTGGTACCTTTGCTGTGGCAGCAAAAGCTGGACGTTTGTCTTTTTTGCTCCGGAGGGCGCCGAAAGCGAAAATAGGTTCTTTTGAGGATGGAGTCCGCAGGAAAGCAGAGAGGGCCAAATTGTCTGTGGCATTTGAAAGGGTTCCAGGAGGCAGTGAGAACCAGCATTACTTTTCCCCGCTGGCACCTTTGCTGTGGCAGCAAAAGCTGGACGTTTGTCTTTTTTGCTCCGGAGGGCGCCGAAAGCGAAAATAGGTTCTTTTGAGGATGGAGTCCGCAGGAAAGCAGAGAGGGCCAAATTGTCTGTGGCATTTGAAAGGGTTCCAGGAGGCAGTGAGAACCAGCATTACTTTTCCCCGCTGGCACCTTTGCTGTGGCAGCAAAAGCTGGACGTTTGTCTTTTTTGCTCCGGAGGCTGCCCAAAGCGAAAACAGGTGCTTTTGATGATGGAGTCCGCAGGAAAGCAGAGAGGGCCAAATTGTCTTTGGCATTTAAAGAGGTTCCAGGAGGCAGTGAGGACCAGCATTACTTTTCCCCGCTGGCACCTTTGCTGCGGCAGCAAAAGCTGGACGTTTGTCTTTTTACCACCGGAGGGCGCCGAAAGTGAAAAAAGGCGCTTTTGAGGATAGAGTACGCAGGAAAGCAGAGAGGGCCAAATTGTCTGTGGCATTTGAAAGGGTTCCAGGAGGCAGTGAGAACCAGCATTACTTTTCCCCGCTGGCACCTTTGCTGTGGCAGCAAAAGCTGGACGTTTGTCTTTTTTGCTCCGGAGGTTGCCGAAAGCGAAAACAGGTGCTTTTGAGGATGGAGTCCGCAGGAAAGCAGAGAGGGCCAAATTGTCTGTGGCATTTGAAAGGGTTCCAGGAGGCAGTGAGAACCAGCATTACTTTTCCCCGCTGGCACCTTTGCTGTGGCAGCAAAAGCTGGACGTTTGTCTTTTTTGCTCCGGAGGTTGCCGAAAGCGATAACAGGTGCTTTTGAGGATGGAGTCCGCAGGAAAGCAGAGAGAGCCAAATTGTCTGTGGCATTTAAAGGAGTTCCAGGAGGCAGTGAGAACCAGCATTACTTTTCCCCGCTGGCACCTTTGCTGTGGCAGCAAAAGCTGGACGTTTGTCTTTTTTGCTCCGGAGGCTGCCGAAAGCGAAAACAGCTGCTTTTGAGGATGGAGTCCACAGGAAAGCAGAGAGGGCCAAATTGTCTTTGGCATTTAAAGAGGTTCCAGGAGGCAGTGAGGACCAGCATTACTTTTCCCCGCTGGCACCTTTGCTGTGGCAGCAAAAGCTGGACGTTTGTCTTTTTACTACCGGAGGGCGCCGAAAGTGACAAAAGGCGCTTTTGAGGATAGAGTCCACAGGAAAGCAGAGAGGGCCAAATTGTCTGAGGCATTTGAAAGGGTTCCAGGAGGCAGTGAGAACCAGCATTACTTTTCCCCGCTGGCACCTTTGCTGTGGCAGCAAAAGCTGGACGTTTGTCTTTTTTGCTCCAGAGGCTGCCCAAAGCGAAAACAGGTGCTTTTGAGGATGGAGTCCACAGGAAAGCAGAGAGGGCCAAATTGTCTGTGGCATTTGAAAGGGTTCCAGGAGGCAGTGAGAACCAGCATTACTTTTCCCCGCTGGCACCTTTGCTGTGGCAGCAAAAGCTGGACGTTTGTCTTTTTTGCTCCGGAGGCTGCCGAAAGCGAAAACAGCTGCTTTTGAGGATGGAGTCCACAGGAAAGCAGAGAGGGCCAAATTGTCTGTGGCATTTGAAGAGGTTCCAGGAGGCAGTGAGAACCAGCATTACTTTTCCCCGCTGGTACCTTTGCTGTGGCAGCAAAAGCTGGACGTTTGTCTTTTTTGCTCCGGAGGGCGCCGAAAGCGAAAATAGGTTCTTTTGAGGATGGAGTCCGCAGGAAAGCAGAGAGGGCCAAATTGTCTGTGGCATTTGAAAGGGTTCCAGGAGGCAGTGAGAACCAGCATTACTTTTCCCCGCTGGCACCTTTGCTGTGGCAGCAAAAGCTGGACGTTTGTCTTTTTTGCTCCGGAGGGCGCCGAAAGCGAAAATAGGTTCTTTTGAGGATGGAGTCCGAAGGAAAGCAGAGAGGGCCAAATTGTCTGTGGCATTTGAAAGGGTTCCAGGAGGCAGTGAGAACCAGCATTACTTTTCCCCGCTGGCACCTTTGCTGTGGCAGCAAAAGCTGGACGTTTGTCTTTTTTGCTCCGGAGGCTGCCCAAAGCGAAAACAGGTGCTTTTGATGATGGAGTCCGCAGGAAAGCAGAGAGGGCCAAATTGTCTTTGGCATTTAAAGAGGTTCCAGGAGGCAGTGAGGACCAGCATTACTTTTCCCCGCTGGCACCTTTGCTGCGGCAGCAAAAGCTGGACGTTTGTCTTTTTACCACCGGAGGGCGCCGAAAGTGAAAAAAGGCGCTTTTGAGGATAAAGTCCGCAGGAAAGCAGAGAGGGCCAAATTGTCTGTGGCATTTGAAAGGGTTCCAGGAGGCAGTGAGAACCAGCATTACTTTTCCCCGCTGGCACCTTTGCTGTGGCAGCAAAAGCTGGACGTTTGTCTTTTTTGCTCCGGAGGTTGCCGAAAGCGAAAACAGGTGCTTTTGAGGATGGAGTCCGCAGGAAAGCAGAGAGGGCCAAATTGTCTGTGGCATTTGAAAGGGTTCCAGGAGGCAGTGAGAACCAGCATTACTTTTCCCCGCTGGCACCTTTGCTGTGGTAGCAAAAGCTGGACGTTTGTCTTTTTTGCTCCGGAGGCTGCCCAAAGCGAAAACAGGTGCTTTTGATGATGGAGTCCGCAGGAAAGCAGAGAGGGCCAAATTGTCTTTGGCATTTAAAGAGGTTCCAGGAGGCAGTGAGGACCAGCATTACTTTTCCCCGCTGGCACCTTTGCTGCGGCAGCAAAAGCTGGACGTTTGTCTTTTTACCACCGGAGGGCGCCGAAAGTGAAAAAAGGTGCTTTTGAGGATAGAGTCCGCAGGAAAGCAGAGAGGGCCAAATTGTCTGTGGCATTTGAAAGGGTTCCAGGAGGCAGTGAGAACCAGCATTACTTTTCCCCGCTGGCACCTTTGCTGTGGCAGCAAAAGCTGGACGTTTGTCTTTTTTGCTCCGGAGGCTGCCCAAAGCGAAAACAGGTGCTTTTGATGATGGAGTCCGCAGGAAAGCAGAGAGGGCCAAATTGTCTTTGGCATTTAAAGAGGTTCCAGGAGGCAGTGAGGACCAGCATTACTTTTCCCCGCTGGCACCTTTGCTGCGGCAGCAAAAGCTGGACGTTTGTCTTTTTACCACCGGAGGGCGCCGAAAGTGAAAACAGGTGCTTTTGAGGATAGAGTCCGCAGGAAAGCAGAGAGGGCCAAATTGTCTGTGGCATTTGAAAGGGTTCCAGGAGGCAGTGAGAACCAGCATTACTTTTCCCCGCTGGCACCTTTGCTGTGGCAGCAAAAGCTGGACGTTTGTCTTTTTTGCTCCGGAGGTTGCCGAAAGCGAAAACAGGTGCTTTTGAGGATGGAGTCCGCAGGAAAGCAGAGAGGGCCAAATTGTCTGTGGCATTTGAAAGGGTTCCAGGAGGCAGTGAGAACCAGCATTACTTTTCCCCGCTGGCACCTTTGCTGTGGCAGCAAAAGCTGGACGTTTGTCTTTTTTGCTCCGGAGGCTGCCGAAAGCGAAAACAGCTGCTTTTGAGGATGGAGTCCGCAGGAAAGCAGAGAGGGCCAAATTGTCTGTGGCATTTGAAAGGATTCCAGGAGGCAGTGAGAACCAGCATTACTTTTCCCCGCTGGCACCTTTGCTGTGGCAGCAAAAGCTGGACGTTTGTCTTTTTTGCTCCGGAGGGCGCCGAAAGTGAAAATAGGTTCTTTTGAGGATGGAGTCCGAAGGAAAGCAGAGAGGGCCAAATTGTCTGTGGCATTTGAAAGGGTTCCAGGAGGCAGTGAGAACCAGCATTACTTTTCCCCGCTGGCACCTTTGCTGTGGCAGCAAAAGCTGGACGTTTGTCTTTTTTGCTCCGGAGGCTGCCGAAAGCGAAAACAGGTGCTTTTGAGGATGGAGTCCGAAGGAAAGCAGAGAGGGCCAAATTGTCTTTGGCATTTAAAGAGGTTCCAGGAGGCAGTGAGGACCAGCATTACTTTTCCCCGCTGGCACCTTTGCTGCGGCAGCAAAAGCTGGACGTTTGTCTTTTTACTACCGGAGGGCGCCGAAAGTGAAAAAAGGCGCTTTTGAGGATAGAGTCCACAGGAAAGCAGAGAGGGCCAAATTGTCTGGGGCATTTGAAAGGGTTCCAGGAGGCAGTGAGAACCAGCATTACTTTTCCCCGCTGGCACCTTTGCTGTGGCAGCAAAAGCTGGACGTTTGTCTTTTTTGCTCCAGAGGGCGCCGAAAGTGAAAATAGGTTCTTTTGAGGATGGAGTCCGAAGGAAAGCAGAGAGGGCCAAATTGTCTGTGGCATTTGAAAGGGTTCCAGGAGGCAGTGAGAACCAGCATTACTTTTCCCCGCTGGCACCTTTGCTGTGGCAGCAAAAGCTGGACGTTTGTCTTTTTTGCTCCGGAGGCTGCCGAAAGCGAAAACAGATGCTTTTGAGGATGGAGTCCGCAGGAAAGCAGAGAGGGCCAAATTGTCTTTGGCATTTAAAGAGGTTCCAGGAGGCAGTGAGGACCAGCATTACTTTTCCCCGCTGGCACCTTTGCTGCGGCAGCAAAAGCTGGACGTTTGACTTTTTACTACCGGAGGGCGCCGAAAGTGAAAAAAGGCGCTTTTGAGGATAGAGTCCACAGAAAAGCAGAGAGGGCCAAATTGTCTGAGGCATTTGAAAGGGTTCCAGGAGGCAGTGAGAACCAGCATTACTTTTCCCCGCTGGCACCTTTGCTGTGGCAGCAAAAGTTGGACGTTTGTCTTTTTTGCTCCGGAGGGCGCCGAAAGCGAAAATAGGTTCTTTTGAGGATGGAGTCCGCAGGAAAGCAGAGAGGGCCAAATTGTCTGTGGCATTTGAAAGGGTTCCAGGAGGCAGTGAGAACCAGCATTACTTTTCCCCGCTGGCACCTTTGCTGTGGCAGCAAAAGCTGGACGTTTGTCTTTTTTGCTCCGGAGGTTGCCGAAAGCGAAAACAGGTGCTTTTGAGGATGGAGTCCGCAGGAAAGCAGAGAGGGCCAAATTGTCTGTGGCATTTGAAAGGGTTCCAGGAGGCAGTGAGAACCAACATTACTTTTCACCGCTGGCACCTTTTCTGCGGCAGCAAAAGCTGGACGTTTGTCTTTTTACCACCGGAGGGCGCCGAAAGTGAAAACAGGTGCTTTTGAGGATAGAGTCCGCAGGAAAGCAGAGAGGGCCAAATTGTCTGTGGCATTTGAAAGGGTTCCAGGAGGTAGTGAGAACCAGCATTACTTTTCCCCGCTGGCACCTTTGCTGTGGCAGCAAAAGCTGGACGTTTGTCTTTTTTGCTCCGGAGGTTGCCGAAAGCGAAAACAGGTGCTTTTGAGGATGGAGTCCGCAGGAAAGCAGAGAGGGCCAAATTGTCTGTGGCATTTGAAAGGGTTCCAGGAGGCAGTGAGAACCAGCATTACTTTTCCCCGCTGGCACCTTTGCTGTGGCAGCAAAAGCTGGACGTTTGTCTTTTTTGCTCCGGAGGCTGCCGAAAGCGAAAACAGCTGCTTTTGAGGATGGAGTCCGCAGGAAAGCAGAGAGGGCCAAATTGTCTGTGGCATTTGAAAGGATTCCAGGAGGCAGTGAGAACCAGCATTACTTTTCCCCGCTGGCACCTTTGCTGTGGCAGCAAAAGCTGGACGTTTGTCTTTTTTGCTCCGGAGGGCGCCGAAAGTGAAAATAGGTTCTTTTGAGGATGGAGTCCGAAGGAAAGCAGAGAGGGCCAAATTGTCTGTGGCATTTGAAAGGGTTCCAGGAGGCAGTGAGAACCAGCATTACTTTTCCCCGCTGGCACCTTTGCTGTGGCAGCAAAAGCTGGACGTTTGTCTTTTTTGCTCCGGAGGCTGCCGAAAGCGAAAACAGGTGCTTTTGAGGATGGAGTCCGAAGGAAAGCAGAGAGGGCCAAATTGTCTTTGGCATTTAAAGAGGTTCCAGGAGGCAGTGAGGACCAGCATTACTTTTCCCCGCTGGCACCTTTGCTGCGGCAGCAAAAGCTGGACGTTTGTCTTTTTACTACCGGAGGGCGCCGAAAGTGAAAAAAGGCGCTTTTGAGGATAGAGTCCACAGGAAAGCAGAGAGGGCCAAATTGTCTGTGGCATTTGAAAGGGTTCCAGGAGGCAGTGAGAACCAGCATTACTTTTCCCCGCTGGCACCTTTGCTGTGGCAGCAAAAGCTGGACGTTTGTCTTTTTTGCTCCGGAGGGCGCCGAAAGTGAAAATAGGTTCTTTTGAGGATGGAGTCCGAAGGAAAGCAGAGAGGGCCAAATTGTCTGTGGCATTTGAAAGGGTTCCAGGAGGCAGTGAGAACCAGCATTACTTTTCCCCGCTGGCACCTTTGCTGTGGCAGCAAAAGCTGGACGTTTGTCTTTTTTGCTCCGGAGGCTGCCGAAAGCGAAAACAGATGCTTTTGAGGATGGAGTCCGCAGGAAAGCAGAGAGGGCCAAATTGTCTTTGGCATTTAAAGAGGTTCCAGGAGGCAGTGAGGACCAGCATTACTTTTCCCCGCTGGCACCTTTGCTGCGGCAGCAAAAGCTGGACGTTTGACTTTTTACTACCGGAGGGCGCCGAAAGTGAAAAAAGGCGCTTTTGAGGATAGAGTCCACAGAAAAGCAGAGAGGGCCAAATTGTCTGAGGCATTTGAAAGGGTTCCAGGAGGCAGTGAGAACCAGCATTACTTTTCCCCGCTGGCACCTTTGCTGTGGCAGCAAAAGTTGGACGTTTGTCTTTTTTGCTCCGGAGGGCGCCGAAAGCGAAAATAGGTTCTTTTGAGGATGGAGTCCGCAGGAAAGCAGAGAGGGCCAAATTGTCTGTGGCATTTGAAAGGGTTCCAGGAGGCAGTGAGAACCAGCATTACTTTTCCCCGCTGGCACCTTTGCTGTGGCAGCAAAAGCTGGACGTTTGTCTTTTTTGCTCCGGAGGCTGCCCAAAGCGAAAACAGGTGCTTTTGATGATGGAGTCCGCAGGAAAGCAGAGAGGGCCAAATTGTCTTTGGCATTTAAAGAGGTTCCAGGAGGCAGTGAGGACCAGCATTACTTTTCCCCGCTGGCACCTTTGCTGCGGCAGCAAAAGCTGGACGTTTGTCTTTTTACCACCGGAGGGCGCCGAAAGTGAAAAAAGGCGCTTTTGAGGATAGAGTCCGCAGGAAAGCAGAGAGGGCCAAATTGTCTGTGGCATTTGAAAGGGTTCCAGGAGGCAGTGAGAACCAGCATTACTTTTCCCCGCTGGCACCTTTGCTGTGGCAGCAAAAGCTGGACGTTTGTCTTTTTTGCTCCGGAGGTTGCCGAAAGCGAAAACAGGTGCTTTTGAGGATGGAGTCCGCAGGAAAGCAGAGAGGGCCAAATTGTCTGTGGCATTTGAAAGGGTTCCAGGAGGCAGTGAGAACCAGCATTACTTTTCCCCGCTGGCACCTTTTCTGTGGCAGCAAAAGCTGGACGTTTGTCTTTTTTGCTCCGGAGGTTGCCGAAAGCGAAAACAGGTGCTTTTGAGGATGGAGTCCGCAGGAAAGCAGAGAGGGCCAAATTGTCTGTGGCATTTGAAAGGGTTCCAGGAGGCAGTGAGAACCAGCATTACTTTTCCCCGCTGGCACCTTTGCTGTGGCAGCAAAAGCTGGACGTTTGTCTTTTTTGCTCCGGAGGCTGCCGAAAGCGAAAACAGGTGCTTTTGAGGATGGAGTCCGCAGGAAAGCAGAGAGGGCCAAATTGTCTGTGGCATTTGAAAGGGTTCCAGGAGGCAGTGAGAACCAGCATTACTTTTCCCCGCTGGCACCTTTGCTGTGGCAGCAAAAGCTGGACGTTTGTCTTTTTTGCTCCGGAGGGCGCCGAAAGCGAAAATAGGTTCTTTTGAGGATGGAGTCCGAAGGAAAGCAGAGAGGGCCAAATTGTCTGTGGCATTTGAAAGGGTTCCAGGAGGCAGTGAGAACCAGCATTACTTTTCCCCGCTGGCACCTTTGCTGTGGCAGCAAAAGCTGGACGTTTGTCTTTTTTGCTCCGGAGGCTGCCGAAAGCGAAAACAGGTGCTTTTGATGATGGAGTCCGCAGGAAAGCAGAGAGGGCCAAATTGTCTGTGGCATTTAAAGAGGTTCCAGGAGGCAGTGAGGACCAGCATTACTTTTCCCCGCTGGCACCTTTGCTGCGGCAGCAAAAGCTGGACGTTTGTCTTTTTACCACCGGAGGGCGCCGAAAGTGAAAAAAGGCGCTTTTGAGGATAGAGTCCACAGGAAAGCAGAGAGGGCCAAATTGTCTGAGGCATTTGAAAGGGTTCCAGGAGGCAGTGAGAACCAGCATTACTTTTCCCCGCTGGCACCTTTGCTGTGGCAGCAAAAGCTGGACGTTTGTCTTTTTTGCTCCGGAGGTTGCCGAAAGCGAAAACAGGTGCTTTTGAGGATGGAGTCCGCAGGAAAGCAGAGAGGGCCAAATTGTCTGTGGCATTTGAAAGGGTTCCAGGAGGCAGTGAGAACCAGCATTACTTTTCCCCGCTGGCACCTTTGCTGTGGCAGCAAAAGCTGGACGTTTGTCTTTTTTGCTCCGGAGGCTGCCGAAAGCGAAAACAGCTGCTTTTGAGGATGGAGTCCACAGGAAAGCAGAGAGGGCCAAATTGTCTGTGGCATTTGAAAGGATTCCAGGAGGCAGTGAGAACCAGCATTACTTTTCCCCGCTGGCACCTTTGCTGTAGCAGCAAAAGCTGGACGTTTGTCTTTTTTGCTCCGGAGGGCGCCGAAAGCGAAAATAGGTTCTTTTGAGGATGGAGTCCGAAGGAAAGCAGAGAGGGCCAAATTGTCTGTGGCATTTGAAAGGGTTCCAGGAGGCAGTGAGAACCAGCATTCCTTTTCCCCGCTGGCACCTTTGCTGTGGCAGCAAAAGCTGGACGTTTGTCTTTTTTGCTCCGGAGGCTGCCGAAAGCGAAAACAGGTGCTTTTGATGATGGAGTCCGCAGGAAAGCAGAGAGGGCCAAATTGTCTTTGGCATTTAAAGAGGTTCCAGGAGGCAGTGAGGACCAGCATTACTTTTCCCCGCTGGCACCTTTGCTGCGGCAGCAAAAGCTGGACGTTTGTCTTTTACTACCGGAGGGCGCCGAAAGTGAAAAAAGGCGCTTTTGAGGATAGAGTCCACAGGAAAGCAGAGAGGGCCAAATTGTCTGAGGCATTTGAAAGGGTTCCAGGAGGCAGTGAGAACCAGCATTACTTTTCCCCGCTGGCACCTTTGCTGTGGCAGCAAAAGCTGGACGTTTGTCTTTTTTGCTCCGGAGGCTGCCGAAAGCGAAAACAGGTGCTTTTGAGGATGGAGTCCGCAGGAAAGCAGAGAGGGCCAAATTGTCTGTGGCATTTGAAAGGGTTCCAGGAGGCAGTGAGAACCAGCATTACTTTTCCCCGCTGGCACCTTTGCTGTGGCAGCAAAAGCTGGACGTTTGTCTTTTTTGCTCCGGAGGCTGCCGAAAGCGAAAACAGGTGCTTTTGAGGATGGAGTCCGCAGGAAAGCAGAGAGGGCCAAATTGTCTGAGGCATTTGAAAGGATTCCAGGAGGCAGTGAGAACCAGCATTACTTTTCCCCGCTGGCACCTTTGCTGTGGCAGCAAAAGCTGGACGTTTGTCTTTTTTGCTCCGGAGGGCGCCGAAAGCGAAAATAGGTTCTTTTGAGGATGGAGTCCGAAGGAAAGCAGAGAGGGCCAAATTGTCTGTGGCATTTGAAAGGGTTCCAGGAGGCAGTGAGAACCAGCATTACTTTTCCCCGCTGGCACCTTTGCTGTGGCAGCAAAAGCTGGACGTTTGTCTTTTTTGCTCCGGAGGCTGCCGAAAGCGAAAACAGGTGCTTTTGATGATGGAGTCCGCAGGAAAGCAGAGAGGGCCAAATTGTCTTTGGCATTTGAAAGGGTTCCAGGAGGCAGTGAGAATGAGCATTACTTTTCCCCGCTGGCACCTTTGCTGTGGCAGCAAAAGCTGGACGTTTGTCTTTTTTGCTCCGGAGGGTGCCGAAAGCGAAAATAGGTTCTTTTGAGGATGGAGTCCGAAGGAAAGCAGAGAGGGCCAAATTGTCTGTGGCATTTGAAAGGGTTCCAGGAGGCAGTGAGAACCAGCATTACTTTTCCCCGCTGGCACCTTTGCTGTGGCAGCAAAAGCTGGACGTTTGTCTTTTTTGCTCCGGAGGCTGCCGAAAGCGAAAACAGGTGCTTTTGATGATGGAGTCCGCAGGAAAGCAGAGAGGGCCAAATTGTCTGGGGCATTTAAAGAGGTTCCAGGAGGCAGTGAGGACCAGCATTACTTTTCCCCGCTGGCACCTTTGCTGCGGCAGCAAAAGCTGGACGTTTGTCTTTTTACTACCGGAGGGCGCCGAAAGTAAAAAAAGGCGCTTTTGAGGATAGAGTCCACAGGAAAGCAGAGAGGGCCAAATTGTCTGAGGCATTTGAAAGGGTTCCAGGAGGCAGTGAGAACCAGCATTACTTTTCCCCGCTGGCACCTTTGCTGTGGCAGCAAAAGCTGGACGTTTGTCTTTTTTGCTCCGGAGGGCGCCGAAAGCAAAAATACGTTCTTTTGAGGATGGAGTCCGCAGGAAAGCAGAGAGGGCCAAATTGTCTGTGGCATTTGAAAGGGTTCCAGGAGGCAGTGAGAACCAGCATTACTTTTCCCCGCTGGCACCTTTGCTGTGGCAGCAAAAGCTGGACGTTTGTCTTTTTTGCTCCGGAGGCTGCCCAAAGCGAAAACAGGTGCTTTTGAGGATGGAGTCCGCAGGAAAGCAGAGAGGGCCAAATTGTCTGTGGCATTTGAAAGGGTTCCAGGAGGCAGTGAGAACCAGCATTACTTTTCCCCGCTGGCACCTTTGCTGTGGCAGCAAAAGCTGGACGTTTGTCTTTTTTGCTCCGGAGGGCGCCGAAAGCGAAAATAGGTTCTTTTGAGGATGGAGTCCGAAGGAAAGCAGAGAGGGCCAAATTGTCTGTGGCATTTGAAAGGGTTCCAGGAGGCAGTGAGAACCAGCATTACTTTTCCCCACTGGCACCTTTGCTGTGGCAGCAAAAGCTGGACGTTTGTCTTTTTTGCTCCGGAGGCTGCCCAAAGCGAAAACAGTTGCTTTTGATGATGGAGTCCGCAGGAAAGCAGAGAGGGCCAAATTGTCTTTGGCATTTAAAGAGGTTCCAGGAGGCAGTGAGGACCAGCATTACTTTTCCCCGCTGGCACCTTTGCTGCGGCAGCAAAAGCTGGACGTTTGTCTTTTTACCACCGGAGGGCGCCGAAAGTGAAAAAAGGCGCTTTTGAGGATAGAGTCCACAGGAAAGCAGAGATGGCCAAATTGTCTGAGGCATTTGAAAGGGTTCCAGGAGGCAGTGAGAACCAGCATTACTTTTCCCCGCTGGCACCTTTGCTGTGGCAGCAAAAGCTGGACGTTTGTCTTTTTTGCTCCGGAGGCTGCCGAAAGCGAAAACAGGTGCTTTTGAGGATGGAGTCCACAGGAAAGCAGAGAGGGCTAAATTGTCTGTGGCATTTGAAAGGGTTCCAGGAGGCAGTGAGAACCAGCATTACTTTTCCCCGCTGGCACCTTTGCTGTGGCAGCAAAAGCTGGACGTTTGTCTTTTTTGCTCCGGAGGCTGCCGAAAGCGAAAACAGGTGCTTTTGAGGATGGAGTCCGCAGGAAAGCAGAGACGGCCAAATTGTCTGTGGCATTTGAAGAGGTTCCAGGAGGCAGTGAGAACCAGCATTACTTTTCCCCGCTGGTACCTTTGCTGTGGCAGCAAAAGCTGGACGTTTGTCTTTTTTGCTCCGGAGGTTGCCGAAAGCGAAAACAGGTGCTTTTGAGGATGGAGTCCGCAGGAAAGCAGAGAGAGCCAAATTGTCTGTGGCATTTGAAGGAGTTCCAGGAGGCAGTGAGAACCAGCATTACTTTTCCCCGCTGGCACCTTTGCTGTGGCAGCAAAAGCTGGACGTTTGTCTTTTTTGCTCCGGAGGGCGCCGAAAGCGAAAACAGGTGCTTTTGAGGATGGAGTCCACAGGAAAGCAGAGAGGGCCAAATTGTCTGTGGCATTTGAAAGGGTTCCAGGAGGCAGTGAGAACCAGCATTACTTTTCCCCGCTGGCACCTTTGCTGTGGCAGCAAAAGCTGGACGTTTGTCTTTTTTGCTCCGGAGGCTGCCCAAAGCGAAAACAGGTGCTTTTGATGATGGAGTCCGCAGGAAAGCACAGAGGGCCAAATTGTCTTTGGCATTTAAAGAGGTTCCAGGAGGCAGTGAGGACCAGCATTACTTTTCCCCGCTGGCACCTTTGCTGCGGCAGCAAAAGCTGGACGTTTGTCTTTTTACCACCGGAGGGCGCCGAAAGTGAAAAAAGGCGCTTTTGAGGATAGAGTCCGCAGGAAAGCAGAGAGGGCCAAATTGTCTGTGGCATTTGAAAGGGTTCCAGGAGGCAGTGAGAACCAGCATTACTTTTCCCCGCTGGCACCTTTGCTGTGGCAGCAAAAGCTGGACGTTTGTCTTTTTTGCTCCGGAGGCTGCCAAAGCGAAAACAGGTGCTTTTGATGATGGAGTCCGCAGGAAAGCAGAGAGGGCCAAATTGTCTGTGGCATTTGAAAGGGTTCCAGGAGGCAGTGAGAACCAGCATTACTTTTCCCCGCTGGCACCTTTGCTGTGGCAGCAAAAGCTGGACGTTTGTCTTTTTTGCTCCGGAGGCTGCCGAAAGCGAAAACAGGTGCTTTTGAGGATGGAGTCCGCAGGAAAGCAGAGAGGGCCAAATTGTCTGTGGCATTTGAAAGGGTTCCAGGAGGCAGTGAGAACCAGCATTACTTTTCCCCGCTGGCACCTTTGCTGTGGCAGCAAAAGCTGGACGTTTGTCTTTTTTGCTCCGGAGGTTGCCGAAAGCGAAAACAGGTGCTTTTGAGGATGGAGTCCGCAGGAAAGCAGAGAGGGCCAAATTGTCTGTGGCATTTGAAAGGGTTCCAGGAGGCAGTGAGAACCAGCATTACTTTTCCCCGCTGGCACCTTTGCTGTGGCAGTAAAAGCTGGACGTTTGTCTTTTTTGCTCCGGAGGGCGCCGAAAGCGAAAACAGGTGCTTTTGAGGATGGAGTCCGCAGGAAAGCAGAGAGGGCCAAATTGTCTGAGGCATTTGAAAGGATTCCAGGAGGCAGTGAGGACCAGCATTACTTTTCCCCGCTGGCACCTTTGCTGCGGCAGCAAAAGCTGGACGTTTGTCTTTTTACTACCGGAGGGCGCCGAAAGTGACAAAAGGCGCTTTTGAGGATAGAGTCCACAGGAAAGCAGAGAGGGCCAAATTGTCTGAGGCATTTGAAAGGGTTCCAGGAGGCAGTGAGAACCAGCATTACTTTTCCCCGCTGGCACCTTTGCTGCGGCAGCAAAAGCTGGACGTTTGTCTTTTTTGCTCCGGAGGCTGCCGAAAGCGAAAACAGGTGCTTTTGAGGATGGAGTCCACAGGAAAGCAGAGAGGGCCAAATTGTCTGTGGCATTTGAAAGGGTTCCAGGAGGCAGTGAGAACCAGCATTACTTTTCCCCGCTGGCACCTTTGCTGTGGCAGCAAAAGCTGGACGTTTGTCTTTTTTGCTCCGGAGGCTGCCCAAAGCGAAAACAGGTGCTTTTGATGATGGAGTCCGCAGGAAAGCAGAGAGGGCCAAATTGTCTTTGGCATTTAAAGAGGTTCCAGGAGGCAGTGAGGACCAGCATTACTTTTCCCCGCTGGCACCTTTGCTGCGGCAGCAAAAGCTGGACGTTTGTCTTTTTACCACCGGAGGGCGCCGAAAGTGAAAAAAGGCGCTTTTGAGGATAGAGTCCACAGGAAAGCAGAGAGGGCCAAATTGTCTGAGGCATTTGAAAGGGTTCCAGGAGGCAGTGAGAACCAGCATTACTTTTCCCCGCTGGCACCTTTGCTGTGGCAGCAAAAGCTGGACGTTTGTCTTTTTTGCTCCGGAGGCTGCCGAAAGCGAAAACAGGTGCTTTTGAGGATGGAGTCCACAGGAAAGCAGAGAGGGCTAAATTGTCTGTGGCATTTGAAAGGGTTCCAGGAGGCAGTGAGAACCAGCATTACTTTTCCCCGCTGGCACCTTTGCTGTGGCAGCAAAAGCTGGACGTTTGTCTTTTTTGCTCCAGAGGCTGCCGAAAGCGAAAACAGCTGCTTTTGAGGATGGAGTCCACAGGAAAGCAGAGAGGGCCAAATTGTCTGTGGCATTTGAAGAGGTTCCAGGAGGCAGTGAGAACCAGCATTACTTTTCCCCGCTGGTACCTTTGCTGTGGCAGCAAAAGCTGGACGTTTGTCTTTTTTGCTCCGGAGGTTGCCGAAAGCGAAAACAGGTGCTTTTGAGGATGGAGTCCGCAGGAAAGCAGAGAGAGCCAAATTGTCTGTGGCATTTGAAGGAGTTCCAGGAGGCAGTGAGAACCAGCATTACTTTTCCCCGCTGGCACCTTTGCTGTGGCAGCAAAAGCTGGACGTTTGTCTTTTTTGCTCCGGAGGGCGCCGAAAGCGAAAATAGGTTCTTTTGAGGATGGAGTCCGAAGGAAAGCAGAGAGGGCCAAATTGTCTGTGGCATTTGAAAGGGTTCCAGGAGGCAGTGAGAACCAGCATTCCTTTTCCCCGCTGGCACCTTTGCTGTGGCAGCAAAAGCTGGACGTTTGTCTTTTTTGCTCCGGAGGCTGCCCAAAGCGAAAACAGGTGCTTTTGATGATGGAGTCCGCAGGAAAGCAGAGAGGGCCAAATTGTCTTTGGCATTTAAAGAGGTTCCAGGAGGCAGTGAGGACCAGCATTACTTTTCCCCGCTGGCACCTTTGCTGCGGCAGCAAAAGCTGGACGTTTGTCTTTTTACCACCGGAGGGCGCCGAAAGTGAAAAAAGGCGCTTTTGAGGATAGAGTCCGCAGGAAAGCAGAGAGGGCCAAATTGTCTGTGGCATTTGAAAGGGTTCCAGGAGGCAGTGAGAACCAGCATTACTTTTCCCCGCTGGCACCTTTGCTGTGGCAGCAAAAGCTGGACGTTTGTCTTTTTTGCTCCGGAGGCTGCCAAAGCGAAAACAGGTGCTTTTGATGATGGAGTCCGCAGGAAAGCAGAGAGGGCCAAATTGTCTGTGGCATTTGAAAGGGTTCCAGGAGGCAGTGAGAACCAGCATTACTTTTCCCCGCTGGCACCTTTGCTGTGGCAGCAAAAGCTGGACGTTTGTCTTTTTTGCTCCGGAGGCTGCCGAAAGCGAAAACAGGTGCTTTTGAGGATGGAGTCCGCAGGAAAGCAGAGAGGGCCAAATTGTCTGTGGCATTTGAAAGGGTTCCAGGAGGCAGTGAGAACCAGCATTACTTTTCCCCGCTGGCACCTTTGCTGTGGCAGCAAAAGCTGGACGTTTGTCTTTTTTGCTCCGGAGGCTGCCGAAAGCGAAAACAGGTGCTTTTGAGGATGGAGTCCGCAGGAAAGCAGAGAGGGCCAAATTGTCTGTGGCATTTGAAAGGGTTCCAGGAGGCAGTGAGAACCAGCATTACTTTTCCCCGCTGGCACCTTTGCTGTGGCAGTAAAAGCTGGACGTTTGTCTTTTTTGCTCCGGAGGCTGCCGAAAGCGAAAACAGGTGCTTTTGAGGATGGAGTCCGCAGCAAAGCAGAGAGGGCCAAATTGTCTGTGTCATTTGAAAGGATTCCAGGAGGCAGTGAGAACCAGCATTACTTTTCCCCGCTGGCACCTTTGCTGTGGCAGCAAAAGCTGGACGTTTGTCTTTTTTGCTCCGGAGGCTGCCCAAAGCGAAAACAGGTGCTTTTGATGATGGAGTCCGCAGGAAAGCAGAGAGGGCCAAATTGTCTTTGGCATTTAAAGAGGTTCCAGGAGGCAGTGAGGACCAGCATTACTTTTCCCCGCTGGCACCTTTGCTGCGGCAGCAAAAGCTGGACGTTTGTCTTTTTACTACCGGAGGGCGCCGAAAGTGACAAAAGGCGCTTTTGATAATAGAGTCCACAGGAAAGCAGAGAGGGCCAAATTGTCTGAGGCATTTGAAAGGGTTCCAGGAGGCAGTCAGAACCAGCATTACTTTTCCCCGCTGGCACCTTTGCTGCGGCAGCAAAAGCTGGACGTTTGTCTTTTTTGCTCCGGAGGCTGCCGAAAGCGAAAACAGGTGCTTTTGAGGATGGAGTCCACAGGAAAGCAGAGAGGGCCAAATTGTCTGTGGCATTTGAAAGGGTTCCAGGAGGCAGTGAGAACCAGCATTACTTTTCCCCGCTGGCACCTTTGCTGTGGCAACAAAAGCTGGACGTTTGTCTTTTTTGCTCCGGAGGCTGCCCAAAGCGAAAACAGGTGCTTTTGATGATGGAGTCCGCAGGAAAGCAGAGAGGGCCAAATTGTCTGTGGCATTTGAAAGGGTTCCAGGAGGCAGTGAGAACCAGCATTACTTTTCCCCGCTGGCACCTTTGCTGTGGCAGCAAAAGCTGGACGTTTGTTTTTTTTGCTCCGGAGGCTGCCGAAAGCGAAAACAGGTGCTTTTGAGGATGGAGTCCGCAGGAAAGCAGAGAGGGCCAAATTGTCTGGGGCATTTGAAAGGGTTCCAGGAGGCAGTGAGAACCAGCATTACTTTTCCCCGCTGGCACCTTTGCTGTGGCAGTAAAAGCTGGACGTTTGTCTTTTTTGCTCCGGAGGTTGCCAAAAGCGAAAACAGGTGCTTTTGAGGATGGAGTCCGCAGGAAAGCAGAGAGGGCCAAATTGTCTGTGGCATTTGAAAGGGTTCCAGGAGGCAGTGAGAACCAGCATTACTTTTCCCCGCTGGCACCTTTGCTGTGGCAGCAAAAGCTGGACGTTTGTCTTTTTTGCTCCGGAGGCTGCCCAAAGCGAAAACAGGTGCTTTTGATGATGGAGTCCGCAGGAAAGCAGAGAGGGCCAAATTGTCTTTGGCATTTAAAGAGGTTCCAGGAGGCAGTGAGGACCAGCATTACTTTTCCCCGCTGGCACCTTTGCTGCGGCAGCAAAAGCTGGACGTTTGTCTTTTTACTACCGGAGGGCGCCGAAAGTGAAAAAAGGCGCTTTTGAGGATAGAGTCCACAGGAAAGCAGAGAGGGCCAAATTGTCTGTGGCATTTGAAAGGGTTCCAGGAGGCAGTGAGAACCAGCATTACTTTTCCCCGCTGGCACCTTTGCTGTGGCAGCAAAAGCTGGACGTTTGTCTTTTTTGCTCCGGAGGCTGCCGAAAGCGAAAACAGCTGCTTTTGAGGATGGAGTCCGCAGGAAAGCAGAGAGGGCCAAATTGTCTGTGGCATTTGAAGAGGTTCCAGGAGGCAGTGAGAACCAGCATTACTTTTCCCCGCTGGCACCTTTGCTGTGGCAGCAAAAGCTGGACGTTTGTCTTTTTTGCTCCGGAGGGCGCCGAAAGCGAAAATAGGTTCTTTTGAGGATGGAGTCCGCAGGAAAGCAGAGAGGGCCAAATTGTCTGTGGCATTTGAAAGGGTTCCAGGAGGCAGTGAGAACCAGCATTACTTTTCCCCGCTGGCACCTTTGCTGTGGAGGCAAAAGCTGGACGTTTGTCTTTTTTGCTCCGGAGGCTGCCGAAAGAGAAAACAGGTGCTTTTGAGGATGGAGTCCGCAGAAAAGCAGAGAGGGCCAAATTGTCTGTGGCATTTGAAAGGGTTCCAGGAGGCAGTGAGAACCAGCATTACTTTTCCCCGCTGGCACCTTTGCTGTGGCAGCAAAAGCTGGACGTTTGTCTTTTTTGCTCCGGAGGGCGCTGAAAGCGAAAATAGGTTCTTTTGAGGATGGAGTCCGAAGGAAAGCAGAGAGGGCCAAATTGTCTGTGGCATTTGAAAGGGTTCCAGGAGGCAGTGAGAACCAGCATTACTTTTCCCCGCTGGCACCTTTGCTGTGGCAGCAAAAGCTGGACGTTTGTCTTTTTTGCTCCGGAGGCTGCCCAAAGCGAAAACAGGTGCTTTTGAGGATGGAGTCCGCAGGAAAGCAGAGAGGGCCAAATTGTCTTTGGCATTTAAAGAGGTTCCAGGAGGCAGTGAGGACCAGCATTACTTTTCCCCGCTGGCACCTTTGCTGCGGCAGCAAAAGCTGGACGTTTGTCTTTTTACCACCGGAGGGCGCCGAAAGTGAAAAAAGGCGCTTTTGAGGATAGAGTCCGCAGGAAAGCAGAGAGGGCCAAATTGTCTGTGGCATTTGAAAGGGTTCCAGGAGGCAGTGAGAACCAGCATTACTTTTCCCCGCTGGCACCTTTGCTGTGGCAGCAAAAGCTGGACGTTTGTCTTTTTTGCTCCGGAGGTTGCCGAAAGCGAAAACAGGTGCTTTTGAGGATGGAGTCCGCAGGAAAGCAGAGAGGGCCAAATTGTCTGTGGCATTTGAAAGGGTTCCAGGAGGCAGTGAGAACCAGCATTACTTTTCCCCGCTGGCACCTTTGCTGTGGCAGCAAAAGCTGGACGTTTGTCTTTTTTGCTCCGGAGGCTGCCGAAAGCGAAAACAGGTGCTTTTGAGGATGGAGTCCGCAGGAAAGCAGAGAGGGCCAAATTGTCTGTGGCATTTGAAAGGATTCCAGGAGGCAGTGAGAACCAGCATTACTTTTCCCCGCTGGCACCTTTGCTGTGGCAGCAAAAGCTGGACGTTTGTCTTTTTTGCTCCGGAGGGCGCCGAAAGCGAAAATAGGTTCTTTTGAGGATGGAGTCCGAAGGAAAGCAGAGAGGGCCAAATTGTCTGTGGCATTTGAAAGGGTTCCAGGAGGCAGTGAGAACCAGCATTACTTTTCCCCGCTGGCACCTTTGCTGTGGCAGCAAAAGCTGGACGTTTGTCTTTTTTGCTCCGGAGGCTGCCCAACGCGAAAACAGGTGCTTTTGATGATGGAGTCCGCAGGAAAGCAGAGAGGGCCAAATTGTCTTTGGCATTTAAAGAGGTTCCAGGAGGCAGTGAGGACCAGCATTACTTTTCCCCGCTGGCACCTTTGCTGCGGCAGCAAAAGCTGGACGTTTGTCTTTTTACTACCGGAGGGCGCCGAAAGTGAAAAAAGGCGCTTTTAAGGATAGAGTCCACAGGAAAGCAGAGAGGGCCAAATTGTCTGAGGCATTTGAAAGGGTTCCAGGAGGAAGTGAGAACCAGCATTACTTTTCCCCGCTGGCACATTTGCTGTGGCAGCAAAAGCTGGACGTTTGTCTTTTTTGCTCCGGAGGTTGCCGAAAGCGAAAACAGGTGCTTTTGAGGATGGAGTCCACAGGAAAGCAGAGAGGGCCAAATTGTCTGTGGCATTTGAAAGGGTTCCAGGAGGCAGTGAGAACCAGCATTACTTTTCCCCGCTGGCACCTTTGCTGCGGCAGCAAAAGCTGGACGTTTGTCTTTTTACCACCGGAGGGCGCCGAAAGTGAAAAAAGGCGCTTTTGAGGATAGAGTCCGCAGGAAAGCAGAGAGGGCCAAATTGTCTGTGGCATTTGAAAGGGTTCCAGGAGGCAGTGAGAACCAGCATTACTTTTCCCCGCTGGCACCTTTGCTGTGGCAGCAAAAGCTGGACGTTTGTCTTTTTTGCTCCGGAGGCTGCCGAAAGCGAAAACAGGTGCTTTTGAGGATGGAGTCCGCAGGAAAGCAGAGAGGGCCAAATTGTCTGTGGCATTTGAAAGGTTTCCAGGAGGCAGTGAGAACCAGCATTACTTTTCCCCGCTGGCACCTTTGCTGTGGCAGCAAAAGCTGGACGTTTGTCTTTTTTGCTCCGGAGGCTGCCGAAAGCGAAAACAGGTGCTTTTGAGGATGGAGTCCGCAGGAAAGCAGAGAGGGCCAAATTGTCTGTGGCATTTGAAAGGATTCCAGGAGGCAGTGAGAACCAGCATTACTTTTCCCCGCTGGCACCTTTGCTGTGGCAGCAAAAGCTGGACGTTTGTCTTTTTTGCTCCGGAGGGCGCCGAAAGCGAAAATAGGTTCTTTTGAGGATGGAGTCCGAAGGAAAGCAGAGAGGGCCAAATTGTCTGTGGCATTTGAAAGGGTTCCAGGAGGCAGTGAGAACCAGCATTCCTTTTCCCCGCTGGCACCTTTGCTGTGGCAGCAAAAGCTGGACGTTTGTCTTTTTTGCTCCGGAGGCTGCCCAAAGCGAAAACAGGTGCTTTTGATGATGGAGTCCGCAGGAAAGCAGAGAGGGCCAAATTGTCTTTGGCATTTAAAGAGGTTCCAGGAGGCAGTGAGGACCAGCATTACTTTTCCCCGCTGGCACCTTTGCTGCGGCAGCAAAAGCTGGACGTTTGTCTTTTTACTACCGGAGGGCGCCGAAAGTGAAAAAAGGCGCTTTTAAGGATAGAGTCCACAGGAAAGCAGAGAGGGCCAAATTGTCTGAGGCATTTGAAAGGGTTCCAGGAGGCAGTGAGAACCAGCATTACTTTTCCCCGCTGGCACATTTGCTGTGGCAGCAAAAGCTGGACGTTTGTCTTTTTTGCTCCGGAGGTTGCCGAAAGCGAAAACAGGTGCTTTTGAGGATGGAGTCCACAGGAAAGCAGAGAGGGCCAAATTGTCTGTGGCATTTGAAAGGGTTCCAGGAGGCAGTGAGAACCAGCATTACTTTTCCCCGCTGGCACATTTGCTGTGGCAGCAAAAGCTGGACGTTTGTCTTTTTTGCTCCGGAGGCTGCCGAAAGCAAAAACAGCTGCTTTTGAGGATGGAGTCCGCAGGAAAGCAGAGAGGGCCAAATTGTCTGTGGCATTTGAAGAGGTTCCAGGAGGCAGTGAGAACCAGCATTACTTTTCCCCGCTGGTACCTTTGCTGTGGCAGCAAAAGCTGGACGTTTGTCTTCTTTGCTCCGGAGGGCGCCCAAAGCGAAAATAGGTTCTTTTGAGGATGGAGTCCGCAGGAAAGCAGAGAGGGCCAAATTGTCTGTGGCATTTGAAAGGGTTCCAGGAGGCAGTGAGAACCAGCATTACTTTTCCCCGCTGGCACCTTTGCTGTGGCAGCAAAAGCTGGACGTTTGTCTTTTTTGCTCCGGAGGCTGCCGAAAGCGAAAACAGGTGCTTTTGAGGATGGAGTCCGCAGAAAAGCAGAGAGGGCCAAATTGTCCGTGGCATTTGAAAGGGTTCCAGGAGGCAGTGAGAACCAGCATTACTTTTCCCCGCTGGCACCTTTGCTGTGGCAGCAAAAGCTGGACGTTTGTCTTTTTTGCTCCGGAGGCTGCCCAAAGCGAAAACAGGTGCTTTTGGTGATGGAGTCCGTAGGAAAGCAGAGAGGGCCAAATTGTCTTTGGCTTTTAAAGAGGTTCCAGGAGGCAGTGAGGACCAGCATTACTTTTCCCCGCTGGCACCTTTGCTGCGGCAGCAAAAGCTGGACGTTTGTCTTTTTACCACCGGAGGGCGCCGAAAGTGAAAAAATGCGCTTTTGAGGATAGAGTCCACAGGAAAGCAGAGAGGGCCAAATTGTCTGAGGCATTTGAAAGGGTTCCAGGAGGCAGTGAGAACCAGCATTACTTTTCCTAGCTGGCACCTTTGCTGTGGCAGCAAAAGCTGGACGTTTGTCTTTTTTGCTCCGGAGGCTGCCGAAAGCGAAAACAGCTGCTTTTGAGGATGGAGTCCGCAGGAAAGCAGAGAGGGCCAAATTGTCTGTGGCATTTGAAGAGGTTCCAGGAGGCAGTGAGAACCAGCATTACTTTTCCCCGCTGGCACCTTTGCTGTGGCAGCAAAAGCTGGACGTTTGTCTTTTTTGCTCCGGAGGGCGCCGAAAGCGAAAATAGGTTCTTTTGAGGATGGAGTCCGCAGGAAAGCAGAGAGGGCCAAATTGTCTGTGGCATTTGAAAGGGTTCCAGGAGGCAGTGAGAACCAGCATTACTTTTCCCCGCTGGCACCTTTGCTGTGGCAGCAAAAGCTGGACGTTTGTCTTTTTTGCTCCGGAGGCTGCCGAAAGAGAAAACAGGTGCTTTTGAGGATGGAGTCCGCAGGAAAGCAGAGAGGGCCAAATTGTCTGTGGCATTTGAAAGGGTTCCAGGAGGCAGTGAGAACCAGCATTACTTTTCCCCGCTGGCACCTTTGCTGTGGCAGCAAAAGCTGGACGTTTGTCTTTTTTGCTCCGGAGGTTGCCGAAAGCGAAAACAGGTGCTTTTGAGGATGGAGTCCGCAGGAAAGCAGAGAGGGCCAAATTGTCTGTGGCATTTGAAAGGGTTCCAGGAGGCAGTGAGAACCAGCATTACTTTTCCCCGCTGGCACCTTTGCTGTGGCAGCAAAAGCTGGACGTTTGTCTTTTTTGCTCCGGAGGCTGCCGAAAGCGAAAACAGGTGCTTTTGAGGATGGAGTCCGCAGGAAAGCAGAGAGGGCCAAATTGTCTGTGGCATTTGAAAGGATTCCAGGAGGCAGTGAGAACCAGCATTACTTTTCCCCGCTGGCACCTTTGCTGTGGCAGCAAAAGCTGGACGTTTGTCTTTTTTGCTCCGGAGGGCGCCGAAAGCGAAAATAGGTTCTTTTGAGGATGGAGTCCGAAGGAAAGCAGAGAGGGCCAAATTGTCTGTGGCATTTGAAAGGGTTCCAGGAGGCAGTGAGAACCAGCATTACTTTTCCCCGCTGGCACCTTTGCTGTGGCAGCAAAAGCTGGACGTTTGTCTTTTTTGCTCCGGAGGCTGCCCAAAGCGAAAACAGGTGCTTTTGATGATGGAGTCCGCAGGAAAGCAGAGAGGGCCAAATTGTCTTTGGCATTTAAAGAGGTTCCAGGAGGCATTGAGGACCAGCATTACTTTTCCCCGCTGGCACCTTTGCTGCGGCAGCAAAAGCTGGACGTTTGTCTTTTTACTACCGGAGGGCGCCGAAAGTGAAAAAAGGCGCTTTTAAGGATAGAGTCCACAGGAAAGCAGAGAGGGCCAAATTGTCTGAGGCATTTGAAAGGGTTCCAGGAGGCAGTGAGAACCAGCATTACTTTTCCCCGCTGGCACATTTGCTGTGGCAGCAAAAGCTGGACGTTTGTCTTTTTTGCTCCGGAGGTTGCCAAAAGCGAAAACAGGTGCTTTTGAGGATGGAGTCCACAGGAAAGCAGAGAGGGCCAAATTGTCTGTGGCATTTGAAAGGGTTCCAGGAGGCAGTGAGAACCAGCATTACTTTTCCCCGCTGGCACCTTTGCTGTGGCAGCAAAAGCTGGACGTTTGTCTTTTTTGCTCCGGAGGCTGCCGAAAGCGAAAGTAGGTGCTTTTGAGGATGGAGTCCGCAGGAAAGCAGAGAGGGCCAAATTGTCTGTGGCATTTGAAGAGGTTCCAGGAGGCAGTGAGAACCAGCATTACTTTTCCCCGCTGGTACCTTTGCTGTGGCAGCAAAAGCTGGACGTTTGTCTTCTTTGCTCCGGAGGGCGCCGAAAGCGAAAATAGGTTCTTTTGAGGATGGAGTCCGCAGGAAAGCAGAGAGGGCCAAATTGTCTGTGGCATTTGAAAGGGTTCCAGGAGGCAGTGAGAACCAGCATTACTTTTCCCCGCTGGCACCTTTGCTGTGGCAGCAAAAGCTGGACGTTTGTCTTTTTTGCTCCGGAGGCTGCCGAAAGCGAAAACAGGTGCTTTTGAGGATGGAGTCCGCAGAAAAGCAGAGAGGGCCAAATTGTCCGTGGCATTTGAAAGGGTTCCAGGAGGCAGTGAGAACCAGCATTACTTTTCCCCGCTGGCACCTTTGCTGTGGCAGCAAAAGCTCGACGTTTGTCTTTTTTGCTCCGGAGGCTGCCGAAAGCGAAAACAGGTGCTTTTGATGATGGAGTCCGCAGGAAAGCAGAGAGGGCCAAATTGTCTTTGGCATTTAAAGAGGTTCCAGGAGGCAGTGAGGACCAGCATTACTTTTCCCCGCTGGCACCTTTGCTGCGGCAGCAAAAGCTGGACGTTTGTCTTTTTACCACCGGAGGGCGCCGAAAGTGAAAAAAGGCGCTTTTGAGGATAGAGTCCACAGGAAAGCAGAGAGTACCAAATTGTCTGTGGCATTTGAAAGGGTTCCAGGAGGCAGTGAGAACCAGCATTACTTTTCCCCGCTGGCACCTTTGCTGTGGCAGCAAAAGCTGGACGTTTGTCTTTTTTGCTCCGGAGGCTGCCGAAAGCGAAAACAGCTGCTTTTGAGGTTGGAGTCCGCAGGAAAGCAGAGAGGGCCAAATTGTCTGTGGCATTTGAAGAGGTTCCAGGAGGCAGTGAGAACCAGCATTACTTTTCCCCGCTGGCACCTTTGCTGTGGCAGCAAAAGCTGGACGTTTGTCTTTTTTGCTCCGGAGGGCGCCGAAAGCGAAAATAGGTTCTTTTGAGGATGGAGTCCGAAGGAAAGCAGAGAGGGCCAAATCGTCTGTGGCATTTGAAAGGGTTCCAGGAGGCAGTGAGGACCAGCATTACTTTTCCCCGCTGGCACCTTTGCTGCGGCAGCAAAAGCTGGACGTTTGTCTTTTTACCACCGGAGGGCGCCGAAAGTGAAAAAAGGCGCTTTTGAGGATAGAGTCCGCAGGAAAGCAGAGAGGGCCAAATTGTCTGAGGCATTTGAAGAGGTTCCAGGAGGCAGTGAGAACCAGCATTACTTTTCCCCGCTGGCACCTTTGCTGTGGCAGCAAAAGCTGGACGTTTGTCTTTTTTGCTCCGGAGGCTGCCGAAAGCGAAAACAGCTGCTTTTGAGGATGGAGTCCACAGGAAAGCAGAGAGGGCCAAATTGTCTGTGGCATTTGAAAGGGTTCCAGGAGGCAGTGAGAACCAGCATTACTTTTCCCCGCTGGCACCTTTGCTGTGGCAGCAAAAGCTGGACGTTTGTCTTTTTTGCTCCGGAGGTTGCCGAAAGCGAAAACAGGTGCTTTTGAGGATGGAGTCCGCAGGAAAGCAGAGAGAGCCAAATTGTCTGTGGCATTTGAAGAGGTTCCAGGAGGCAGTGAGAACCAGCATTACTTTTCCCCGCTGGCACCTTTGCTGTGGCAGCAAAAGCTGGACGTTTGTCTTTTTTGCTCCGGAGGCTGCCGAAAGCGAAAACAGGTGCTTTTGAGGATGGAATCCGCAGGAAAGCAGAGAGGGCCAAATTGTCTGTGGCATTTGAAAGGGTTCCAGGAGGCAGTGAGAACCAGCATTACTTTTCCCCGTTGGCACCTTTGCTGTGGCAGCAAAAGCTGGACGTTTGTCTTTTTTGCTCCGGAGGCTGCCGAAAGCGAAAATAGGTTCTTTTGAGGATGGAGTCCGCAGGAAAGCAGAGAGGGCCAAATTGTCTGTGGCATCTGAAAGGGTTCCAGGAGGCAGTGAGAACCAGCATTACTTTTCCCCGCTGGCACCTTTGCTGTGGCAGCAAAAGCTGGACGTTTGTCTTTTTTGCTCCAGAGGCTGCCGAAAGCGAAAACAGGTGCTTTTGAGGATGGAGTCCGCAGGAAAGCAGAGAGGGCCAAATTGTCTGTGGCATTTGAAGAGGTTCTAGGAGGCAGTGAGAACCAGCATTACTTTTCCCCGCTGGCACCTTTTCTGTGGCAGCAAAAGCTGGACGTTTGTCTTTTTTGCTCCGGAGGTTGCCGAAAGCGAAAACAGGTGCTTTTGAGGATGGAGTCCGCAGGAAAGCAGAGAGGGCCAAATTGTCTGGGGCATTTGAAAGGGTTCCAGGAGGCAGTGAGAACCAGCATTACTTTTCCCCGCTGGCACCTTTGCTGTGGCAGCAAAAGCTGGACGTTTGTCTTTTTTGCTCCGGAGGCTGCCGAAAGCGAAAACAGGTGCTTTTGAGGATGGAGTCCGCAGGAAAGCAGAGAGGGCCAAATTGTCTGTGGCATTTGAAAGGGTTCCAGGAGGCAGTGAGAACCAGCATTACTTTTCCCCGCTGGCACCTTTGCTGTGGCAGCAAAAGCTGGACGTTTGTCTTTTTTGCTCCGGAGGCTGCCGAAAGCGAAAACAGCTGCTTTTGAGGATGGAGTCCACAGGAAAGCAGAGAGGGCCAAATTGTCTGTGGCATTTGAAAGGGTTCCAGGAGGCAGTGAGAACCAGCATTACTTTTCCCCGCTGGCACTTTTGCTGTGGCAGCAAAAGCTGGACGTTTGTCTTTTTTGCTCCGGAGGCTGCCGAAAGCGAAAACAGGTGCTTTTGAGGATGGAGTCCGCAGGAAAGCAGAGAGGGCCAAATTGTCTGTGGCATTTGAAAGGGTTCCAGGAGGCAGTGAGAACCAGCATTACTTTTCCCCGCTGGCACCTTTGCTGTGGCAGCAAAAGCTGGACGTTTGTCTTTTTTGCTCCGGAGGCTGCCGAAAGCGAAAACAGGTTCTTTTGAGGATGGAGTCCGCAGGAAAGCAGAGAGGGCCAAATTGTCTGTGGCATTTGAAAGAGTTCCAGGAGGCAGTGAGGACCAGCATTACTTTTCCCCGCTGGCACCTTTGCTGTGGCAGCAAAAGCTGGACGTTTGTCTTTTTTGCTCCGGAGGCTGCCGAAAGCGAAAACAGGTGCTTTTGAGGATGGAGTCCGCAGGAAAGCAGAGAGGGCCAAATTGTCTGTGGCATTTGAAAGGGTTCCAGGAGGCAGTGAGAACCAGCATTACTTTTCCCCGCTGGCACCTTTGCTGTGGCAGCAAAAGCTGGACGTTTGTCTTTTTTGCTCCGGAGGCTGCCGAAAGCGAAAACAGCTGCTTTTGAGGATGGAGTCCACAGGAAAGCAGAGAGGGCCAAATTGTCTGAGGCATTTGAAGAGGTTCCAGGAGGCAGTGAGAACCAGCATTACTTTTCCCCGCTGGCACCTTTGCTGTGGCAGCAAAAGCTGGACGTTTGTCTTTTTTGCTCCGGAGGCTGCCGAAAGCGAAAACAGCTGCTTTTGAGGATGGAGTCCGCAGGAAAGCAGAGAGGGCCAAATTGTCTGAGGCATTTGAAGAGGTTCTAGGAGGCAGTGAGAACCAGCATTCCTTTTCCCCGCTGGCACCTTTGCTGTGGCAGCAAAAGCTGGACGTTTGTCTTTTTTGCTCCGGAGGCTGCCGAAAGCGAAAACAGGTGCTTTTGAGGATGGAGTCCACAGGAAAGCAGAGAGGGCCAAATTGTCTGTGGCATTTGAAAGGGTTCCAGGAGGCAGTGAGAACCAGCATTACTTTTCCCCGCTGGCACCTTTGCTGTGGCAGCAAAAGCTGGACGTTTGTCTTTTTTGCTCCGGAGGGCGCCGAAAGCAAAAATAGGTTCTTTTGAGGATGGAGTCCGCAGGAAAGCAGAGAGGGCCAAATTGTCTGTGGCATTTGAAAGGGTTCCAGGAGGCAGTGAGAACCAGCATTACTTTTCCCCGCTGGCACCTTTGCTGTGGCAGCAAAAGCTGGACGTTTGTCTTTTTTGCTCCGGAGGCTGCCGAAAGCGAAAACAGTTGCTTTTGATGATGGAGTCCGCAGGAAAGCAGAGAGGGCCAAATTGTCTTTGGCATTTAAAGAGGTTCCAGGAGGCAGTGAGGACCAGCATTACTTTTCCCCGCTGGCACCTTTGCTGCGGCAGCAAAAGCTGGACGTTTGTCTTTTTACTACCGGAGGGCGCCGAAAGTGAAAAAAGGCGCTTTTGAGGATAGAGTCCACAGGAAAGCAGAGAGGGCCAAATTGTCTGAGGCATTTGAAAGGGTTCTAGGAGGCAGTGAGAACCAGCATTACTTTTCCCCGCTGGCACCTTTGCTGTGGCTGCAAAAGCTGGACGTTTGTCTTTTTTGCTCCGGAGGCTGCCGAAAGCGAAAACAGGTGCTTTTGAGGATGGAGTCCACAGGAAAGCAGAGAGGGCCAAATTGTCTGTGGCATTTGAAAGGGTTCCAGGAGGCAGTGAGAACCAGCATTACTTTTCCCCGCTGGCACCTTTGCTGTGGCAGCAAAAGCTGGACGTTTGTCTTTTTTGCTCCGGAGGCTGCCGAAAGCGAAAACAGCTGCTTTTGAGGATGGAGTCCGCAGGAAAGCAGAGAGGGCCAAATTGTCTGTGGCATTTGAAGAGGTTCCAGGAGGCAGTGAGAACCAGCATTACTTTTCCCCGCTGGTACCTTTGCTGTGGCAGCAAAAGCTGGACGTTTGTCTTTTTTGCTCCGGAGGCTCCCGAAAGCGAAAATAGCTTCTTTTGAGGATGGAGTCCGCAGGAAAGCAGAGAGGGCCAAATTGTCTGTGGCATTTGAAAGGGTTCCAGGAGGCAGTGAGAACCAGCATTACTTTTCCCCGCTGGCACCTTTGCTGTGGCAGCAAAAGCTGGACGTTTGTCTTTTTTGCTCCGGAGGCTGCCGAAAGCGAAAACAGGTGCTTTTGAGGATGGAGTCCGCAGAAAAGCAGAGAGGGCCAAATTGTCTGTGCATTTGAAAGGGTTCCAGGAGGCAGTGAGAACCAGCATTACTTTTCCCCGCTGGCACCTTTGCTGTGGCAGCAAAAGCTGGACGTTTGTCTTTTTTGCTCCGGAGGGCGCCGAAAGCGAAAATAGGTTCTTTTGAGGATGGAGTCCGAAGGAAAGCAGAGAGGGCCAAATTGTCTGTGGCATTTGAAAGGGTTCCAGGAGGCAGTGAGAACCAGCATTACTTTTCCCCGCTGGCACCTTTGCTGTTGCAGCAAAAGCTGGACGTTTGTCTTTTTTGCTCCGGAGGCTGCCCAAAGCGAAAAAAGGTGCTTTTGATGATGGAGTCCGCAGGAAAGCAGAGAGGGCCAAATTGTCTTTGGCATTTAAAGAGGTTCCAGGAGGCAGTGAGGACCAGCATTACTTTTCCCCGCTGGCACCTTTGCTGCGGCAGCAAAAGCTGGACGTTTGTCTTTTTACCACCGGAGGGCGCCGAAAGTGAAGAAAGGCGCTTTTGAGGATAGAGTCCGCAGGAAAGCAGAGAGGGCCAAATTGTCTGTGGCATTTGAAAGGGTTCCAGGAGGCAGTGAGAACCAGCATTACTTTTCCCCGCTGGCACCTTTGCTGTGGCAGCAAAAGCTGGACGTTTGTCTTTTTTGCTCCAGAGGCTGCCGAAAGCGAAAACAGGTGCTTTTGAGGATGGAGTCCGCAGAAAAGCAGAGAGGGCAAAATTGTCTGTGGCATTTGAAAGGGTTCCAGGAGGCAGTGAGAACCAGCATTACTTTTCCCCGCTGGCACCTTTGTTGTGGCAGCAAAAGCTGGACGTTTGTCTTTTTTGCTCCGGAGGGCGCCGAAATCGAAAATAGGTTCTTTTGAGGATGGAGTCCGAAGGAAAGCAGAGAGGGCCAAATTGTCTGTGGCATTTGAAAGGGTTCCAGGAGGCAGTGAGGACCAGCATTACTTTTCCCCGCTGGCACCTTTGCTGCGGCAGCAAAAGCTGGACGTTTGTCTTTTTACCACCGGAGGGCGCCGAAAGTGAAAAAAGGCGCTTTTGAGGATAGAGTCCGCAGGAAAGCAGAGAGGGCCAAATTGTCTGTGGCATTTGAAAGGGTTCCAGGAGGCAGTGAGAACCAGCATTACTTTTCCCCGCTGGCACCTTTGCTGTGGCAGCAAAAGCTGGACGTTTGTCTTTTTTGCTCCGGAGGCTGCCGAAAGCGAAAACAGCTGCTTTTGAGGATGGAGTCCGCAGGAAAGCAGAGAGGGCCAAATTGTCTGAGGCATTTGAAGAGGTTCCAGGAGGCAGTGAGAACCAGCATTACTTTTCCCCGCTGGCACCTTTGCTGTGGCAGCAAAAGCTGGACGTTTGTCTTTTTTGCTCCGGAGGCTGCCGAAAGCGAAAACAGGTGCTTTTGAGGATGGAGTCCACAGGAAAGCAGAGAGGGCCAAATTGTCTGTGGCATTTGAAAGGGTTCCAGGAGGCAGTGAGAACCAGCATTACTTTTCCCCGCTGGCACCTTTGCTGTGGCAGCAAAAGCTGGACGTTTGTCTTTTTTGCTCCGGAGGCTGCCGAAAGCGAAAACAGCTGCTTTTGAGGATGGAGTCCGCAGGAAAGCAGAGAGGGCCAAATTGTCTGAGGCATTTGAAGAGGTTCCAGGAGGCAGTGAGAACCAGCATTACTTTTCCCCGCTGGCACCTTTGCTGTGGCAGCAAAAGCTGGACGTTTGTCTTTTTTGCTCCGGAGGCTGCCGAAAGCGAAAACAGGTGCTTTTGAGGATGGAGTCCACAGGAAAGCAGAGAGGGCCAAATTGTCTGTGGCATTTGAAAGGGTTCCAGGAGGCAGTGAGAACCAGCATTCCTTTTCCCCGCTGGCACCTTTGCTGTGGCAGCAAAAGCTGGACGTTTGTCTTTTTTGCTCCGGAGGCTGCCGAAAGCGAAAACAGGTGCTTTTGAGGATGGAGTCCGCAGGAAAGCAGAGAGGGCCAAATTGTCTTTGGCATTTAAAGAGGTTCCAGGAGGCAGTGAGGACCAGCATTACTTTTCCCCGCTGGCACCTTTGCTGCGGCAGCAAAAGCTGGACGTTTGTCTTTTTTGCTCCGGAGGCTGCCGAAAGCGAAAACAGCTGCTTTTGAGGATGGAGTCCGCAGGAAAGCAGAGAGGGCCAAATTGTCTGAGGCATTTGAATTGGTTCTAGGAGGCAGTGAGAACCAGCATTACTTTTCCCCGCTGGCACCTTTGCTGTGGCAGCAAAAGCTGGACGTTTGTCTTTTTTGCTCCGGAGGCTGCCGAAAGCGAAAACAGGTGCTTTTGAGGATGGAGTCCACAGGAAAGCAGAGAGGGCCAAATTGTCTGTGGCATTTGAAAGGGTTCCAGGAGGCAGTGAGAACCAGCATTCCTTTTCCCCGCTGGCACCTTTGCTGTGGCAGCAAAAGCTGGACGTTTGTCTTTTTTGCTCCGGAGGCTGCCGAAAGCGAAAACAGCTGCTTTTGAGGATGGAGTCCGCAGGAAAGCAGAGAGGGCCAAATTGTCTGTGGCATTTGAAGAGGTTCCAGGAGGCAGTGAGAACCAGCATTACTTTTCCCCGCTGGCACCTTTGCTGTGGCAGCAAAAGCTGGACGTTTGTCTTTTTTGCTCCGGAGGGCGCCGAAAGCAAAAATAGGTTCTTTTGAGGATGGAGTCCGCAGGAAAGCAGAGAGGGCCAAATTGTCTGTGGCATTTGAAAGGGTTCCAGGAGGCAGTGAGAACCAGCATTACTTTTCCCCGCTGGCACCTTTGCTGTGGCAGCAAAAGCTGGACGTTTGTCTTTTTTGCTCCGGAGGCTGCCGAAAGCGAAAACAGCTGCTTTTGAGGATGGAGTCCGCAGGAAAGCAGAGAGGGCCAAATTGTCTGAGGCATTTGAAGAGGTTCCAGGAGGCAGTGAGAACCAGCATTACTTTTCCCCGCTGGCACCTTTGCTGTGGCAGCAAAAGCTGGACGTTTGTCTTTTTTGCTCCGGAGGTTGCCGAAAGCGAAAACAGGTGCTTTTGAGGATGGAGTCCGCAGGAAAGCAGAGAGGGCCAAATTGTCTGTGGCATTTGAAAGGTTTCCAGGAGGCAGTGAGAACCAGCATTACTTTTCCCCGCTGGCACCTTTGCTGTGGCAGCAAAAGCTGGACGTTTGTCTTTTTTGCTCCGGAGGCTGCCGAAAGCGAAAACAGGTGCTTTTGAGGATGGAGTCCGCAGGAAAGCAGAGAGGGCCAAATTGTCTGTGGCATTTGAAAGGATTCCAGGAGGCAGTGAGAACCAGCATTACTTTTCCCCGCTGGCACCTTTGCTGTGGCAGCAAAAGCTGGACGTTTGTCTTTTTTGCTCCGGAGGCTGCCGAAAGCGAAAACAGGTGCTTTTGAGGATGGAGTCCGCAGGAAAGCAGAGAGGGCCAAATTGTCTTTGGCATTTAAAGAGGTTCCAGGAGGCAGTGAGGACCAGCATTACTTTTCCCCGCTGGCACCTTTGCTGCGGCAGCAAAAGCTGGACGTTTGTCTTTTTTGCTCCGGAGGCTGCCGAAAGCGAAAACAGCTGCTTTTGAGGATGGAGTCCGCAGGAAAGCAGAGAGGGCCAAATTGTCTGAGGCATTTGAATTGGTTCTAGGAGGCAGTGAGAACCAGCATTACTTTTCCCCGCTGGCACCTTTGCTGTGGCAGCAAAAGCTGGACGTTTGTCTTTTTTGCTCCGGAGGGCGCCGAAAGCAAAAATAGGTTCTTTTGAGGATGGAGTCCGCAGGAAAGCAGAGAGGGCCAAATTGTCTGTGGCATTTGAAAGGGTTCCAGGAGGCAGTGAGAACCAGCATTACTTTTCCCCGCTGGCACCTTTGCTGTGGCAGCAAAAGCTGGACGTTTGTCTTTTTTGCTCCGGAGGCTGCCCAAAGCGAAAACAGGTGCTTTTGATGATGGAGTCCGCAGGAAAGCAGAGAGGGCCAAATTGTCTTTGGCATTTAAAGAGGTTCCAGGAGGCAGTGAGGACCAGCATTACTTTTCCCCGCTGGCACCTTTGCTGCGGCAGCAAAAGCTGGACGTTTGTCTTTTTACTACCGGAGGGCGCCGAAAGTGAAAAAAGGCGCTTTTGAGGATAGAGTCCACAGGAAAGCAGAGAGGGCCAAATTGTCTGAGGCATTTGAAAGGGTTCCAGGAGGCAGTGAGAACCAGCATTACTTTTCCCCGCTGGCACCTTTGCTGTGGCAGCAAAAGCTGGACGTTTGTCTTTTTTGCTCCGGAGGCTGCCGAAAGCGAAAACAGGTGCTTTTGAGGATGGAGTCCACAGGAAAGCAGAGAGGGCCAAATTGTCTGTGGCATTTGAAAGGGTTCCAGGAGGCAGTGAGAACCAGCATTACTTTTCCCCGCTGGCACCTTTGCTGTGGCAGCAAAAGCTGGACGTTTGTCTTTTTTGCTCCGGAGGCTGCCGAAAGCGAAAACAGCTGCTTTTGAGGATGGAGTCCGCAGGAAAGCAGAGAGGGCCAAATTGTCTGTGGCATTTGAAGAGGTTCCAGGAGGCAGTGAGAACCAGCATTACTTTTCCCCGCTGGTACCTTTGCTGTGGCAGCAAAAGCTGGACGTTTGTCTTTTTTGCTCCGGAGGCTGCCGAAAGCGAAAATAGCTTCTTTTGAGGATGGAGTCCGCAGGAAAGCAGAGAGGGCCAAATTGTCTGTGGCATTTGAAAGGGTTCCAGGAGGCAGTGAGAACCAGCATTACTTTTCCCCGCTGGCACCTTTGCTGTGGCAGCAAAAGCTGGACGTTTGTCTTTTTTGCTCCGGAGGCTGCCGAAAGCGAAAACAGGTGCTTTTGAGGATGGAGTCCGCAGAAAAGCAGAGAGGGCCAAATTGTCTGTGCATTTGAAAGGGTTCCAGGAGGCAGTGAGAACCAGCATTACTTTTCCTCGCTGGCACCTTTGCTGTGGCAGCAAAAGCTGGACGTTTGTCTTTTTTGCTCCGGAGGGCGCCGAAAGCGAAAATAGGTTCTTTTGAGGATGGAGTCCGAAGGAAAGCAGAGAGGGCCAAATTGTCTGTGGCATTTGAAAGGGTTCCAGGAGGCAGTGAGAACCAGCATTACTTTTCCCCGCTGGCACCTTTGCTGTGGCAGCAAAAGCTGGACGTTTGTCTTTTTTGCTCCGGAGGCTGCCCAAAGCGAAAAAAGGTGCTTTTGATGATGGAGTCCGCAGGAAAGCAGAGAGGGCCAAATTGTCTGTGGCATTTAAAGAGGTTCCAGGAGGCAGTGAGGACCAGCATTACTTTTCCCCGCTGGCACCTTTGCTGCGGCAGCAAAAGCTGGACGTTTTTCTTTTTACCACCGGAGGGCGCCGAAAGTGAAGAAAGGCGCTTTTGAGGATAGAGTCCGCAGGAAAGCAGAGAGGGCCAAATTGTCTGTGGCATTTGAAAGGGTTCCAGGAGGCAGTGAGAACCAGCATTACTTTTCCCCGCTGGCACCTTTGCTGTGGCAGCAAAAGCTGGACGTTTGTCTTTTTTGCTCCGGAGGCTGCCGAATACGAAAACAGCTGCTTTTGAGGATGGAGTCCGCAGGAAAGCAGAGAGGGCCAAATTGTCTGAGGCATTTGAAGAGGTTCCAGGAGGCAGTGAGAACCAGCATTACTTTTCCCCGCTGGCACCTTTGCTGTGGCAGCAAAAGCTGGACGTTTGTCTTTTTTGCTCCGGAGGCTGCCGAAAGCGAAAACAGCTGCTTTTGAGGATGGAGTCCGCAGGAAAGCAGAGAGGGCCAAATTGTCTGTGGCATTTGAAGAGGTTCCAGGAGGCAGTGAGAACCAGCATTACTTTTCCCCGCTGGCACCTTTGCTGTGGCAGCAAAAGCTGGACGTTTGTCTTTTTTGCTCCGGAGGGCGCCGAAAGCAAAAATAGGTTCTTTTGAGGATGGAGTCCGCAGGAAAGCAGAGAGGGCCAAATTGTCTGTGGCATTTGAAAGGGTTCCAGGAGGCAGTGAGAACCAGCATTACTTTTCCCCGCTGGCACCTTTGCTGTGGCAGCAAAAGCTGGACGTTTGTCTTTTTTGCTCCGGAGGCTGCCCAAAGCGAAAACAGGTGCTTTTGAGGATGGAGTCCGCAGGAAAGCAGAGAGGGCCAAATTGTCTTTGGCATTTAAAGAGGTTCCAGGAGGCAGTGAGGTCCAGCATTACTTTTCCCCGCTGGCACCTTTGCTGCGGCAGCAAAAGCTGGACGTTTGTCTTTTTACTACCGGAGGGCGCCGAAAGTGAAAAAAGGCGCTTTTGAGGATAGAGTCCACAGGAAAGCAGAGAGGGCCAAATTGTCTGAGGTATTTGAAAGGGTTCCAGGAGGCAGTGAGAACCAGCATTACTTTTCCCCGCTGGCACCTTTGCTGTGGCAGCAAAAGCTGGACGTTTGTCTTTTTTGCTCCGGAGGCTGCCGAAAGCGAAAACAGGTGCTTTTGAGGATGGAGTCCACAGGAAAGCAGAGAGGGCCAAATTGTCTGTGGCATTTGAAAGGGTTCCAGGAGGCAGTGAGAACCAGCATTACTTTTCCCCGCTGGCACCTTTGCTGTGGCAGCAAAAGCTGGACGTTTGTCTTTTTTGCTCCGGAGGCTGCCGAAAGCGAAAACAGCTGCTTTTGAGGATGGAGTCCGCAGGAAAGCAGAGAGGGCCAAATTGTCTGTGGCATTTGAAGAGGTTCCAGGAGGCAGTGAGAACCAGCATTACTTTTCCCCGCTGGTACCTTTGCTGTGGCAGCAAAAGCTGGACGTTTGTCTTTTTTGCGCCGGAGGCTGCCGAAAGCGAAAATAGGTTCTTTTGAGGATGGAGTCCGCAGGAAAGCAGAGAGGGCCAAATTGTCTGTGGCATTTGAAAGGGTTCCAGGAGGCAGTGAGAACCAGCATTACTTTTCCCCGCTGGCACCTTTGCTGTGGCAGCAAAAGCTGGACGTTTGTCTTTTTTGCTCCGGAGGCTGCCGAAAGCGAAAACAGCTGCTTTTGAGGATGGAGTCCGCAGAAAAGCAGAGAGGGCCAAATTGTCTGTGCATTTGAAAGGGTTCCAGGAGGCAGTGAGAACCAGCATTACTTTTCCTCGCTGGCACCTTTGCTGTGGCAGCAAAAGCTGGACGTTTGTCTTTTTTGCTCCGGAGGGCGCCGAAAGCGAAAATAGGTTCTTTTGAGGATGGAGTCCGAAGGAAAGCAGAGAGGGCCAAATTGTCTGTGGCATTTGAAAGGGTTCCAGGAGGCAGTGAGAACCAGCATTACTTTTCCCCGCTGGCACCTTTGCTGTGGCAGCAAAAGCTGGACGTTTGTCTTTTTTGCTCCGGAGGCTGCCCAAAGCGAAAAAAGGTGCTTATGATGGAGTCCGCAGGAAAGCAGAGAGGGCCAAATTGTCTTTGGCATTTAAAGAGGTTCCAGGAGGCAGTGAGGACCAGCATTACTTTTCCCCGCTGGCACCTTTGCTGTGGCAGCAAAAGCTGGACGTTTGTCTTTTTACCACCGGAGGGCGCCGAAAGTGAAGAAAGGCGCTTTTGAGGATAGAGTCCGCAGGAAAGCAGAGAGGGCCAAATTGTCTGTGGCATTTGAAAGGGTTCCAGGAGGCAGTGAGAACCAGCATTACTTTTCCCCGCTGGCACCTTTGTTGTGGCAGCAAAAGCTGGACGTTTGTCTTTTTTGCTCCGGAGGTTGCCGAAAGCGAAAACAGCTGCTTTTGAGGATGGAGTCCGCAGGAAAGCAGAGAGGGCCAAATTGTCTGTGGCATTTGAAAGGGTTCCAGGAGGCAGTGAGAACCAGCATTACTTTTCCCCGCTGGCACCTTTGCTGTGGCAGCAAAAGCTGGACGTTTGTCTTTTTTGCTCCGGAGGCTGCCGAAAGCGAAAACAGGTGCTTTTGAGGATGGAGTCCGCAGAAAAGCAGAGAGGGCCAAATTGTCTGTGGCATTTGAAAGGGTTCCAGGAGGCAGTGAGAACCAGCATTACTTTTCCCCGCTGGCACCTTTGCTGTGGCAGCAAAAGCTGGACGTTTGTCTTTTTTGCTCCGGAGGCTGCCGAAAGCGAAAACAGCTGCTTTTGAGGATGGAGTCCGCAGGAAAGCAGAGAGGGCCAAATTGTCTGTGGCATTTGAAAGGGTTCCAGGAGGCAGTGAGAACCAGCATTACTTTTCCCCGCTGGCACCTTTGTTGTGGCAGCAAAAGCTGGACGTTTGTCTTTTTTGCTCCGGAGGGCGCCGAAAGCGAAAATAGGTTCTTTTGAGGATGGAGTCCGAAGGAAAGCAGAGAGGGCCAAATTGTCTGTGGCATTTGAAAGGGTTCCAGGAGGCAGTGAGGACCAGCATTACTTTTCCCCGCTGGCACCTTTGCTGCGGCAGCAAAAGCTGGACGTTTGTCTTTTTACCACCGGAGGGCGCCGAAAGTGAAAAAAGGCGCTTTTGAGGATAGAGTCCGCAGGAAAGCAGAGAGGGCCAAATTGTCTGTGGCATTTGAAAGGGTTCCAGGAGGCAGTGAGAACCAGCATTACTTTTCCCCGCTGGCACCTTTGCTGTGGCAGCAAAAGCTGGACGTTTGTCTTTTTTGCTCCGGAGGCTGCCGAAAGCGAAAACAGCTGCTTTTGAGGATGGAGTCCGCAGGAAAGCAGAGAGGGCCAAATTGTCTTAGGCATTTGAAGAGGTTCCAGGAGGCAGTGAGAACCAGCATTACTTTTCCCCGCTGGCACCTTTGCTGTGGCAGCAAAAGCTGGACGTTTGTCTTTTTTGCTCCGGAGGCTGCCGAAAGCGAAAACAGCTGCTTTTGAGGATGGAGTCCGCAGGAAAGCAGAGAGGGCCAAATTGTCTGAGGCATTTGAAGAGGTTCCAGGAGGCAGTGAGAACCAGCATTACTTTTCCCCGCTGGCACCTTTGCTGTGGCAGCAAAAGCTGGACGTTTGTCTTTTTTGCTCCGGAGGCTGCCGAAAGCGAAAACAGGTGCTTTTGAGGATGGAGTCCGCAGGAAAGCAGAGAGGGCCAAATTGTCTGTGGCATTTGAAATGGTTCCAGGAGGCAGTGAGAACCAGCATTACTTTTCCCCGCTGGCACCTTTGCTGTGGCAGCAAAAGCTGGACGTTTGTCTTTTTTGCTCCGGAGGTTGCCGAAAGCGAAAACAGGTGCTTTTGAGGATGGAGTCCGCAGGAAAGCAGAGAGAGCCAAATTGTCTGTGGCATTTGAAGAGGTTCCAGGAGGCAGTGAGAACCAGCATTACTTTTCCCCGCTGGCACCTTTGCTGTGGCAGCAAAAGCTGGACGTTTGTCTTTTTTCCTCCGGAGGCTGCCGAAAGCGAAAACAGGTGCTTTTGAGGATGGAGTCCGCAGGAAAGCAGAGAGGGCCAAATTGTCTGTGGCATTTGAAAGGGTTCCAGGAGGCAGTGAGAACCAGCATTACTTTTCCCCGCTGGCACCTTTGTTGTGGCAGCAAAAGCTGGACGTTTGTCTTTTTTGCTCCGGAGGCTGCCGAAAGCGAAAACAGCTGCTTTTGAGGATGGAGTCCGCAGGAAAGCAGAGAGGGCCAAATTGTCTGTGGCATTTGAAAGGGTTCCAGGAGGCAGTGAGAACCAGCATTCCTTTTCCCCGCTGGCACCTTTGCTGTGGCAGCAAAAGCTGGACGTTTGTCTTTTTTGCTCCGGAGGGCGCCGAAAGCGAAAATAGGTTCTTTTGAGGATGGAGTCCGAAGGAAAGCAGAGAGGGCCAAATTGTCTGTGGCATTTGAAAGGGTTCCAGGAGGCAGTGAGAACCAGCATTACTTTTCCCCGCTGGCACCTTTGCTGTGGCAGCAAAAGCTGGACGTTTGTCTTTTTTGCTCCGGAGGCTGCCCAAAGCGAAAAAAGGTGCTTATGATGGAGTCCGCAGGAAAGCAGAGAGGGCCAAATTGTCTTTGGCATTTAAAGAGGTTCCAGGAGGCAGTGAGGACCAGCATTACTTTTCCCCGCTGGCACCTTTGCTGTGGCAGCAAAAGCTGGACGTTTGTCTTTTTACCACCGGAGGGCGCCGAAAGTGAAGAAAGGCGCTTTTGAGGATAGAGTCCGCAGGAAAGCAGAGAGGGCCAAATTGTCTGTGGCATTTGAAAGGGTTCCAGGAGGCAGTGAGAACCAGCATTACTTTTCCCCGCTGGCACCTTTGTTGTGGCAGCAAAAGCTGGACGTTTGTCTTTTTTGCTCCGGAGGTTGCCGAAAGCGAAAACAGCTGCTTTTGAGGATGGAGTCCGCAGGAAAGCAGAGAGGGCCAAATTGTCTGTGGCATTTGAAAGGGTTCCAGGAGGCAGTGAGAACCAGCATTACTTTTCCCCGCTGGCACCTTTGCTGTGGCAGCAAAAGCTGGACGTTTGTCTTTTTTGCTCCGGAGGCTGCCGAAAGCGAAAACAGGTGCTTTTGAGGATGGAGTCCGCAGAAAAGCAGAGAGGGCCAAATTGTCTGTGGCATTTGAAAGGGTTCCAGGAGGCAGTGAGAACCAGCATTACTTTTCCCCGCTGGCACCTTTGCTGTGGCAGCAAAAGCTGGACGTTTGTCTTTTTTGCTCCGGAGGCTGCCGAAAGCGAAAACAGCTGCTTTTGAGGATGGAGTCCGCAGGAAAGCAGAGAGGGCCAAATTGTCTGTGGCATTTGAAAGGGTTCCAGGAGGCAGTGAGAACCAGCATTACTTTTCCCCGCTGGCACCTTTGTTGTGGCAGCAAAAGCTGGACGTTTGTCTTTTTTGCTCCGGAGGGCGCCGAAAGCGAAAATAGGTTCTTTTGAGGATGGAGTCCGAAGGAAAGCAGAGAGGGCCAAATTGTCTGTGGCATTTGAAAGGGTTCCAGGAGGCAGTGAGGACCAGCATTACTTTTCCCCGCTGGCACCTTTGCTGCGGCAGCAAAAGCTGGACGTTTGTCTTTTTACCACCGGAGGGCGCCGAAAGTGAAAAAAGGCGCTTTTGAGGATAGAGTCCGCAGGAAAGCAGAGAGGGCCAAATTGTCTGTGGCATTTGAAAGGGTTCCAGGAGGCAGTGAGAACCAGCATTACTTTTCCCCGCTGGCACCTTTGCTGTGGCAGCAAAAGCTGGACGTTTGTCTTTTTTGCTCCGGAGGCTGCCGAAAGCGAAAACAGCTGCTTTTGAGGATGGAGTCCGCAGGAAAGCAGAGAGGGCCAAATTGTCTTAGGCATTTGAAGAGGTTCCAGGAGGCAGTGAGAACCAGCATTACTTTTCCCCGCTGGCACCTTTGCTGTGGCAGCAAAAGCTGGACGTTTGTCTTTTTTGCTCCGGAGGCTGCCGAAAGCGAAAACAGCTGCTTTTGAGGATGGAGTCCGCAGGAAAGCAGAGAGGGCCAAATTGTCTGAGGCATTTGAAGAGGTTCCAGGAGGCAGTGAGAACCAGCATTACTTTTCCCCGCTGGCACCTTTGCTGTGGCAGCAAAAGCTGGACGTTTGTCTTTTTTGCTCCGGAGGCTGCCGAAAGCGAAAACAGGTGCTTTTGAGGATGGAGTCCGCAGGAAAGCAGAGAGGGCCAAATTGTCTGTGGCATTTGAAATGGTTCCAGGAGGCAGTGAGAACCAGCATTACTTTTCCCCGCTGGCACCTTTGCTGTGGCAGCAAAAGCTGGACGTTTGTCTTTTTTGCTCCGGAGGTTGCCGAAAGCGAAAACAGGTGCTTTTGAGGATGGAGTCCGCAGGAAAGCAGAGAGAGCCAAATTGTCTGTGGCATTTGAAGAGGTTCCAGGAGGCAGTGAGAACCAGCATTACTTTTCCCCGCTGGCACCTTTGCTGTGGCAGCAAAAGCTGGACGTTTGTCTTTTTTCCTCCGGAGGCTGCCGAAAGCGAAAACAGGTGCTTTTGAGGATGGAGTCCGCAGGAAAGCAGAGAGGGCCAAATTGTCTGTGGCATTTGAAAGGGTTCCAGGAGGCAGTGAGAACCAGCATTACTTTTCCCCGCTGGCACCTTTGCTGTGGCAGCCAAAGCTGGACGTTTGTCTTTTTTGCTCCGGAGGCTGCCGAAAGCGAAAATAGTTTCTTTTGAGGATGGAGTCCGCAGGAAAGCAGAGAGGGCCAAATTGTCTGTGGCATTTGAAAGGGTTCCAGGAGGCAGTGAGAACCAGCATTACTTTTCCCGGCTGGCACCTTTGCTGTGGCAGCAAAAGGTGGACGTTTGTCTTTTTTGCTCCGGAGGCTGCCGAAAGCGAAAACAGGTGCTTTTGAGGATGGAGTCCGCAGGAAAGCAGAGAGAGCCAAATTGTCTGGGGCATTTGAAGGAGTTCCAGGAGGCAGTGAGAACCAGCATTACTTTTCCCTGCTGGCACGTTTGCTGTGGCAGCAAAAGCTGGACGTTTGTCTTTTTTGCTCCGGAGGTTGCCGAAAGCGAAAACAGGTGCTTTTGAGGATGGAGTCCGCAGGAAAGCAGAGAGGGCCAAATTGTCTGGGGCATTTGAAAGGGTTCCAGGAGGCAGTGAGAACCAGCATTACTTTTCCCCGCTGGCACCTTTGTTGTGGCAGCAAAAGCTGGACGTTTGTCTTTTTTGCTCCAGAGGCTGCCGAAAGCGAAAACAGGTGCTTTTGAGGATGGAGTCCGCAGGAAAGCAGAGAGGGCCAAATTGTCTGTGGCATTTGAAAGGGTTCCAGGAGGCAGTGAGAACCAGCATTACTTTTCCCCGCTGGCGCCTTTGCTGCGGCAGCAAAAGCTGGACGTTTGTCTTTTTTGCTCCGGAGGCTGCCGAAAGCGAAAACAGGTGCTTTTGAGGATGGAGTCCGCAGGAAAGCAGAGAGGGCCAAATTGTCTGTGGCATTTGAAAGGGTTCCAGGAGGCAGTGAGAACCAGCATTACTTTTCCCCGCTGGCACCTTTGCTGTGGCAGCAAAAGCTGGACGTTTGTCTTTTTTGCTCCGGAGGCTGCCGAAAGCGAAAACAGGTGCTTTTGAGGATGGAGTCCACAGGAAAGCAGAGAGGGCCAAATTGTCTGTGGCATTTGAAAGGGTTCCAGGAGGCAGTGAGAACCAGCATTACTTTTCCCCGCTGGCACCTTTGCTGTGGCAGCAAAAGCTGGACGTTTGTCTTTTTTGCTACGGAGGCTGCCGAAAGCGAAAACAGGTGCTTTTGAGGATGGAGTCCGCAGGAAAGCAGAGAGAGCCAAATTGTCTGGGGCATTTGAAGGAGTTCCAGGAGGCAGTGAGAACCAGCATTACTTTTCCCCGCTGGCACCTTTGCTGTGGCAGCAAAAGCTGGACGTTTGTCTTTTTTGCTCCGGAGGCTGCCGAAAGCGAAAACAGCTGCTTTTGAGGATGGAGTCCAGAGGAAAGCAGAGAGGGCCAAATTGTCTGTGGCATTTGAAAGGATTCCAGGAGGCAGTGAGAACCAGCATTCCTTTTCCCCGCTGGCACCTTTGCTGTGGCAGCAAAAGCTGGACGTTTGTCTTTTTTGCTCCGGAGGCTGCCGAAAGCGAAAACAGCTGCTTTTGAGGATGGAGTCCGCAGGAAAGCAGAGAGGGCCAAATTGTCTGTGGCATTTGAAGAGGTTCCAGGAGGCAGTGAGAACCAGCATTACTTTTCCCCGCTGGTACCTTTGCTGTGGCAGCAAAAGCTGGACGTTTGTCTTTTTTGCTACGGAGGCTGCCGAAAGCGAAAACAGGTGCTTTTGAGGATGGAGTCCGCAGGAAAGCAGAGAGAGCCAAATTGTCTGGGGCATTTGAAGGAGTTCCAGGAGGCAGTGAGAACCAGCATTACTTTTCCCCGCTGGCACCTTTGCTGTGGCAGCAAAAGCTGGACGTTTGTCTTTTTTGCTCCGGAGGCTGCCGAAAGCGAAAACAGCTGCTTTTGAGGATGGAGTCCAGAGGAAAGCAGAGAGGGCCAAATTGTCTGTGGCATTTGAAAGGATTCCAGGAGGCAGTGAGAACCAGCATTCCTTTTCCCCGCTGGCACCTTTGCTGTGGCAGGAAAAGCTGGACGTTTGTCTTTTTTGCTCCGGAGGCTGCCGAAAGCGAAAACAGCTGCTTTTGAGGATGGAGTCCGCAGGAAAGCAGAGAGGGCCAAATTGTCTGTGGCATTTGAAGAGGTTCCAGGAGGCAGTGAGAACCAGCATTACTTTTCCCCGCTGGTACCTTTGCTGTGGCAGCAAAAGCTGGACGTTTGTCTTTTTTGCTCCGGAGGGCGCCGAAAGCAAAAATAGGTTCTTTTCAGGATGGAGTCCGCAGGAAAGCAGAGAGGGCCAAATTGTCTGTGGCATTTGAAAGGGTTCCAGGAGGCAGTGAGAACGAGCATTACTTTTCCCCGCTGGCACCTTTGCTGTGGCAGCAAAAGCTGGACGTTTGTCTTTTTTGCTCCGGAGGTTGCCGAAAGCGAAAACAGGTGCTTTTGAGGATGGAGTCCGCAGGAAAGCAGAGAGGGCCAAATTGTCTGGGGCATTTGAAAGGGTTCCAGGAGGCAGTGAGAACCAGCATTACTTTTCCCCGCTGGCACCTTTGTTGTGGCAGCAAAAGCTGGACGTTTGTCTTTTTTGCTCCAGAGGCTGCCGAAAGCGAAAACAGGTGCTTTTGAGGATGGAGTCCGCAGGAAAGCAGAGAGGGCCAAATTGTCTGTGGCATTTGAAAGGGTTCCAGGAGGCAGTGAGAACCAGCATTCCTTTTCCCCGCTGGCACCTTTGCTGTGGCAGCAAAAGCTGGACGTTTGTCTTTTTTGCTCCGGAGGCTGCCGAAAGCGAAAACAGGTGCTTTTGAGGATGGAGTCCACAGGAAAGCAGAGAGGGCCAAATTGTCTGTGGCATTTGAAAGGGTTCCAGGAGGCAGTGAGAACCATCATTACTTTTCCCCGCTGGCACCTTTGCTGTGGCAGCAAAAGCTGGACGTTTGTCTTTTTTGCTCCGGAGGCTGCCGAAAGCGAAAACAGGTGCTTTTGAGGATGGAGTCCGCAGGAAAGCAGAGAGGGCCAAATTGTCTGTGGCATTTGAAAGGGTTCCAGGAGGCAGTGAGAACCAGCATTACTTTTCCCCGCTGGCACCTTTGCTGTGGCAGCAAAAGCTGGACGTTTGTCTTTTTTGCTCCGGAGGCTGCCGAAAGCGAAAACAGCTGCTTTTGAGGATGGAGTCCGAAGGAAAGCAGAGAGGGCCAAATTGTCTGTGGCATTTGAAAGGGTTCCAGGAGGCAGTGAGAACCAGCATTACTTTTCCCCGCTGGCACCTTTGCTGTGGCAGCAAAAGCTGGACGTTTGTCTTTTTTGCTCCGGAGGGCGCCGAAAGCGAAAATAGGTTCTTTTGAGGATGGAGTCCGCAAGAAAGCAGAGAGGGCCAAATTGTCTGGGGCATTTGAAAGGGTTCCAGGAGGCAGTGAGAAGCAGCATTACTTTTCCCCGCTGGCACCTTTGCTGTGGCAGCAAAAGCTGGACGTTTGTCTTTTTTGCTCCGGAGGCTGCCGAAAGCGAAAACAGGTGCTTTTGAGGATGGAGTCCACAGGAAAGCAGAGAGGGCCAAATTGTCTGTGGCATTTGAAAGGGTTCCAGGAGGCAGTGAGAACCAGCATTACTTTTCCCCGCTGGCACCTTTGCTGTGGCAGCAAAAGCTGGACGTTTGTCTTTTTTGCTCCGGAGGCTGCCGAAAGCGAAAACAGGTGCTTTTGAGGATGGAGTCCACAGGAAAGCAGAGAGGGCCAAATTGTCTGTGGCATTTGAAAGGGTTCCAGGAGGCAGTGAGAACCAGCATTCCTTTTCCCCGCTGGCACCTTTGCTGTGGCAGCAAAAGCTGGACGTTTGTCTTTTTTGCTCCGGAGGCTGCCGAAAGCGAAAACAGCTGCTTTTGAGGATGGAGTCCGCAGGAAAGCAGAGAGGGCCAAATTGTCTTTGGCATTTGAAGAGGTTCCAGGAGGCAGTGAGAACCAGCATGACTTTTCCCCGCTGGTACCTTTGCTGTGGCAGCAAAAGCTGGACGTTTGTCTTTTTTGCTCCGGAGGCTGCCGAAAGCGAAAACAGGTGCTTTTGAGGATGGAGTCCGCAGGAAAGCAGAGAGGGCCAAATTGTCTGTGGCATTTGAAAGGGTTCCAGGAGGCAGTGAGAACCAGCATTACTTTTCCCCGCTGGCACCTTTGCTGTGGCAGCAAAAGCTGGACGTTTGTCTTTTTTGCTCCGGAGGCTGCCGAAAGCGAAAATAGTTTCTTTTGAGGATGGAGTCCGCAGGAAAGCAGAGAGGGCCAAATTGTCTGTGGCATTTGAAAGGGTTCCAGGAGGCAGTGAGAACCAGCATTACTTTTCCCCGCTGGCACCTTTGCTGTGGCAGCAAAAGCTGGACGTTTGTCTTTTTTGCTCCGGAGGCTGCCGAAAGCGAAAACAGGTGCTTTTGAGGATGGAGTCCGCAGGAAAGCAGAGAGAGCCAAATTGTCTGGGGCATTTGAAGGAGTTCCAGGAGGCAGTGAGAACGAGCATTACTTTTCCCTGCTGGCACGTTTGCTGTGGCAGCAAAAGCTGGACGTTTGTCTTTTTTGCTCCGGAGGTTGCCGAAAGCGAAAACAGGTGCTTTTGAGGATAGAGTCCGCAGGAAAGCAGAGAGAGCCAAATTGTCTGGGGCATTTGAAAGGGTTCCAGGAGGCAGTGAGAACCAGCATTACTTTTCCCCGCTGGCACCTTTGTTGTGGCAGCAAAAGCTGGACGTTTGTCTTTTTTGCTCCAGAGGCTGCCGAAAGCGAAAACAGGTGCTTTTGAGGATGGAGTCCGCAGGAAAGCAGAGAGGGCCAAATTGTCTGTGGCATTTGAAAGGGTTCCAGGAGGCAGTGAGAACCAGCATTACTTTTCCCCGCTGGCACCTTTGCTGTGGCAGCAAAAGCTGGACGTTTGTCTTTTTTGCTCCGGAGGCTGCCGAAAGCGAAAACAGGTGCTTTTGAGGATGGAGTCCGCAGGAAAGCAGAGAGGGCCAAATTGTCTGTGGCATTTGAAAGGGTTCCAGGAGGCAGTGAGAACCAGCATTACTTTTCCCCGCTGGCACCTTTGCTGTGGCAGCAAAAGCTGGACGTTTGTCTTTTTTGCTCCGGAGGCTGCCGAAAGCGAAAACAGCTGCTTTTGAGGATGGAGTCCGCAGGAAAGCAGAGAGGGCCAAATTGTCTGAGGCATTTGAAGAGGTTCCAGGAGGCAGTGAGAACCAGCATTACTTTTCCCCGCTGGCACCTTTGCTGTGGCAGCAAAAGCTGGACGTTTGTCTTTTTTGCTCCGGAGGCTGCCGAAAGCGAAAACAGGTGCTTTTGAGGATGGAGTCCGCAGGAAAGCAGAGAGGGCCAAATTGTCTGTGGCATTTGAAATGGTTCCAGGAGGCAGTGAGAACCAGCATTACTTTTCCCCGCTGGCACCTTTGCTGTGGCAGCAAAAGCTGGACGTTTGTCTTTTTTGCTCCGGAGGTTGCCGAAAGCGAAAACAGGTGCTTTTGAGGATGGAGTCCGCAGGAAAGCAGAGAGAGCCAAATTGTCTGTGGCATTTGAAGAGGTTCCAGGAGGCAGTGAGAACCAGCATTACTTTTCCCCGCTGGCACCTTTGCTGTGGCAGCAAAAGCTGGACGTTTGTCTTTTTTCCTCCGGAGGCTGCCGAAAGCGAAAACAGGTGCTTTTGAGGATGGAGTCCGCAGGAAAGCAGAGAGGGCCAAATTGTCTGTGGCATTTGAAAGGGTTCCAGGAGGCAGTGAGAACCAGCATTACTTTTCCCCGCTGGCACCTTTGCTGTGGCAGCCAAAGCTGGACGTTTGTCTTTTTTGCTCCGGAGGCTGCCGAAAGCGAAAATAGTTTCTTTTGAGGATGGAGTCCGCAGGAAAGCAGAGAGGGCCAAATTGTCTGTGGCATTTGAAAGGGTTCCAGGAGGCAGTGAGAACCAGCATTACTTTTCCCCGCTGGCACCTTTGCTGTGGCAGCAAAAGGTGGACGTTTGTCTTTTTTGCTCCGGAGGCTGCCGAAAGCGAAAACAGGTGCTTTTGAGGATGGAGTCCGCAGGAAAGCAGAGAGAGCCAAATTGTCTGGGGCATTTGAAGGAGTTCCAGGATGCAGTGAGAACCAGCATTACTTTTCCCTGCTGGCACGTTTGCTGTGGCAGCAAAAGCTGGACGTTTGTCTTTTTTGCTCCGGAGGTTGCCGAAAGCGAAAACAGGTGCTTTTGAGGATGGAGTCCGCAGGAAAGCAGAGAGGGCCAAATTGTCTGGGGCATTTGAAAGGGTTCCAGGAGGCAGTGAGAACCAGCATTACTTTTCCCCGCTGGCACCTTTGTTGTGGCAGCAAAAGCTGGACGTTTGTCTTTTTTGCTCCAGAGGCTGCCGAAAGCGAAAACAGGTGCTTTTGAGGATGGAGTCCGCAGGAAAGCAGAGAGGGCCAAATTGTCTGTGGCATTTGAAAGGGTTCCAGGAGGCAGTGAGAACCAGCATTACTTTTCCCCGCTGGTACCTTTGCTGTGGCAGCAAAAGCTGGACGTTTGTCTTTTTTGCTCCGGAGGGCGCCGAAAGCAAAAATAGGTTCTTTTCAGGATGGAGTCCGCAGGAAAGCAGAGAGGGCCAAATTGTCTGTGGCATTTGAAAGGGTTCCAGGAGGCAGTGAGAACGAGCATTACTTTTCCCCGCTGGCACCTTTGCTGTGGCAGCAAAAGCTGGACGTTTGTCTTTTTTGCTCCGGAGGTTGCCGAAAGCGAAAACAGGTGCTTTTGAGGATGGAGTCCGCAGGAAAGCAGAGAGGGCCAAATTGTCTGGGGCATTTGAAAGGGTTCCAGGAGGCAGTGAGAACCAGCATTACTTTTCCCCGCTGGCACCTTTGTTGTGGCAGCAAAAGCTGGACGTTTGTCTTTTTTGCTCCAGAGGCTGCCGAAAGCGAAAACAGGTGCTTTTGAGGATGGAGTCCGCAGGAAAGCAGAGAGGGCCAAATTGTCTGTGGCATTTGAAAGGGTTCCAGGAGACAGTGAGAAGCAGCATTACTTTTCCCCGCTGGCACCTTTGCTGTGGCAGCAAAAGCTGGACGTTTGTCTTTTTTGCTCCGGAGGCTGCCGAAAGCGAAAACAGGTGCTTTTGAGGATGGAGTCCACAGGAAAGCAGAGAGGGCCAAATTGTCTGTGGCATTTGAAAGGGTTCCAGGAGGCAGTGAGAAGCAGCATTACTTTTCCCCGCTGGCACCTTTGCTGTGGCAGCAAAAGCTGGACGTTTGTCTTTTTTGCTCCGGAGGCTGCCGAAAGCGAAAACAGGTGCTTTTGAGGATGGAGTCCGCAGGAAAGCAGAGAGGGCCAAATTGTCTGTGGCATTTGAAAGGGTTCCAGGAGGCAGTGAGAACCAGCATTACTTTTCCCCGCTGGCACCTTTGCTGTGGCAGCAAAAGCTGGACGTTTGTCTTTTTTGCTCCGGAGGCTGCCGAAAGCGAAAACAGCTGCTTTTGAGGATGGAGTCCGAAGGAAAGCAGAGAGGGCCAAATTGTCTGTGGCATTTGAAAGGGTTCCAGGAGGCAGTGAGAAGCAGCATTACTTTTCCCCGCTGGCACCTTTGCTGTGGCAGCAAAAGCTGGACGTTTGTCTTTTTTGCTCCGGAGGCTGCCGAAAGCGAAAAACAGGTGCTTTTGAGGATGGAGTCCGCAGGAAAGCAGAGAGGGCCAAATTGTCTGTGGCATTTGAAAGGGTTCCAGGAGGCAGTGAGAACCAGCATTACTTTTCCCCGCTGGCACCTTTGCTGTGGCAGCAAAAGCTGGACGTTTGTCTTTTTTGCTCCGGAGGCTGCCGAAAGCGAAAACAGGTGCTTTTGAGGATGGAGTCCACAGGAAAGCAGAGAGGGCCAAATTGTCTGTGGCATTTGAAAGGGTTCCAGGAGGCAGTGAGAACCAGCATTACTTTTCCCCGCTGGCACCTTTGCTGTGGCAGCAAAAGCTGGACGTTTGTCTTTTTTGCTCCGGAGGCTGCCGAAAGCGAAAACAGGTGCTTTTGAGGATGGAGTCCGCAGGAAAGCAGAGAGAGCCAAATTGTCTGTGGCATTTGAAGGAGTTCCAGGAGGCAGTGAGAACCAGCATTACTTTTCCCCGCTGGCACCTTTGCTGTGGCAGCAAAAGCTGGACGTTTGTCTTTTTTGCTCCGGAGGCTGCCGAAAGCGAAAACAGCTGCTTTTGAGGATGGAGTCCAGAGGAAAGCAGAGAGGGCTAAATTGTCTGTGGCATTTGAAAGGATTCCAGGAGGCAGTGAGAACCAGCATTCCTTTTCCCCGCTGGCACCTTTGCTGTGGCAGCAAAAGCTGGACGTTTGTCTTTTTTGCTCCGGAGGCTGCCGAAAGCGAAAACAGCTGCTTTTGAGGATGGAGTCCGCAGGAAAGCAGAGAGGGCCAAATTGTCTGTGGCATTTGAAGAGGTTCCAGGAGGCAGTGAGAACCAGCATTACTTCTCCCCGCTGGTACCTTTGCTGTGGCAGCAAAAGCTGGACGTTTGTCTTTTTTGCTCCGGAGGGCGCCGAAAGCAAAAATAGGTTCTTTTGAGGATGGAGTCCGCAGGAAAGCAGAGAGGGCCAAATTGTCTGTGGCATTTGAAAGGGTTCCAGGAGGCAGTGAGAACGAGCATTACTTTTCCCCGCTGGCACCTTTGCTGTGGCAGCAAAAGCTGGACGTTTGTCTTTTTTGCTCCGGAGGTTGCCGAAAGCGAAAACAGGTGCTTTTGAGGATGGAGTCCGCAGGAAAGCAGAGAGGGCCAAATTGTCTGGGGCATTTGAAAGGGTTCCAGGAGGCAGTGAGAACCAGCATTACTTTTCCCCGCTGGCACCTTTGTTGTGGCAGCAAAAGCTGGACGTTTGTCTTTTTTGCTCCAGAGGCTGACGAAAGCGAATACAGGTGCTTTTGAGGATGGAGTCCGCAGGAAAGCAGAGAGGGCCAAATTGTCTGTGGCATTTGAAAGGGTTCCAGGAGGCAGTGAGAACCAGCATTACTTTTCCCCGCTGGCACCTTTGCTGTGGCAGCAAAAGCTGGACGTTTGTCTTTTTTGCTCCAGAGGCTGCCGAAAGCGAAAACAGGTGCTTTTGAGGATGGAGTCCACAGGAAAGCAGAGAGGGCCAAATTGTCTGTGGCATTTGAAAGGGTTCCAGGAGGCAGTGAGAACCATCATTACTTTTCCCCGCTGGCACCTTTGCTGTGGCAGCAAAAGCTGGACGTTTGTCTTTTTTGCTCCGGATGTTGCCGAAAGCGAAAACAGGTGCTTTTGAGGATGGAGTCCGCAGGAAAGCAGAGAGAGCCAAATTGTCTGGGGCATTTGAAAGGGTTCCAGGAGGCAGTGAGAACCAGCATTACTTTTCCCCGCTGGCACCTTTGTTGTGGCAGCAAAAGCTGGACGTTTGTCTTTTTTGCTCCAGAGGCTGCCGAAAGCGAAAACAGGTGCTTTTGAGGATGGAGTCCGCAGGAAAGCAGAGAGGGCCAAATTGTCTGTGGCATTTGAAAGGGTTCCAGGAGGCAGTGAGAACCAGCATTACTTTTCCCCGCTGGCACCTTTGCTGTGGCAGCAAAAGCTGGACGTTTGTCTTTTTTGCTCCGGAGGCTGCCGAAAGCGAAAACAGGTGCTTTTGAGGATGGAGTCCGCAGGAAAGCAGAGAGGGCCAAATTGTCTGTGGCATTTGAAAGGGTTCCAGGAGGCAGTGAGAACCAGCATTACTTTTCCCCGCTGGCACCTTTGCTGTGGCAGCAAAAGCTGGACGTTTGTCTTTTTTGCTCCGGAGGCTGCCGAAAGCGAAAACAGGTGCTTTTGAGGATGGAGTCCACAGGAAAGCAGAGAGGGCCAAATTGTCTGTGGCATTTGAAAGGGTTCCAGGAGGCAGTGAGAACCAGCATTACTTTTCCCCGCTGGCACCTTTGCTGTGGCAGCAAAAGCTGGACGTTTGTCTTTTTTGCTCCGGAGGCTGCCGAAAGCGAAAACAGGTGCTTTTGAGGATGGAGTCCGCAGGAAAGCAGAGAGAGCCAAATTGTCTGTGGCATTTGAAGGAGTTCCAGGAGGCAGTGAGAACCAGCATTACTTTTCCCCGCTGGCACCTTTGCTGTGGCAGCAAAAGCTGGACGTTTGTCTTTTTTGCTCCGGAGGCTGCCGAAAGCGAAAACAGCTGCTTTTGAGGATGGAGTCCAGAGGAAAGCAGAGAGGGCCAAATTGTCTGTGGCATTTGAAAGGATTCCAGGAGGCAGTGAGAACCAGCATTCCTTTTCCCCGCTGGCACCTTTGCTGTGGCAGCAAAAGCTGGACGTTTGTCTTTTTTGCTCCGGAGGCTGCCGAAAGCGAAAACAGCTGCTTTTGAGGATGGAGTCCGCAGGAAAGCAGAGAGGGCCAAATTGTCTGTGGCATTTGAAGAGGTTCCAGGAGGCAGTGAGAACCAGCATTACTTCTCCCCGCTGGTACCTTTGCTGTGGCAGCAAAAGCTGGACGTTTGTCTTTTTTGCTCCGGAGGGCGCCGAAAGCAAAAATAGGTTCTTTTCAGGATGGAGTCCGCAGGAAAGCAGAGAGGGCCAAATTGTCTGTGGCATTTGAAAGGGTTCCAGGAGGCAGTGAGAACGAGCATTACTTTTCCCCGCTGGCACCTTTGCTGTGGCAGCAAAAGCTGGACGTTTGTCTTTTTTGCTCCGGAGGTTGCCGAAAGCGAAAACAGGTGCTTTTGAGGATGGAGTCCGCAGGAAAGCAGAGAGGGCCAAATTGTCTGGGGCATTTGAAAGGGTTCCAGGAGGCAGTGAGAACCAGCATTACTTTTCCCCGCTGGCACCTTTGTTGTGGCAGCAAAAGCTGGACGTTTGTCTTTTTTGCTCCGGAGGCTGCCGAAAGCGAATACAGGTGCTTTTGAGGATGGAGTCCGCAGGAAAGCAGAGAGGGCCAAATTGTCTGTGGCATTTGAAAGGGTTCCAGGAGGCAGTGAGAACCAGCATTACTTTTCCCCGCTGGCACCTTTGCTGTGGCAGCAAAAGCTGGACGTTTGTCTTTTTTGCTCCAGAGGCTGCCGAAAGCGAAAACAGGTGCTTTTGAGGATGGAGTCCACAGGAAAGCAGAGAGGGCCAAATTGTCTGTGGCATTTGAAAGGGTTCCAGGAGGCAGTGAGAACCATCATTACTTTTCCCCGCTGGCACCTTTGCTGTGGCAGCAAAAGCTGGACGTTTGTCTTTTTTGCTCCGGAGGCTGCCGAAAGCGAAAACAGGTGCTTTTGAGGATGGAGTCCGCAGGAAAGCAGAGAGGGCCAAATTGTCTGTGGCATTTGAAAGGGTTCCAGGAGGCAGTGAGAACCAGCATTACTTTTCCCCGCTGGCACCTTTGCTGTGGCAGCAAAAGCTGGACGTTTGTCTTTTTTGCTCCGGAGGCTGCCGAAAGTGAAAACAGGTGCTTTTGAGGATGGAGTCCGCAGGAAAGCAGAGAGGGCCAAATTGTCTGTGGCATTTGAAAGGGTTCCAGGAGGCAGTGAGAACCAGCATTACTTTTCCCCGCTGGCACCTTTGCTGTGGCAGCGAAAGCTGGACGTTTGTCTTTTTTGCTCCGGAGGGCGCCGAAAGCGAAAATAGGTTCTTTTGAGGATGGAGTCCGCAGGAAAGCAGAGAGGGCCAAATTGTCTGGGGCATTTGAAAGGGTTCCAGGAGGCAGTGAGAACCAGCATTACTTTTCCCCGCTGGCACCTTTGCTGTGGCAGCAAAAGCTGGACGTTTGTCTTTTTTGCTCCGGAGGCTGCCGAAAGCGAAAACAGGTGCTTTTGAGGATGGAGTCCACCGGAAAGCAGAGAGGGCCAAATTGTCTGTGGCATTTGAAAGGGTTCCAGGAGGCAGTGAGAACCAGCATTACTTTTCCCCGCTGGCACCTTTGCTGTGGCAGCAAAAGCTGGACGTTTGTCTTTTTTGCTCCGGAGGCTGCCGAAAGCGAAAACAGGTGATTTTGAGGATGGAGTCCACAGGAAAGCAGAGAGGGCCAAATTGTCTGTGGCATTTGAAAGGGTTCCAGGAGGCAGTGAGAACCAGCATTCCTTTTCCCCGCTGGCACCTTTGCTGTGGCAGCAAAAGCTGGACGTTTGTCTTTTTTGCTCCGGAGGCTGCCGAAAGCGAAAACAGCTGCTTTTGAGGATGGAGTCCGCAGGAAAGCAGAGAGGGCCAAATTGTCTGTGGCATTTGAAGAGGTTCCAGGAGGCAGTGAGAACCAGCATTACTTTTCCCCGCTGGTACCTTTGCTGTGGCAGCAAAAGCTGGACGTTTGTCTTTTTTGCTCCGGAGGCTGCCGAAAGCGAAAACAGGTGCTTTTGAGGATGGAGTCCACAGGAAAGCAGAGAGGGCCAAATTGTCTGTGGCATTTGAAAGGGTTCCAGGAGGCAGTGAGAACCAGCATTCCTTTTCCCCGCTGGCACCTTTGCTGTGGCAGCAAAAGCTGGACGTTTGTCTTTTTTGCTCCGGAGGCTGCCGAAAGCGAAAACAGCTGCTTTTGAGGATGGAGTCCGCAGGAAAGCAGAGAGGGCCAAATTGTCTGTGGCATTTGAAGAGGTTCCAGGAGGCAGTGAGAACCAGCATTACTTTTCCCCGCTGGTACCTTTGCTGTGGCAGCAAAAGCTGGACGTTTGTCTTTTTTGCTCCGGAGGGCGCCGAAAGCAAAAATAGGTTCTTTTCAGGATGGAGTCCGCAGGAAAGCAGAGAGGGCCAAATTGTCTGTGGCATTTGAAAGGGTTCCAGGAGGCAGTGAGAACCAGCATTACTTTTCCCCGCTGGCACCTTTGCTGTGGCAGCAAAAGCTGGACGTTTGTCTTTTTTGCTCCGGAGGGCGCCGAAAGCAAAAATAGGTTCTTTTAAGGATGGAGTCCGCAGGAAAGCAGAGAGGGCCAAATTGTCTGTGGCATTTGAAAGGGTTCCAGGAGGCAGTGAGAACCAGCATTACTTTTCCCCGCTGGCACCTTTGCTGTGGCAGCAAAAGCTGGACGTTTGTCTTTTTTGCTCCGGAGGCTGCCGAAAGCGAAAACAGGTGCTTTTGAGGATGGAGTCCGCAGGAAAGCAGAGAGGGCCAAATTGTCTGTGGCATTTGAAAGGGTTCCAGGAGGCAGTGAGAACCAGCATTACTTTTCCCCGCTGGCACCTTTGCTGTGGCAGCAAAAGCTGGACGTTTGTCTTTTTTGCTCCGGAGGCTGCCGAAAGCGAAAACAGCTGCTTTTGAGGATGGAGTCCGCAGGAAAGCAGAGAGGGCCAAATTGTCTGAGGCATTTGAAGAGGTTCCAGGAGGCAGTGAGAACCAGCATTACTTTTCCCCGCTGGCACCTTTGCTGTGGCAGCAAAAGCTGGACGTTTGTCTTTTTTGCTCCGGAGGCTGCCGAAAGCGAAAACAGGTGCTTTTGACGATGGAGTCCACAGGAAAGCAGAGAGGGCCAAATTGTCTGTGGCATTTGAAAGGGTTCCAGGAGGCAGTGAGAACCAGCATTACTTTTCCCCGCTGGCACCTTTGCTGTGGCAGCAAAAGCTGGACGTTTGTCTTTTTTGCTCCGGAGGCTGCCGAAAGCGAAAACAGCTGCTTTTGAGGATGGAGTCCGCAGGAAAGCAGAGAGAGCCAAATTGTCTGGGCCATTTGAAGGAGTTCCAGGAGGCAGTGAGAACCAGCATTACTTTTCCCCGCTGGCACCTTTGCTGTGGCAGCAAAAGCTGGACGTTTGTCTTTTTTGCTCCGGAGGCTGCCGAAAGCGAAAACAGGTGCTTTTGAGGATGGAGTCCAGAGGAAAGCAGAGAGGGCCAAATTGTCTGTGGCATTTGAAAGGGTTCCAGGAGGCAGTGAGAACCAGCATTACTTTTCCCCGCTGGCACCTTTGCTGTGGCAGCAAAAGCTGGACGTTTGTCTTTTTTGCTCCGGAGGCTGCCGAAAGCGAAAACAGGTGCTTTTGAGGATGGAGTCCGCAGGAAAGCAGAGAGGGCCAAATTGTCTGTGGCATTTGAAGAGGTTCCAGGAGGCAGTGAGAACCAGCATTACTTCTCCCCGCTGGTACCTTTGCTGTGGCAGCAAAAGCTGGACGTTTGTCTTTTTTGCTCCGGAGGCTGCCGAAAGCGAAAACAGGTGCTTTTGAGGATGGAGTCCAGAGGAAAGCAGAGAGGGCCAAATTGTCTGTGGCATTTGAAAGGGTTCCAGGAGGCAGTGAGAACCAGCATTACTTTTCCCCGCTGGCACCTTTGCTGTGGCAGCAAAAGCTGGACGTTTGTCTTTTTTGCTCCGGAGGCTGCCGAAAGCGAAAACAGGTGCTTTTGAGGATGGAGTCCGCAGGAAAGCAGAGAGGGCCAAATTGTCTGTGGCATTTGAAGAGGTTCCAGGAGGCAGTGAGAACCAGCATTACTTCTCCCCGCTGGTACCTTTGCTGTGGCAGCAAAAGCTGGACGTTTGTCTTTTTTGCTCCGGAGGGCACCGAAAGCAAAAATAGGTTCTTTTGAGGATGGAGTCCGCAGGAAAGCAGAGAGGGCCAAATTGTCTGTGGCATTTGAAAGGGTTCCAGGAGGCAGTGAGAACGAGCATTACTTTTCCCCGCTGGCACCTTTGCTGTGGCAGCAAAAGCTGGACGTTTGTCTTTTTTGCTCCGGAGGGCGCCGAAAGCAAAAATAGGTTCTTTTGAGGATGGAGTCCGAAGGAAAGCAGAGAGGGCCAAATTGTCTGTGGCATTTGAAAGGGTTCCAGGAGGCAGTGAGAACCAGCATTACTTTTCCCCGCTGGCACCTTTGCTGTGGCAGCAAAAGCTGGACGTTTGTCTTTTTTGCTCCGGAGGCTGCCGAAAGCGAAAACATGTGCTTTTGAGGATGGAGTCCGCAGGAAAGCAGAGAGGGCCAAATTGTCTGTGGCATTTGAAAGGGTTCCAGGAGGCAGTGAGAACCAGCATTACTTTTCCCCGCTGGCACCTTTGCTGTGGCAGCAAAAGCTGGACGTTTGTCTTTTTTGCTCCGGAGGCTGCCGAAAGCGAAAACAGGTGCTTTTGAGGATGGAGTCCGCAGGAAAGCAGAGAGGGCCAAATTGTCTGTGGCATTTGAAAGGGTTCCAGGAGGCAGTGAGAACCAGCATTACTTTTCCCCGCTGGCACCTTTGCTGTGGCAGCAAAAGCTGGACGTTTGTCTTTTTTGCTCCGGAGGCTGCCGAAAGCAAAAATAGGTTCTTTTGAGGATGGAGTCCGCAGGAAAGCAGAGAGGGCCAAATTGTCTGTGGCATTTGAAAGGGTTCCAGGAGGCAGTGAGAACCAGCATTACTTTTCCCCGCTGGCACCTTTGCTGTGGCAGCAAAAGCTGGACGTTTGTCTTTTTTGCTCCGGAGGCTGCCGAAAGCGAAAACAGCTGCTTTTGAGGATGGAGTCCGCAGGAAAGCAGAGAGGGCCAAATTGTCTGTGGCATTTGAAAGGGTTCCAGGAGGCAGTGAGAACCAGCATTACTTTTCCCCGCTGGCACCTTTGCTGTGGCAGCAAAAGCTGGACGTTTGTCTTTTTTGCTCCGGAGGCTGCCGAAAGCGAAAACAGGTGCTTTTGAGGATGGAGTCCACAGGAAAGCAGAGAGGGCCAAATTGTCTGTGGCATTTGAAAGGGTTCCAGGAGGCAGTGAGAACCAGCATTCCTTTTCCCCGCTGGCACCTTTGCTGTGGCAGCAAAAGCTGGACGTTTGTCTTTTTTGCTCCGGAGGCTGCCGAAAGCGAAAACAGGTGCTTTTGAGGATGGAGTCCACAGGAAAGCAGAGAGGGCCAAATTGTCTGTGGCATTTGAAAGGGTTCCAGGAGGCAGTGAGAACCATCATTACTTTTCCCCGCTGGCACCTTTGCTGTGGCAGCAAAAGCTGGACGTTTGTCTTTTTTGCTCCGGAGGCTGCCGAAAGCGAAAACAGGTGCTTTTGAGGATGGAGTCCGCAGGAAAGCAGAGAGGGCCAAATTGTCTGTGGCATTTGAAAGGGTTCCAGGAGGCAGTGAGAACCAGCATTACTTTTCCCCGCTGGCACCTTTGCTGTGGCAGCGAAAGCTGGACGTTTGTCTTTTTTGCTCCGGAGGGCGCCGAAAGCGAAAATAGGTTCTTTTGAGGATGGAGTCCGCAGGAAAGCAGAGAGGGCCAAATTGTCTGGGGCATTTGAAAGGGTTCCAGGAGGCAGTGAGAACCAGCATTACTTTTCCCCGCTGGCACCTTTGCTGTGGCAGCAAAAGCTGGACGTTTGTCTTTTTTGCTCCGGAGGCTGCCGAAAGCGAAAACAGGTGCTTTTGAGGATGGAGTCCACCGGAAAGCAGAGAGGGCCAAATTGTCTGTGGCATTTGAAAGGGTTCCAGGAGGCAGTGAGAACCAGCATTACTTTTCCCCGCTGGCACCTTTGCTGTGGCAGCAAAAGCTGGACGTTTGTCTTTTTTGCTCCGGAGGCTGGTGAAAGCGAAAACAGGTGCTTTTGAGGATGGAGTCCACAGGAAAGCAGAGAGGGCCAAATTGTCTGTGGCATTTGAAAGGGTTCCAGGAGGCAGTGAGAACCAGCATTCCTTTTCCCCGCTGGCACCTTTGCTGTGGCAGCAAAAGCTGGACGTTTGTCTTTTTTGCTCCGGAGGTTGCCGAAAGCGAAAACAGCTGCTTTTGAGGATGGAGTCCGCAGGAAAGCAGAGAGGGCCAAATTGTCTGTGGCATTTGAAGAGGTTCCAGGAGGCAGTGAGAACCAGCATTACTTTTCCCCGCTGGTACCTTTGCTGTGGCAGCAAAAGCTGGACGTTTGTCTTTTTTGCTCCGGAGGCTGCCGAAAGCAAAAACAGGTGCTTTTGAGGATGGAGTCCACAGGAAAGCAGAGAGGGCCAAATTGTCTGTGGCATTTGAAAGGGTTCCAGGAGGCAGTGAGAACCAGCATTCCTTTTTCCCGCTGGCACCTTTGCTGTGGCAGCAAAAGCTGGACGTTTGTCTTTTTTGCTCCGGAGGCTGCCGAAAGCGAAAACAGCTGCTTTTGAGGATGGAGTCCGCAGGAAAGCAGAGAGGGCCAAATTGTCTGTGGCATTTGAAGAGGTTCCAGGAGGCAGTGAGAACCAGCATTACTTTTCCCCGCTGGTACCTTTGCTGTGGCAGCAAAAGCTGGACGTTTGTCTTTTTTGCTCCGGAGGGCGCCGAAAGCAAAAATAGGTTCTTTTCAGGATGGAGTCCGCAGGAAAGCAGAGAGGGCCAAATTGTCTGGGGCATTTGAAAGGGTTCCAGGAGGCAGTGAGAACCAGCATTCCTTTTCCCCGCTGGCACCTTTGCTGTGGCAGCAAAAGCTGGACGTTTGTCTTTTTTTGCTCCGGAGGGCGCCGAAAGCAAAAATAGGTTCTTTTAAGGATGGAGTCCGCAGGAAAGCAGAGAGGGCCAAATTGTCTGTGGCATTTGAAAGGGTTCCAGGAGGCAGTGAGAACCAGCATTACTTTTCCCCGCTGGCACCTTTGCTGTGGCAGCAAAAGCTGGACGTTTGTCTTTTTTGCTCCGGAGGCTGCCGAAAACGAAAACAGGTGCTTTTGAGGATGGAGTCCGCAGGAAAGCAGAGAGGGCCAAATTGTCTGTGGCATTTGAAAGGGTTCCAGGAGGCAGTGAGAACCAGCATTACTTTTCCCCGCTGGTACCTTTGCTGTGGCAGCAAAAGCTGGACGTTTGTCTTTTTTGCTCCGGAGGCTGCCGAAAGCGAAAACAGGTGCTTTTGAGGATGGAGTCCGCAGGAAAGCAGAGAGGGCCAAATTGTCTGGGCATTTGAAAGGGTTCCAGGAGGCAGTGAGAACCAGCATTACTTTTCCCCGCTGGCACCTTTGTTGTGGCAGCAAAAGCTGGACGTTTGTCTTTTTTGCTCCGGAGGCTGCCGAAAGCGAAAACAGGTGCTTTTGAGGATGGAGTCCGCAGGAAAGCAGAGAGGGCCAAATTGTCTGTGGCATTTGAAAGGGTTCCAGGAGGCAGTGAGAACCAGCATTACTTTTCCCCGCTGGCACCTTTGCTGTGGCAGCAAAAGCTGGACGTTTGTCTTTTTTGCTCCGGAGGCTGCCGAAAGCGAAAACAGGTGCTTTTGAGGATGGAGTCCGCAGGAAAGCAGAGAGGGCCAAATTGTCTGAGGCATTTGAAGAGGTTCCAGGAGGCAGTGAGAACCAGCATTACTTTTCCCCGCTGGCACCTTTGCTGTGGCAGCAAAAGCTGGACGTTTGTCTTTTTTGCTCCGGAGGCTGCCGAAAGCGAAAACAGGTGCTTTTGACGATGGAGTCCGCAGGAAAGCAGAGAGAGCCAAATTGTCTGGGCCATTTGAAGGAGTTCCAGGAGGCAGTGAGAACCAGCATTACTTTTCCCCGCTGGCACCTTTGCTGTGGCAGCAAAAGCTGGACGTTTGTCTTTTTTGCTCCGGAGGCTGCCGAAAGCGAAAACAGGTGCTTTTGAGGATGGAGTCCGCAGGAAAGCAGAGAGGGCCAAATTGTCTGTGGCATTTGAAAGGGTTCCAGGAGGCAGTGAGAACCAGCATTACTTTTCCCCGCTGGCACCTTTGCTGTGGCAGCAAAAGCTGGACGTTTGTCTTTTTTGCTCCGGAGGCTGCCGAAAGCGAAAACAGCTGCTTTTGAGGATGGAGTCCGCAGGAAAGCAGAGAGGGCCAAATTGTCTGTGGCATTTGAAGAGGTTCCAGGAGGCAGTGAGAACCAGCATTACTTTTCCCCGCTGGTACCTTTGCTGTGGCAGCAAAAGCTGGACGTTTGTCTTTTTTGCTCCGGAGGGCGCCGAAAGCAAAAATAGGTTCTTTTGAGGATGGAGTCCGCAGGAAAGCAGAGAGGGCCAAATTGTCTGTGGCATTTGAAAGGGTTCCAGGAGGCAGTGAGAACGAGCATTACTTTTCCCCGCTGGCACCTTTGCTGTGGCAGCAAAAGCTGGACGTTTGTCTTTTTTGCTCCGGAGGGCGCCGAAAGCAAAAATAGGTTCTTTTGAGGATGGAGTCCGAAGGAAAGCAGAGAGGGCCAAATTGTCTGTGGCATTTGAAAGGGTTCCAGGAGGCAGTGAGAACCAGCATTACTTTTCCCCGCTGGCACCTTTGCTGTGGCAGCAAAAGCTGGACGTTTGTCTTTTTTGCTCCGGAGGCTGCCGAAAGCGAAAACATGTGCTTTTGAGGATGGAGTCCGCAGGAAAGCAGAGAGGGCCAAATTGTCTGTGGCATTTGAAAGGGTTCCAGGAGGCAGTGAGAACCAGCATTACTTTTCCCCGCTGGCACCTTTGCTGTGGCAGCAAAAGCTGGACGTTTGTCTTTTTTGCTCCGGAGGCTGCCGAAAGCGAAAACAGGTGCTTTTGAGGATGGAGTCCGCAGGAAAGCAGAGAGGGCCAAATTGTCTGTGGCATTTGAAAGGGTTCCAGGAGGCAGTGAGAACCAGCATTACTTTTCCCCGCTGGCACCTTTGCTGTGGCAGCAAAAGCTGGACGTTTGTCTTTTTTGCTCCGGAGGCTGCCGAAAGCAAAAATAGGTTCTTTTGAGGATGGAGTCCGCAGGAAAGCAGAGAGGGCCAAATTGTCTGTGGCATTTGAAAGGGTTCCAGGAGGCAGTGAGAACCAGCATTACTTTTCCCCGCTGGCACCTTTGCTGTGGCAGCAAAAGCTGGACGTTTGTCTTTTTTGCTCCGGAGGCTGCCGAAAGCGAAAACAGCTGCTTTTGAGGATGGAGTCCGCAGGAAAGCAGAGAGGGCCAAATTGTCTGTGGCATTTTAAAGGGTTCCAGGAGGCAGTGAGAACCAGCATTACTTTTCCCCGCTGGCACCTTTGCTGTGGCAGCAAAAGCTGGACGTTTGTCTTTTTTGCTCCGGAGGCTGCCGAAAGCGAAAACAGGTGCTTTTGAGGATGGAGTCCACAGGAAAGCAGAGAGGGCCAAATTGTCTGTGGCATTTGAAAGGGTTCCAGGAGGCAGTGAGAACCAGCATTCCTTTTCCCCGCTGGCACCTTTGCTGTGGCAGCAAAAGCTGGACGTTTGTCTTTTTTGCTCCGGAGGCTGCCGAAAGCGAAAACAGGTGCTTTTGAGGATGGAGTCCGCAGGAAAGCAGAGAGGGCCAAATTGTCTGTGGCATTTGAAGAGGTTCCAGGAGGCAGTGAGAACCAGCATTACTTTTCCCCGCTGGTACCTTTGCTGTGGCAGCAAAAGCTGGACGTTTGTCTTTTTTGCTCCGGAGGGCGCCGAAAGCAAAAATAGGTTCTTTTGAGGATGGAGTCCGCAGGAAAGCAGAGAGGGCCAAATTGTCTGTGGCATTTGAAAGGGTTCCAGGAGGCAGTGAGAACGAGCATTACTTTTCCCCGCTGGCACCTTTGCTGTGGCAGCAAAAGCTGGACGTTTGTCTTTTTTGCTCCGGAGGGCTCCGAAAGCAAAAATAGGTTCTTTTGAGGATGGAGTCCGCAGGAAAGCAGAGAGGGCCAAATTGTCTGTGGCATTTGAAAGGGTTCCAGGAGGCAGTGAGAACCAGCATTACTTTTCCCCGCTGGCACCTTTGCTGTGGCAGCAAAAGCTGGACGTTTGTCTTTTTTGCTCCGGAGGCTGCCGAAAGCGAAAACAGCTGCTTTTGAGGATGGAGTCCGCAGGAAAGCAGAGAGGGCCAAATTGTCTGTGGCATTTGAAAGGGTTCCAGGAGGCAGTGAGAACCAGCATTACTTTTCCCCGCTGGCACCTTTGCTGTGGCAGCAAAAGCTGGACGTTTGTCTTTTTACTACCGGAGGGCGCCGAAAGTGAAAAAAGGCTCTTTTGAGGATAGAGTCCACAGGAAAGCAGAGAGGGCCAAATTGTCTGAGGCATTTGAAAGGGTTCCAGGAGGCAGTGAGAACCAGCATTACTTTTCCCCGCTGGCACCTTTGCTGTGGCAGCAAAAGCTGGACGTTTGTCTTTTTTTGCTCCGGAGGCTGCCGAAAGCGAAAACAGGTGCTTTTGAGGATGGAGTCCGCAGGAAAGCAGAGAGGGCCAAATTGTCTGTGGCATTTGAAGAGGTTCCAGGAGGCAGTGAGAACCAGCATTACTTTTCCCCGCTGGCACCTTTGCTGTGGCAGCAAAAGCTGGACGTTTGTCTTTTTTGCTCCGGAGACTGCCGAAAGCGAAAACAGCTGCTTTTGAGGATGGAGTCCACAGGAAAGCAGAGAGGGCAAATTGTCTGTGGCATTTGAAAGGGTTCCAGGAGGCAGTGAGAACCAGCATTACTTTTCCCCGCTGGCACCTTTGCTGTGGCAGCAAAAGCTGGACGTTTGTCTTTTTTGCTCCGGAGGCTGCCGAAAGCGAAAACAGGTGCTTTTGAGGATGGAGTCCACAGGAAAGCAGAGAGGGCCAAATTGTCTGTGGCATTTGAAAGGGTTCCAGGAGGCAGTGAGAACCAGCATTACTTTTCCCCGCTGGCACCTTTGCTGTGGCAGCAAAAGCTGGACGTTTGTCTTTTTTGCTCCGGAGGCTGCCCAAAGCGAAAACAGGTGCTTTTGATGATGGAGTCCGCAGGAAAGCAGAGAGGGCCAAATTGTCTTTGGCATTTTAAAGAGGTTCCAGGAGGCAGTGAGGACCAGCATTACTTTTCCCCGCTGGCACCTTTGCTGCGGCAGCAAAAGCTGGACGTTTGTCTTTTTTACTACTGGAGGGCGCCGAAAGTGAAAAAAGGCTCTTTTGAGGATAGAGTCCACAGGAAAGCAGAGAGGGCCAAATTGTCTGAGGCATTTGAAAGGGTTCCAGGAGGCAGTGAGAACCAGCATTACTTTTCCCCGCTGGCACCTTTGCTGTGGCAGCAAAAGCTGGACGTTTGTCTTTTTTGCTCCGGAGGTTGCCGAAAGCGAAAACAGGTGCTTTTGAGGATGGAGTCCACAGGAAAGCAGAGAGGGCCAAATTGTCTGTGGCATTTGAAAGGGTTCCAGGAGGCAGTGAGAACCAGCATTACTTTTCCCCGCTGGCACCTTTGTTGTGGCAGCAAAAAGCTGGACGTTTGTCTTTTTTGCTCCGGAGGCTGCCGAAAGCGAAAACAGCTGCTTTTGAGGATGGAGTCCGCAGGAAAGCAGAGAGGGCCAAATTGTCTGTGGCATTTGAAAGGGTTCCAGGAGGCAGTGAGAACCAGCATTACTTTTCCCGCTGGTACCTTTGCTGTGGCAGCAAAAGCTGGACGTTTGTCTTTTTTGCTCCGGAGGCTGCCGAAAGCGAAAACAGGTGCTTTTGAGGATGGAGTCCGCAGGAAAGCAGAGAGGGCCAAATTGTCTGGGGCATTTGAAAGGGTTCCAGGAGGCAGTGAGAACCAGCATTACTTTTCCCCGCTGGCACCTTTGTTGTGGCAGCAAAAGCTGGACGTTTGTCTTTTTTGCTCCGGAGGCTGCCGAAAGCGAAAACAGCTGCTTTTGAGGATGGAGTCCGCAGGAAAGCAGAGAGGGCCAAATTGTCTGTGGCATTTGAAAGGGTTCCAGGAGGCAGTGAGAACCAGCATTACTTTTCCCCGCTGGCACCTTTTGCTGTGGCAGCAAAAGCTGGACGTTTGTCTTTTTTGCTCCGGAGGCTGCCGAAAGCGAAAACAGCTGCTTTTGAGGATGGAGTCCGCAGGAAAGCAGAGAGGGCCAAATTGTCTGAGGCATTTGAAGAGGTTCCAGGAGGCAGTGAGAACCAGCATTACTTTTCCCCGCTGGCACCTTTGCTGTGGCAGCAAAAGCTGGACGTTTGTCTTTTTTGCTCCGGAGGCTGCCGAAAGCGAAAACAGGTGCTTTTGAGGATGGAGTCCACAGGAAAGCAGAGAGGGCCAAATTGTCTGTGGCATTTGAAAGGGTTCCAGGAGGCAGTGAGAACCAGCATTACTTTTCCCCGCTGGCACCTTTGCTGTGGCAGCAAAAGCTGGACGTTTGTCTTTTTTGCTCCGGAGGCTGCCGAAAGAGAAAACAGGTGCTTTTGAGGATGGAGTCCGCAGGAAAGCAGAGAGAGCCAAATTGTCTGGGCCATTTGAAGGAGTTCCAGGAGGCAGTGAGAACCAGCATTACTTTTCCCCGCTGGCACCTTTGCTGTGGCAGCAAAAGCTGGACGTTTGTCTTTTTTGCTCCGGAGGCTGCCGAAAGCGAAAACAGGTGCTTTTGAGGATGGAGTCCGCAGGAAAGCAGAGAGGGCCAAATTGTCTGTGGCATTTGAAAGGGTTCCAGGAGGCAGTGAGAACCAGCATTACTTTTCCCCGCTGGCACCTTTGCTGTGGCAGCAAAAGCTGGACGTTTGTCTTTTTTGCTCCGGAGGCTGCCGAAAGCGAAAACAGCTGCTTTTGAGGATGGAGTCCGCAGGAAAGCAGAGAGGGCCAAATTGTCTGTGGCATTTGAAGAGGTTCCAGGAGGCAGTGAGAACCAGCATTACTTTTCCCCGCTGGTACCTTTGCTGTGGCAGCAAAAGCTGGACGTTTGTCTTTTTTGCTCCGGAGGGCGCCGAAAGCAAAAATAGGTTCTTTTGAGGATGGAGTCCGCAGGAAAGCAGAGAGGGCCAAATTGTCTGTGGCATTTGAAAGGGTTCCAGGAGGCAGTGAGAACGAGCATTACTTTTCCCCGCTGGCACCTTTGCTGTGGCAGCAAAAGCTGGACGTTTGTCTTTTTTGCTCCGGAGGGCGCCGAAAGCAAAAATAGGTTCTTTTGAGGATGGAATCCGAAGGAAAGCAGAGAGGGCCAAATTGTCTGTGGCATTTGAAAGGGTTCCAGGAGGCAGTGAGAACCAGCATTACTTTTCCCCGCTGGCACCTTTGCTGTGGCAGCAAAAGCTGGACGTTTGTCTTTTTTGCTCCGGAGGCTGCCGAAAGCGAAAACATGTGCTTTTGAGGATGGAGTCCGCAGGAAAGCAGAGAGGGCCAAATTGTCTGTGGCATTTGAAAGGGTTCCAGGAGGCAGTGAGAACCAGCATTACTTTTCCCCGCTGGCACCTTTGCTGTGGCAGCAAAAGCTGGACGTTTGTCTTTTTTGCTCCGGAGGCTGCCGAAAGCGAAAACAGGTGCTTTTGAGGATGGAGTCCGCAGGAAAGCAGAGAGGGCCAAATTGTCTGTGGCATTTGAAAGGGTTCCAGGAGGCAGTGAGAACCAGCATTACTTTTCCCCGCTGGCACCTTTGCTGTGGCAGCAAAAGCTGGACGTTTGTCTTTTTTGCTCCGGAGGCTGCCGAAAGCGAAAACATGTGCTTTTGAGGATGGAGTCCGCAGGAAAGCAGAGAGGGCCAAATTGTCTGTGGCATTTGAAAGGGTTCCAGGAGGCAGTGAGAACCAGCATTACTTTTCCCCGCTGGCACCTTTGCTGTGGCAGCAAAAGCTGGACGTTTGTCTTTTTTGCTCCGGAGGCTGCCGAAAGCGAAAACAGGTGCTTTTGAGGATGGAGTCCGCAGGAAAGCAGAGAGGGCCAAATTGTCTGTGGCATTTGAAAGGGTTCCAGGAGGCAGTGAGAACCAGCATTACTTTTCCCCGCTGGCACCTTTGCTGTGGCAGCAAAAGCTGGACGTTTGTCTTTTTTGCTCCGGAGGCTGCCGAAAGCAAAAATAGGTTCTTTTGAGGATGGAGTCCGCAGGAAAGCAGAGAGGGCCAAATTGTCTGGGGCATTTGAAAGGGTTCCAGGAGGCAGTGAGAACCAGCATTACTTTTCCCCGCTGGCACCTTTGCTGTGGCAGCAAAAGCTGGACGTTTGTCTTTTTTGCTCCGGAGGCTGCCGAAAGCGAAAACAGGTGCTTTTGAGGATGGAGTCCGCAGGAAAGCAGAGAGGGCCAAATTGTCTGTGGCATTTGAAAGGGTTCCAGGAGGCAGTGAGAACCAGCATTACTTTTCCCCGCTGGCACCTTTGCTGTGGCAGCAAAAGCTGGACGTTTGTCTTTTTTGCTCCGGAGGCTGCCGAAAGCGAAAACAGGTGCTTTTGAGGATGGAGTCCACAGGAAAGCAGAGAGGGCCAAATTGTCTGTGGCATTTGAAAGGGTTCCAGGAGGCAGTGAGAACCAGCATTCCTTTTCCCCGCTGGCACCTTTGCTGTGGCAGCAAAAGCTGGACGTTTGTCTTTTTTGCTCCGGAGGCTGCCGAAAGCGAAAACAGCTGCTTTTGAGGATGGAGTCCGCAGGAAAGCAGAGAGGGCCAAATTGTCTGTGGCATTTGAAGAGGTTCCAGGAGGCAGTGAGAACCAGCATTACTTTTCCCCGCTGGTACCTTTGCTGTGGCAGCAAAAGCTGGACGTTTGTCTTTTTTGCTCCGGAGGGCGCCGAAAGCAAAAATAGGTTCTTTTGAGGATGGAGTCCGCAGGAAAGCAGAGAGGGCCAAATTGTCTGTGGCATTTGAAAGGGTTCCAGGAGGCAGTGAGAACGAGCATTACTTTTCCCCGCTGGCACCTTTGCTGTGGCAGCAAAAGCTGGACGTTTGTCTTTTTTGCTCCGGAGGGCGCCGAAAGCAAAAATAGGTTCTTTTGAGGATGGAGTCCGCAGGAAAGCAGAGAGGGCCAAATTGTCTGTGGCATTTGAAAGGGTTCCAGGAGGCAGTGAGAACCAGCATTACTTTTCCCCGCTGGCACCTTTGCTGTGGCAGCAAAAGCTGGACGTTTGTCTTTTTTGCTCCGGAGGCTGCCGAAAGCGAAAACAGGTGCTTTTGAGGATGGAGTCCGCAGGAAAGCAGAGAGGGCCAAATTGTCTGTGGCATTTGAAAGGGTTCCAGGAGGCAGTGAGAACCAGCATTACTTTTCCCCGCTGGCACCTTTGCTGTGGCAGCAAAAGCTGGACGTTTGTCTTTTTTGCTCCGGAGGCTGCCGAAAGCGAAAACAGGTGCTTTTGAGGATGGAGTCCGCAGGAAAGCAGAGAGGGCCAAATTGTCTGTGGCATTTGAAAGGGTTCCAGGAGGCAGTGAGAACCATCATTACTTTTCCCCGCTGGCACCTTTGCTGTGGCAGCAAAAGCTGGACGTTTGTCTTTTTTGCTCCGGAGGCTGCCGAAAGTGAAAACAGGTGCTTTTGATGATGGAGTCCGCAGGAAAGCAGAGAGGGCCAAATTGTCTGTGGCATTTGAAAGAGTTCCAGGAGGCAGTGAGAACCAGCATTACTTTTCCCCGCTGGCACCTTTGCTGTGGCAGCAAAAGCTGGACGTTTGTCTTTTTTGCTCCGGAGGCTGCCGAAAGTGAAAACAGGTGCTTTTGATGATGGAGTCCGCAGGAAAGCAGAGAGGGCCAAATTGTCTGTGGCATTTGAAAGGGTTCCAGGAGGCAGTGAGAACCAGCATTACTTTTCCCCGCTGGCACCTTTGCTGTGGCAGCAAAAGCTGGACGTTTGTCTTTTTTGCTCCGGAGGCTGCCGAAAGCGAAAACAGGTGCTTTTGAGGATGGAGTCCGCAGGAAAGCAGAGAGGGCCAAATTGTCTGTGGCATTTGAAAGGATTCCAGGAGGCAGTGAGAACCAGCATATTTTTCCCCGCTGGCACCTTTGCTGTGGCAGCAAAAGCTAGACGTTTGTCTTTTTTGCTCCGGAGGGCGCCGAAAGCGAAAATAGGTTCTTTTGAGGATGGAGTCCGAAGGAAAGCAGAGAGGGCCAAATTGTCTGTGGCATTTGAAAGGGTTCCAGGAGGCAGTGAGAACCAGCATTACTTTTCCCCGCTGGCACCTTTGCTGTGGCAGCAAAAGCGGGACGTTTGTCTTTTTTGCTCCGGAGGCTGCCCAAAGCGAAAACAGGTGCTTTTGATGATGGAGTCCGCAGGAAAGCAGAGAGGGCCAAATTGTCTTTGGCATTTAAAGAGGTTCCAGGAGGCAGTGAGGACCAGCATTACTTTTCCCCGCTGGCACCTTTCTGCGGCAGCAAAAGCTGGACGTTTGTCTTTTTACTACCGGAGGGCGCCGAAAGTGAAAAAAGGCTCTTTTGAGGATAGAGTCCACAGGAAAGCAGAGAGGGCCAAATTGTCTGAGGCATTTGAAAGGGTTCCAGGAGGCAGTGAGAACCAGCATTACTTTTCCCCGCTGGCACCTTTGCTGTGGCAGCAAAAGCTGGACGTTTGTCTTTTTTGCTCCGGAGGCTGCCGAAAGCGAAAACAGGTTCTTTTGAGGATGGAGTCCGCAGGAAAGCAGAGAGGGCCAAATTGTCTGTGGCATTTGAAGAGGTTCCAGGAGGCAGTGAGAACCAGCATTACTTTTCCCCGCTGGCACCTTTGCTGTGGCAGCAAAAGCTGGACGTTTGTCTTTTTTGCTCCGGAGGCTGCCGAAAGCGAAAACAGCTGCTTTTGAGGATGGAGTCCGCAGGAAAGCAGAGAGGGCCAAATTGTCTGTGGCATTTGAAAGGGTTCCAGGAGGCAGTGAGAACCAGCATTCCTTTTCCCCGCTGGCACCTTTGCTGTGGCAGCAAAAGCTGGACGTTTGTCTTTTTTGCTCCGGAGGCTGCCGAAAGCGAAAACAGCTGCTTTTGAGGATGGAGTCCGCAGGAAAGCAGAGAGGGCCAAATTGTCTGTGGCATTTGAAAGGGTTCCAGGAGGCAGTGAGAACCAGCATTACTTTTCCCCGCTGGCACCTTTGCTGTGGCAGCAAAAGCTGGACGTTTGTCTTTTTTGCTCCGGAGGGCGCCGAAAGCGAAAATAGGTTCTTTTGAGGATGGAGTCCGAAGGAAAGCAGAGAGGGCCAAATTGTCTGTGGCATTTGAAAGGGTTCCAGGAGGCAGTGAGAACCAGCATTACTTTTCCCCGCTGGCACCTTTGCTGTGGCAGCAAAAGCTGGACGTTTGTCTTTTTTGCTCCGGAGGCTGCCGAAAGCGAAAACAGGTGCTTTTGATGATGGAGTCCGCAGGAAAGCAGAGAGGGCCAAATTTTCTTTGGCATTTAAAGAGGTTCCAGGAGGCAGTGAGGACCAGCATTACTTTTCCCCGCTGGCACCTTTGCTGCGGCAGCAAAAGCTGGACGTTTGTCTTTTTACCACCGGAGGGCGCCGAAAGTGAAAAAAGGCGCTTTTGAGGATAGAGTCCGCAGGAAAGCAGAGAGGGCCAAATTGTCTGTGGCATTTGAAAGGGTTCCAATAGGCAGTGAGAACCAGCATTACTTTTCCCCGCTGGCACCTTTGCTGTGGCAGCAAAAGCTGGACGTTTGTCTTTTTTGCTCCGGAGGTTGCCGAAAGCGAAAACAGGTGCTTTTGAGGATGGAGTCCACAGGAAAGCAGAGAGGGCCAAATTGTCTGTGGCATTTGAAAGGGTTCCAGGAGGCAGTGAGAACCAGCATTACTTTTCCCCGCTGGCACCTTTGTTGTGGCAGCAAAAGCTGGACGTTTGTCTTTTTTGCTCCGGAGGCTGCCGAAAGCGAAAACAGCTGCTTTTGAGGATGGAGTCCGCAGGAAAGCAGAGAGGGCCAAATTGTCTGTGGCATTTGAAAGGGTTCCAGGAGGCAGTGAGAACCAGCATTACTTTTCCCCGCTGGTACCTTTGCTGTGGCAGCAAAAGCTGGACGTTTGTCTTTTTTGCTCCGGAGGCTGCCGAAAGCGAAAACAGGTGCTTTTGAGGATGGAGTCCGCAGGAAAGCAGAGAGGGCCAAATTGTCTGGGGCATTTGAAAGGGTTCCAGGAGGCAGTGAGAACCAGCATTACTTTTCCCCGCTGGCACCTTTGTTGTGGCAGCAAAAGCTGGACGTTTGTCTTTTTTGCTCCGGAGGCTGCCGAAAGCGAAAACAGGTGCTTTTGAGGATGGAGTCCGCAGGAAAGCAGAGAGGGCCAAATTGTCTGTGGCATTTGAAAGGGTTCCAGGAGGCAGTGAGAACCAGCATTACTTTTCCCCGCTGGCACCTTTGCTGTGGCAGCAAAAGCTGGACGTTTGTCTTTTTTGCTCCGGAGGCTGCCGAAAGCGAAAACAGCTGCTTTTGAGGATGGAGTCCGCAGGAAAGCAGAGAGGGCCAAATTGTCTGTGGCATTTGAAGAGGTTCCAGGAGGCAGTGAGAACCAGCATTACTTTTCCCCGCTGGCACCTTTGCTGTGGCAGCAAAAGCTGGACGTTTGTCTTTTTTGCTCCGGAGGCTGCCGAAAGCGAAAACAGGTGCTTTTGACGATGGAGTCCACAGGAAAGCAGAGAGGGCCAAATTGTCTGTGGCATTTGAAAGGGTTCCAGGAGGCAGTGAGAACCAGCATTACTTTTCCCCGCTGGCACCTTTGCTGTGGCAGCAAAAGCTGGACGTTTGTCTTTTTTGCTCCGGAGGCTGCCGAAAGCGAAAACAGGTGCTTTTGAGGATGGAGTCCGCAGGAAAGCAGAGAGGGCCAAATTGTCTGTGGCATTTGAAAGGGTTCCAGGAGGCAGTGAGAACCAGCATTACTTTTCCCCGCTGGCACCTTTGCTGTGGCAGCAAAAGCTGGACGTTTGTCTTTTTTGCTCCGGAGGCTGCCGAAAGCGAAAACAGCTGCTTTTGAGGATGGAGTCCGCAGGAAAGCAGAGAGGGCCAAATTGTCTGTGGCATTTGAAGAGGTTCCAGGAGGCAGTGAGAACCAGCATTCCTTTTCCCCGCTGGCACCTTTGCTGTGGCAGCAAAAGCTGGACGTTTGTCTTTTTTGCTCCGGAGGCTGCCGAAAGCGAAAACAGCTGCTTTTGAGGATGGAGTCCGCAGGAAAGCAGAGAGGGCCAAATTGTCTGTGGCATTTGAAAGGGTTCCAGGAGGCAGTGAGAACCAGCATTACTTTTCCCCGCTGGCACCTTTGCTGTGGCAGCAAAAGCTGGACGTTTGTCTTTTTTGCTCCGGAGGGCGCCGAAAGCGAAAATAGGTTCTTTTGAGGATGGAGTCCGAAGGAAAGCAGAGAGGGCCAAATTGTCTGTGGCATTTGAAAGGGTTCCAGGAGGCAGTGAGAACCAGCATTACTTTTCCCCGCTGGCACCTTTGCTGTGGCAGCAAAAGCTGGACGTTTGTCTTTTTTGCTCCGGAGGCTGCCGAAAGCGAAAACAGGTGCTTTTGATGATGGAGTCCGCAGGAAAACAGAGAGGGCCAAATTTTCTTTGGCATTTAAAGAGGTTCCAGGAGGCAGTGAGGACCAGCATTACTTTTCCCCGCTGGCACCTTTGCTGCGGCAGCAAAAGCTGGACGTTTGTCTTTTTACCACCGGAGGGCGCCGAAAGTGAAAAAAGGCGCTTTTGAGGATAGAGTCCGCAGGAAAGCAGAGAGGGCCAAATTGTCTGTGGCATTTGAAAGGGTTCCAATAGGCAGTGAGAACCAGCATTACTTTTCCCCGCTGGCACCTTTGCTGTGGCAGCAAAAGCTGGACGTTTGTCTTTTTTGCTCCGGAGGTTGCCGAAAGCGAAAACAGGTGCTTTTGAGGATGGAGTCCACAGGAAAGCAGAGAGGGCCAAATTGTCTGTGGCATTTGAAAGGGTTCCAGGAGGCAGTGAGAACCAGCATTACTTTTCCCCGCTGGCACCTTTGTTGTGGCAGCAAAAGCTGGACGTTTGTCTTTTTTGCTCCGGAGGCTGCCGAAAGCGAAAACAGCTGCTTTTGAGGATGGAGTCCGCAGGAAAGCAGAGAGGGCCAAATTGTCTGTGGCATTTGAAAGGGTTCCAGGAGGCAGTGAGAACCAGCATTACTTTTCCCCGCTGGTACCTTTGCTGTGGCAGCAAAAGCTGGACGTTTGTCTTTTTTGCTCCGGAGGCTGCCGAAAGCGAAAACAGGTGCTTTTGAGGATGGAGTCCGCAGGAAAGCAGAGAGGGCCAAATTGTCTGGGGCATTTGAAAGGGTTCCAGGAGGCAGTGAGAACCAGCATTACTTTTCCCCGCTGGCACCTTTGTTGTGGCAGCAAAAGCTGGACGTTTGTCTTTTTTGCTCCGGAGGCTGCCGAAAGCGAAAACAGGTGCTTTTGAGGATGGAGTCCGCAGGAAAGCAGAGAGGGCCAAATTGTCTGTGGCATTTGAAAGGGTTCCAGGAGGCAGTGAGAACCAGCATTACTTTTCCCCGCTGGCACCTTTGCTGTGGCAGCAAAAGCTGGACGTTTGTCTTTTTTGCTCCGGAGGCTGCCGAAAGCGAAAACAGCTGCTTTTGAGGATGGAGTCCGCAGGAAAGCAGAGAGGGCCAAATTGTCTGAGGCATTTGAAGAGGTTCCAGGAGGCAGTGAGAACCAGCATTACTTTTCCCCGCTGGCACCTTTGCTGTGGCAGCAAAAGCTGGACGTTTGTCTTTTTTGCTCCGGAGGCTGCCGAAAGCGAAAACAGGTGCTTTTGACGATGGAGTCCACAGGAAAGCAGAGAGGGCCAAATTGTCTGTGGCATTTGAAAGGGTTCCAGGAGGCAGTGAGAACCAGCATTACTTTTCCCCGCTGGCACCTTTGCTGTGGCAGCAAAAGCTGGACGTTTGTCTTTTTTGCTCCGGAGGCTGCCGAAAGAGAAAACAGGTGCTTTTGAGGATGGAGTCCGCAGGAAAGCAGAGAGAGCCAAATTGTCTGGGCCATTTGAAGGAGTTCCAGGAGGCAGTGAGAACCAGCATTACTTTTCCCCGCTGGCACCTTTGCTGTGGCAGCAAAAGCTGGACGTTTGTCTTTTTTGCTCCGGAGGCTGCCGAAAGCGAAAACAGGTGCTTTTGAGGATGGAGTCCGCAGGAAAGCAGAGAGGGCCAAATTGTCTGTGGCATTTGAAAGGGTTCCAGGAGGCAGTGAGAACCAGCATTACTTTTCCCCGCTGGCACCTTTGCTGTGGCAGCAAAAGCTGGACGTTTGTCTTTTTTGCTCCGGAGGCTGCCGAAAGCGAAAACAGCTGCTTTTGAGGATGGAGTCCGCAGGAAAGCAGAGAGGGCCAAATTGTCTGTGGCATTTGAAGAGGTTCCAGGAGGCAGTGAGAACCAGCATTACTTTTCCCCGCTGGTACCTTTGCTGTGGCAGCAAAAGCTGGACGTTTGTCTTTTTTGCTCCGGAGGGCGCCGAAAGCAAAAATAGGTTCTTTTGAGGATGGAGTCCGCAGGAAAGCAGAGAGGGCCAAATTGTCTGTGGCATTTGAAAGGGTTCCAGGAGGCAGTGAGAACGAGCATTACTTTTCCCCGCTGGCACCTTTGCTGTGGCAGCAAAAGCTGGACGTTTGTCTTTTTTGCTCCGGAGGGCGCCGAAAGCAAAAATAGGTTCTTTTGAGGATGGAGTCCGAAGGAAAGCAGAGAGGGCCAAATTGTCTGTGGCATTTGAAAGGGTTCCAGGAGGCAGTGAGAACCAGCATTACTTTTCCCCGCTGGCACCTTTGCTGTGGCAGCAAAAGCTGGACGTTTGTCTTTTTTGCTCCGGAGGCTGCCGAAAGCGAAAACATGTGCTTTTGAGGATGGAGTCCGCAGGAAAGCAGAGAGGGCCAAATTGTCTGTGGCATTTGAAAGGGTTCCAGGAGGCAGTGAGAACCAGCATTACTTTTCCCCGCTGGCACCTTTGCTGTGGCAGCAAAAGCTGGACGTTTGTCTTTTTTGCTCCGGAGGCTGCCGAAAGCGAAAACAGGTGCTTTTGAGGATGGAGTCCGCAGGAAAGCAGAGAGGGCCAAATTGTCTGTGGCATTTGAAAGGGTTCCAGGAGGCAGTGAGAACCAGCATTACTTTTCCCCGCTGGCACCTTTGCTGTGGCAGCAAAAGCTGGACGTTTGTCTTTTTTGCTCCGGAGGCTGCCGAAAGCAAAAATAGGTTCTTTTGAGGATGGAGTCCGCAGGAAAGCAGAGAGGGCCAAATTGTCTGGGGCATTTGAAAGGGTTCCAGGAGGCAGTGAGAACCAGCATTACTTTTCCCCGCTGGCACCTTTGCTGTGGCAGCAAAAGCTGGACGTTTGTCTTTTTTGCTCCGGAGGCTGCCGAAAGCGAAAACAGCTGCTTTTGAGGATGGAGTCCGCAGGAAAGCAGAGAGGGCCAAATTGTCTGTGGCATTTTAAAGGGTTCCAGGAGGCAGTGAGAACCAGCATTACTTTTCCCCGCTGGCACCTTTGCTGTGGCAGCAAAAGCTGGACGTTTGTCTTTTTTGCTCCGGAGGCTGCCGAAAGCGAAAACAGGTGCTTTTGAGGATGGAGTCCACAGGAAAGCAGAGAGGGCCAAATTGTCTGTGGCATTTGAAAGGGTTCCAGGAGGCAGTGAGAACCAGCATTCCTTTTCCCCGCTGGCACCTTTGCTGTGGCAGCAAAAGCTGGACGTTTGTCTTTTTTGCTCCGGAGGCTGCCGAAAGCGAAAACAGCTGCTTTTGAGGATGGAGTCCGCAGGAAAGCAGAGAGGGCCAAATTGTCTGTGGCATTTGAAGAGGTTCCAGGAGGCAGTGAGAACCAGCATTACTTTTCCCCGCTGGTACCTTTGCTGTGGCAGCAAAAGCTGGACGTTTGTCTTTTTTGCTCCGGAGGGCGCCGAAAGCGAAAATAGGTTCTTTTGAGGATGGAGTCCGCAGGAAAGCAGAGAGGGCCAAATTGTCTGTGGCATTTGAAAGGGTTCCAGGAGGCAGTGAGAACCAGCATTACTTTTCCCCGCTGGCACCTTTGCTGTGGCAGCAAAAGCTGGACGTTTGTCTTTTTTGCTCCGGAGGGCGCCGAAAGCAAAAATAGGTTCTTTTGAGGATGGAGTCCGCAGGAAAGCAGAGAGGGCCAAATTGTCTGTGGCATTTGAAAGGGTTCCAGGAGGCAGTGAGAACCAGCATTACTTTTCCCCGCTGGCACCTTTGCTGTGGCAGCAAAAGCTGGACGTTTGTCTTTTTTGCTCCGGAGGCTGCCGAAAGCGAAAACAGGTGCTTTTGAGGATGGAGTCCGCAGGAAAGCAGAGAGGGCCAAATTGTCTGTGGCATTTGAAAGGGTTCCAGGAGGCAGTGAGAACCAGCATTACTTTTCCCCGCTGGCACCTTTGCTGTGGCAGCAAAAGCTGGACGTTTGTCTTTTTTGCTCCGGAGGCTGCCGAAAGCGAAAACAGGTGCTTTTGAGGATGGAGTCCGCAGGAAAGCAGAGAGGGCCAAATTGTCTGTGGCATTTGAAAGGGTTCCAGGAGGCAGTGAGAACCAGCATTACTTTTCCCCGCTGGCACCTTTGCTGTGGCAGCAAAAGCTGGACGTTTGTCTTTTTTGCTCCGGAGGCTGCCGAAAGTGAAAACAGGTGCTTTTGATGATGGAGTCCGCAGGAAAGCAGAGAGGGCCAAATTGTCTGTGGCATTTGAAAGAGTTCCAGGAGGCAGTGAGAACCATCATTACTTTTCCCCGCTGGCACCTTTGCTGCGGCAGCAAAAGCTGGACGTTTGTCTTTTTACTACCGGAGGGCGCCGAAAGTGAAAAAAGGCTCTTTTGAGGATAGAGTCCACAGGAAAGCAGAGAGGGCCAAATTGTCTGAGGCATTTGAAAGGGTTCCAGGAGGCAGTGAGAACCAGCATTACTTTTCCCCGCTGGCACCTTTGCTGTGGCAGCAAAAGCTGGACGTTTGTCTTTTTTGCTCCGGAGGCTGCCGAAAGCGAAAACAGGTGCTTTTGAGGATGGAGTCCGCAGGAAAGCAGAGAGGGCCAAATTGTCTGTGGCATTTGAAGAGGTTCCAGGAGGCAGTGAGAACCAGCATTACTTTTCCCCGCTGGCACCTTTGCTGTGGCAGCAAAAGCTGGACGTTTGTCTTTTTTGCTCCGGAGGCTGCCGAAAGCGAAAACAGCTGCTTTTGAGGATGGAGTCCACAGGAAAGCAGAGAGGGCCAAATTGTCTGTGGCATTTGAAAGGGTTCCAGGAGGCAGTGAGAACCAGCATTCCTTTTCCCCGCTGGCACCTTTGCTGTGGCAGCAAAAGCTGGACGTTTGTCTTTTTTGCTCCGGAGGCTGCCGAAAGCGAAAACAGGTGCTTTTGATGATGGAGTCCGCAGGAAAGCAGAGAGGGCCAAATTTTCTTTGGCATTTAAAGAGGTTCCAGGAGGCAGTGAGGACCAGCATTACTTTTCCCCGCTGGCACCTTTGCTGCGGCAGCAAAAGCTGGACGTTTGTCTTTTTACCACCGGAGGGCGCCGAAAGTGAAAAAAGGCGCTTTTGAGGATAGAGTCCGCAGGAAAGCAGAGAGGGCCAAATTGTCTGTGGCATTTGAAAGGGTTCCAGGAGGCAGTGAGAACCAGCATTACTTTTCCCCGCTGGCACCTTTGCTGTGGCAGCAAAAGCTGGACGTTTGTCTTTTTTGCTCCGGAGGCTGCCCAAAGCGAAAACAGCTGCTTTTGAGGATGGAGTCCGCAGGAAAGCAGAGAGGGCCAAATTGTCTGTGGCATTTGAAAGGATTCCAGGAGGCAGTGAGAACCAGCATATTTTTCCCCGCTGGCACCTTTGCTGTGGCAGCAAAAGCTGGACGTTTGTCTTTTTTGCTCCGGAGGGCGCCGAAAGCGAAAATAGGTTCTTTTGAGGATGGAGTCCGAAGGAAAGCAGAGAGGGCCAAATTGTCTGTGGCATTTGAAAGGGTTCCAGGAGGCAGTGAGAACCAGCATTACTTTTCCCCGCTGGCACCTTTGCTGTGGCAGCAAAAGCTGGACGTTTGTCTTTTTTGCTCCGGAGGCTGCACAAAGCGAAAACAGGTGCTTTCGATGATGGAGTCCGCAGGAAAGCAGAGAGGGCCAAATTGTCTTTGGCATTTAAAGAGGTTCCAGGAGGCAGTGAGGACCAGCATTACTTTTCCCCGCTGGCAGCTTTGCTGCGGCAGCAAAAGCTGGACGTTTGTCTTTTTACTACCGGAGGGTGCCGAAAGTGAAAAAAGGCTCTTTTGAGGATAGAGTCCACAGGAAAGCAGAGAGGGCCAAATTGTCTGAGGCATTTGAAAGGGTTCCAGGAGGCAGTGAGAACCAGCATTACTTTTCCCCGCTGGCACCTTTGCTGTGGCAGCAAAAGCTGGACGTTTGTCTTTTTTGCTCCGGAGGTTGCCGAAAGCGAAAACAGGTGCTTTTGAGGATGGAGTCCACAGGAAAGCAGAGAGGGCCAAATTGTCTGTGGCATTTGAAAGGGTTCCAGGAGGCAGTGAGAACCAGCATTACTTTTCCCCGCTGGCACCTTTGCTGTGGCAGCAAAAGCTGGACGTTTGTCTTTTTTGCTCCGGAGGCTGCCCAAAGCGAAAACAGGTGCTTTTGATGATGGAGTCCGCAGGAAAGCAGAGAGGGCCAAATTGTCTTTGGCATTTAAAGAGGTTCCAGGAGGCAGTGAGGACCAGCATTACTTTTCCCCGCTGGCACCTTTGCTGCGGCAGCAAAAGCTGGACTTTTGTCTTTTTACTACTGGAGGGCGCCGAAAGTGAAAAAAGGCTCTTTTGAGGATAGAGTCCACAGGAAAGCAGAGAGGGCCAAATTGTCTGAGGCATTTGAAAGGGTTCCAGGAGGCAGTGAGAACCAGCATTACTTTTCCCCGCTGGCACCTTTGCTGTGGCAGCAAAAGCTGGACGTTTGTCTTTTTTGCTCCGGAGGTTGCCGAAAGCGAAAACAGGTGCTTTTGAGGATGGAGTCCACAGGAAAGCAGAGAGAGCCAAATTGTCTGTGGCATTTGAAAGGGTTCCAGGAGGCAGTGAGAACCAGCATTACTTTTCCCCGCTGGCACCTTTGCTGTGGCAGCAAAAGCTGGACGTTTGTCTTTTTTGCTCCGGAGGCTGCCGAAAGCGAAAACAGCTGCTTTTGAGGATGGAGTCCGCAGAAAAGCAGAGAGGGCCAAATTGTCTGTGGCATTTGAAAGGGTTCCAGGAGGCAGTGAGAACCAGCATTACTTTTCCCCGCTGGCACCTTTGCTGTGGCAGCAAAAGCTGGACGTTTGTCTTTTTTGCTCCGGAGGCTGCCGAAAGCGAAAACAGGTGCTTTTGAGGATGGAGTCCGCAGAAAAGCAGAGAGGGCCAAATTGTCTGTGGCATTTGAAAGGGTTCCAGGAGGCAGTGAGAACGAGCATTACTTTTCCCCGCTGGCACCTTTGCTGTGGCAGCAAAAGCTGGACGTTTGTCTTTTTTGCTCCGGAGGCTGCCGAAAGGGAAAACAGCTGCTTTTGAGGATGGAGTCCGCAGGAAAGCAGAGAGGGCCAAATTGTCTGGGGCATTTGAAAGGGTTCCAGGAGGCAGTGAGAACCAGCATTACTTTTCCCCGCTGGCACCTTTGTTGTGGCAGCAAAAGCTGGACGTTTGTCTTTTTTGCTCCGGAGGGCGCCGAAAGCGAAAATAGGTTCTTTTGAGGATGGAGTCCGAAGGAAAGCAGAGAGGGCCAAATTGTCTGAGGCATTTGAAAGGGTTCCAGGAGGCAGTGAGGACCAGCATTACTTTTCCCCGCTGGCACCTTTGCTGCGGCAGCAAAAGCTGGACGTTTGTCTTTTTACAACCGGAGGGCGCGGAAAGTGAAAAAAGGCGCTTTTGAGGATAGAGTCCGCAGGAAAGCAGAGAGGGCCAAATTGTCTGTGGCATTTGAAAGGGTTCCAGGAGGCAGTGAGAACCAGCATTACTTTTCCCCGCTGGCACCTTTGCTGTGGCTGCAAAAGCTGGACGTTTGTCTTTTTTGCTCCGGAGGCTGCCGAAAGCGAAAACAGCTGCTTTTGAGGATGGAGTCCGCAGGAAAGCAGAGAGGGCCAAATTGTCTGTGGCATTTGAAGAGGTTCCAGGAGGCAGTGAGAACCAGCATTACTTTTCCCCGCTGGCACCTTTGCTGTGGCAGCAAAAGCTGGACGTTTGTCTTTTTTGCTCCGGAGGGCGCCGAAAGCGAAAATAGGTTCTTTTGAGGATGGAGTCCTCAGGAAAGCAGAGAGGGTCAAATTGTCTGTGGCATTTGAAAGGGTTCCAGGAGGCAGTGAGAACCAGCATTACTTTTCCCCGCTGGCACCTTTGCTGTGGCAGCAAAAGCTGGACGTTTGTCTTTTTTGCTCCGGAGGCTGCCGAAAGCGAAAACAGGTGCTTTTGAGGATGGAGTCCGCAGAAAAGCAGAGAGGGCCAAATTGTCTGTGGCATTTGAAAGGGTTCCAATAGGCAGTGAGAACCAGCATTACTTTTCCCCGCTGGCACCTTTGCTGTGGCAGCAAAAGCTGGACGTTTGTCTTTTTTGCTCCGGAGGCTGCCGAAAGCGAAAACAGCTGCTTTTGAGGATGGAGTCCGCAGGAAAGCAGAGAGGGCCAAATTGTCTGGGGCATTTGAAAGGGTTCCAGGAGGCAGTGAGAACCAGCATTACTTTTCCCCGCTGGCACCTTTGCTGTGGCAGCAAAAGCTGGACGTTTGTCTTTTTTGCTCCGGAGGGCGCCGAAAGCGAAAATAAGTTCTTTTGAGGATGGAGTCCGAAGGAAAGCAGAGAGGGCCAAATTGTCTGTGGCATTTGAAAGGGTTCCAGGAGGCAGTGAGGACCAGCATTACTTTTCCCCGCTGGCACCTTTGCTGCGGCAGCAAAAGCTGGACGTTTTTTTTTTACCACCGGAGGGCGCCGAAAGTGAAAAAAAGCGCTTTTGAGGATAGAGTCCGCAGGAAAGCAGAGAGGGCCAAATTGTCTGTGGCATTTGAAAGGGTTCCAGGAGGCAGTGAGAACCAGCATTACTTTTCCCCGCTGGCACCTTTGCTGTGGCAGCAAAAGCTGGACGTTTGTCTTTTTTGCTCCGGAGGCTGCCGAAAGCGAAAACAGGTGCTTTTGAGGATGGAGTCCGCAGGAAAGCAGAGAGGGCCAAATTGTCTGAGGCATTTGAAGAGGTTCCAGGAGGCAGTGAGAACCAGCATTACTTTTCCCCGCTGGCACCTTTGCTGTGGCAGCAAAAGCTGGACGTTTGTCTTTTTTGCTCCGGAGGCTGCCGAAAGCGAAAACAGCTGCTTTTGAGGATGGAGTCCGCAGGAAAGCAGAGAGGGCCAAATTGTCTGAGGCATTTGAAGAGGTTCCAGGAGGCAGTGAGAACCAGCATTACTTTTCCCCGCTGGCACCTTTGCTGTGGCAGCAAAAGCTGGACGTTTGTCTTTTTTGCTCCGGAGGCTGCCGAAAGCGAAAACAGGTGCTTTTGAGGATGGAGTCCACAGGAAAGCACAGAGGGCCAAATTGTCTGTGGCATTTGAAAGGGTTCCACGAGGCAGTGAGAACCAGCATTACTTTTCCCCGCTGGCACCTTTGCTGTGGCAGCAAAAGCTGGACGTTTGTCTTTTTTGCTCCGGAGGTTGCCGAAAGCGAAAACAGGTGCTTTTGAGGATGGAGTCCGCAGGAAAGCAGAGAGAGCCAAATTGTCTGTGGCATTTGAAGAGGTTCCAGGAGGCAGTGAGAACCAGCATTACTTTTCCCCGCTGGCACCTTTGCTGTGGCAGCAAAAGCTGGACGTTTGTCTTTTTTGCTCCGGAGGCTGCCGAAAGCGAAAACAGCTGCTTTTGAGGATGGAATCCGCAGGAAAGCAGAGAGGGCCAAATTGTCTGGGGCATTTGAAAGGGTTCCAGGAGGCAGTGAGGACCAGCATTACTCTTCCCCGCTGGCACCTTTGTTGTGGCAGCAAAAGCTGGACGTTTGTCTTTTTTGCTCCGGAGGCTGCCGAAAGCGAAAACAGGTGCTTTTGAGGATGGAGTCCGCAGGAAAGCAGAGAGGGCCAAATTGTCTGTGGCATTTGAAAGGGTTCCAGGAGGCAGTGAGAACCAGCATTACTTTTCCCCGCTGGCACCTTTGCTGTGGCAGCAAAAGCTGGACGTTTGTCTTTTTTGCTCCGGAGGCTGCCGAAAGCGAAAACAGGTGCTTTTGAGGATGGAGTCCACAGGAAAGCAGAGAGGGCCAAATTGTCTGTGGCATTTGAAAGGGTTCCAGGAGGCAGTGAGAACCAGCATTACTTTTCCCCGCTGGCACCTTTGCTGTGGCAGCAAAAGCTGGACGTTTGTCTTTTTTGCTCCGGAGGCTGCCGAAAGCGAAAACAGCTGCTTTTGAGGATGGAGTCCGCAGGAAAGCAGAGAGGGCCAAATTGTCTGTGGCATTTGAAAGGGTTCCAGGAGGCAGTGAGAACCAGCATTACTTTTCCCCGCTGGCACCTTTGCTGTGGCAGCAAAAGCTGGACGTTTGTCTTTTTTGCTCCGGAGGGCGCCGAAAGCAAAAATAGGTTCTTTTGAGGATGGAGTCCGCAGGAAAGCAGAGAGGGCCAAATTATCTGTGGCATTTGAAAGGGTTCCAGGAGGCAGTGAGAACGAGCATTACTTTTCCCCGCTGGCACCTTTGCTGTGGCAGCAAAAGCTGGACGTTTGTCTTTTTTGCTCCGGAGGCTGCCGAAAGCGAAAATAGGTTCTTTTGAGGATGGAGTCCGCAGGAAAGCAGAGAGGGCCAAATTGTCTGTGGCATTTGAAAGGGTTCCAGGAGGCAGTGAGAACCAGCATTACTTTTCCCCGCTGGCACCTTTGCTGTGGCAGCAAAAGCTGGACGTTTGTCTTTTTTGCTCCGGAGGGCGCCGAAAGCGAAAACAGGTGCTTTTGAGGATGGAGTCCGCAGGAAAGCAGAGAGGGCCAAATTGTCTGTGGCATTTGAAAGGGTTCCAGGAGGCAGTGAGAACCAGCATTACTTTTCCCCGCTGGCACCTTTGCTGTGGCAGCAAAAGCTGGACGTTTGTCTTTTTTGCTCCGGAGGCTGCCGAAAGCGAAAACAGGTGCTTTTGAGGATGGAGTCCGCAGGAAAGCAGAGAGGGCCAAATTGTCTGAGGCATTTGAAGAGGTTCCAGGAGGCAGTGAGAACCAGCATTACTTTTCCCCGCTGGCACCTTTGCTGTGGCAGCAAAAGCTGGACGTTTGTCTTTTTTGCTCCGGAGGCTGCCGAAAGCGAAAACAGGTGCTTTTGACGATGGAGTCCGCAGGAAAGCAGAGAGGGCCAAATTGTCTGAGGCATTTGAAGAGGTTCCAGGAGGCAGTGAGAACCAGCATTACTTTTCCCGGCTGGCACCTTTGCTGTGGCAGCAAAAGCTGGACGTTTGTCTTTTTTGCTCCGGAGGCTGCCGAAAGCGAAAACAGGTGCTTTTGAGGATGGAGTCCACAGGAAAGCAGAGAGGGCCAAATTGTCTGGGGCATTTGAAAGGGTTCCAGGAGGCAGTGAGAACCATCATTACTTTTCCCCGCTGGCACCTTTGCTGTGGCAGCAAAAGCTGGACGTTTGTCTTTTTTGCTCCGGAGGCTGCCGAAAGCGAAAACAGCTGCTTTTGAGGATGGAGTCCGCAGGAAAGCAGAGAGGGCCAAATTGTCTGAGGCATTTGAAGAGGTTCCAGGAGGCAGTGAGAACCAGCATTACTTTTCCCCGCTGGCACCTTTGCTGTGGCAGCAAAAGCTGGACGTTTGTCTTTTTTGCTCCGGAGGTTGCCGAAAGCGAAAACAGGTGCTTTTGAGGATGGAGTCCGCAGGAAAGCAGAGAGGGCCAAATTGTCTGTGGCATTTGAAGAGGTTCTAGGAGGCAGTGAGAACCAGCATTACTTTTCCCCGCTGGCACCTTTGCTGTGGCAGCAAAAGCTGGACATTTGTCTTTTTTGCTCCGGAGGCTGCCGAAAGCGAAAACAGCTGCTTTTGAGGATGGAGTCCACAGGAAAGCAGAGAGGGCCAAATTGTCTGTGGCATTTGAAAGGGTTCCAGGAGGCAGTGAGAACCAGCATTACTTTTCCCCGCTGGCACCTTTGCTGTGGCAGCAAAAGCTGGACGTTTGTCTTTTTTGCTCCGGAGGCTGCCGAAAGCGAAAACAGGTGCTTTTGAGGATGGAGTCCGCAGGAAAGCAGAGAGGGCCAAATTGTCTGTGGCATTTGAAAGGGTTCCAGGAGGCAGTGAGAACCAGCATTACTTTTCCCCGCTGTCACCTTTGCTGTGGCAGCAAAAGCTGGACGTTTGTCTTTTTTGCTCCGGAGGCTGCCGAAAGCGAAAACAGGTGCTTTTGAGGATGGAGTCCACAGGAAAGCAGAGAGGGCCAAATTGTCTGTGGCATTTGAAAGGGTTCCAGGAGGCAGTGAGAACCAGCATTACTTTTCCCCGCTGGCACCTTTGCTGTGGCAGCAAAAGCTGGACGTTTGTCTTTTTTGCTCCGGAGGCTGCCGAAAGCGAAAACAGCTGCTTTTGAGGATGGAGTCCGCAGGAAAGCAGAGAGGGCCAAATTGTCTGTGGCATTTGAAAGGGTTCCAGGAGGCAGTGAGAACCAGCATTACTTTTCCCCGCTGGTACCTTTGCTGTGGCAGCAAAAGCTGGACGTTTGTCTTTTTTGCTCCAGAGGGCGCCGAAAGCAAAAATAGGTTCTTTTGAGGATGGAGTCCGCAGGAAAGCAGAGAGGGCCAAATTGTCTGTGGCATTTGAAAGGGTTCCAGGAGGCAGTGAGAACGAGCATTACTTTTCCCCGCTGGCACCTTTGCTGTGGCAGCAAAAGCTGGACGTTTGTCTTTTTTGCTCCGGAGGCTGCCGAAAGCGAAAATAGGTTCTTTTGAGGATGGAGTCCGCAGGAAAGCAGAGAGGGCCAAATTGTCTGTGGCATTTGAAAGGGTTCCAGGAGGCAGTGAGAACCAGCATTACTTTTCCCCGCTGGCACCTTTGCTGTGGCAGCAAAAGCTGGACGTTTGTCTTTTTTGCTCCGGAGGGCGCCGAAAGCGAAAACAGGTGCTTTTGAGGATGGAGTCCGCAGGAAAGCAGAGAGGGCCAAATTGTCTGTGGCATTTGAAAGGGTTCCAGGAGGCAGTGAGAACCAGCATTACTTTTCCCCGCTGGCACCTTTGCTGTGGCAGCAAAAGCTGGACGTTTGTCTTTTTTGCTCCGGATGTTGCCGAAAGCGAAAAAAGGTGCTTTTGAGGATGGAGTCCGCAGGAAAGCAGAGAGGGCCAAATTGTCTGAGGCATTTGAAGAGGTTCCAGGAGGCAGTGAGAACCAGCATTACTTTTCCCCGCTGGCACCTTTGCTGTGGCAGCAAAAGCTGGACGTTTGTCTTTTTTGCTCCAGAGGCTGCCGAAAGCGAAAACAGGTGCTTTTGACGATGGAGTCCGCAGGAAAGCAGAGAGGGCCAAATTGTCTGAGGCATTTGAAGAGGTTCCAGGAGGCAGTGAGAACCAGCATTACTTTTCCCCGCTGGCACCTTTGCTGTGGCAGCAAAAGCTGGACGTTTGTCTTTTTTGCTCCGGAGGCTGCCGAAAGCGAAAACAGGTGCTTTTGAGGATGGAGTCCACAAGAAAGCAGAGAGGGCCAAATTGTCTGTGGCATTTGAAAGGGTTCCAGGAGGCAGTGAGAACCATCATTACTTTTCCCCGCTGGCACCTTTGCTGTGGCAGCAAAAGCTGGACGTTTGTCTTTTTTGCTCCGGAGGCTGCCGAAAGCGAAAACAGCTGCTTTTGAGGATGGAGTCCGCAGGAAAGCAGAGAGGGCCAAATTGTCTGAGGCATTTGAAGAGGTTCCAGGAGGCAGTGAGAACCAGCATTACTTTTCCCCGCTGGCACCTTTGCTGTGGCAGCAAAAGCTGGACGTTTGTCTTTTTTGCTCCAGAGGCTGCCGAAAGCGAAAACAGGTGCTTTTGACGATGGAGTCCGCAGGAAAGCAGAGAGGGCCAAATTGTCTGAGGCATTTGAAGAGGTTCCAGGAGGCAGTGAGAACCAGCATTACTTTTCCCCGCTGGCACCTTTGCTGTGGCAGCAAAAGCTGGACGTTTGTCTTTTTTGCTCCGGAGGCTGCCGAAAGCGAAAACAGCTGCTTTTGAGGATGGAGTCCGCAGGAAAGCAGAGAGGGCCAAATTGTCTGAGGCATTTGAAGAGGTTCCAGGAGGCAGTGAGAACCAGCATTACTTTTCCCCGCTGGCACCTTTGCTGTGGCAGCAAAAGCTGGACGTTTGTCTTTTTTGCTCCGGAGGCTGCCGAAAGCGAAAACAGGTGCTTTTGAGGATGGAGTCCACAGGAAAGCAGAGAGGGCCAAATTGTCTGTGGCATTTGAAAGGGTTCCAGGAGGCAGTGAGAACCATCATTACTTTTCCCCGCTGGCACCTTTGCTGTGGCAGCAAAAGCTGGACGTTTGTCTTTTTTGCTCCGGAGGCTGCCGAAAGCGAAAACAGCTGCTTTTGAGGATGGAGTCCGCAGGAAAGCAGAGAGGGCCAAATTGTCTGAGGCATTTGAAGAGGTTCCAGGAGGCAGTGAGAACCAGCATTACTTTTCCCCGCTGGCACCTTTGCTGTGGCAGCAAAAGCTGGACGTTTGTCTTTTTTGCTCCGGAGGTTGCCGAAAGCGAAAACAGGTGCTTTTGAGGATGGAGTCCGCAGGAAAGCAGAGAGGGCCAAATTGTCTGAGGCATTTGAAGAGGTTCTAGGAGGCAGTGAGAACCAGCATTACTTTTCCCCGCTGGCACCTTTGCTGTGGCAGCAAAAGCTGGACATTTGTCTTTTTTGCTCCGGAGGCTGCCGAAAGCGAAAACAGCTGCTTTTGAGGATGGAGTCCACAGGAAAGCAGAGAGGGCCAAATTGTCTGGGGCATTTGAAAGGGTTCCAGGAGGCAGTGAGAACCAGCATTCCTTTTCCCCGCTGGCACCTTTGCTGTGGCAGCAAAAGCTGGACGTTTGTCTTTTTTGCTCCGGAGGCTGCCGAAAGCGAAAACAGGTGCTTTTGAGGATGGAGTCCGCAGGAAAGCAGAGAGGGCCAAATTGTCTGTGGCATTTGAAGAGGTTCCAGGAGGCAGTGAGAACCAGCATTACTTTTCCCCGCTGGTACCTTTGCTGTGGCAGCAAAAGCTGGACGTTTGTCTTTTTTGCTCCGGAGGGCGCCGAAAGCAAAAATAGGTTCTTTTGAGGATGGAGTCCGCAGGAAAGCAGAGAGGGCCAAATTGTCTTTGGCATTTGAAAGGGTTCCAGGAGGCAGTGAGAACCAGCATTACTTTTCCCCGCTGGCACCTTTGCTGTGGCAGCAAAAGCTGGACGTTTGTCTTTTTACCACCGGAGGGCGCCGAAAGTGAAAAAAGGCGCTTTTGAGGATAGAGTCCGCAGGAAAGCAGAGAGGGCCAAATTGTCTGTGGCATTTGAAAGGGTTCCAGGAGGCAGTGAGAACCAGCATTACTTTTCCCCGCTGGTACCTTTGCTGTGGCAGCAAAAGCTGGACGTTTGTCTTTTTTGCTCCGGAGGCTGCCGAAAGCGAAAACAGGTGCTTTTGAGGATGGAGTCCGCAGGAAAGCAGAGAGGGCCAAATTGTCTGTGGCATTTGAAAGGGTTCCAGGAGGCAGTGAGAACCAGCATTACTTTTCCCCGCTGGCACCTTTGCTGTGGCAGCAAAAGCTGGACGTTTGTCTTTTTTGCTCCGGAGGCTGCCGAAAGCGAAAACAGGTGCTTTTGAGGATGGAGTCCGCAGGAAAGCAGAGAGGGCCAAATTGTCTGTGGCATTTGAAAGGGTTCCAGGAGGCAGTGAGAACCAGCATTACTTTTCCCCGCTGGTACCTTTGCTGTGGCAGCAAAAGCTGGACGTTTGTCTTTTTTGCTCCGGAGGGCGCCGAAAGCAAAAATAGGTTCTTTTGAGGATGGAGTCCGCAGGAAAGCAGAGAGGGCCAAATTGTCTGTGGCATTTGAAAGGGTTCCAGGAGGCAGTGAGAACGAGCATTACTTTTCCCCGCTGGCACCTTTGCTGTGGCAGCAAAAGCTGGACGTTTGTCTTTTTTGCTCCGGAGGCTGCCGAAAGCGAAAACAGCTGCTTTTGAGGATGGAGTCCGCAGGAAAGCAGAGAGGGCCAAATTGTCTGTGGCATTTGAAAGGGTTCCAGGAGGCAGTGAGAACCAGCATTACTTTTCCCCGCTGGTACCTTTGCTGTGGCAGCAAAAGCTGGACGTTTGTCTTTTTTGCTCCGGAGGGCGCCGAAAGCAAAAATAGGTTCTTTTGAGGATGGAGTCCGCAGGAAAGCAGAGAGGGCCAAATTGTCTGTGGCATTTGAAAGGGTTCCAGGAGGCAGTGAGAACGAGCATTACTTTTCCCCGCTGGCACCTTTGCTGTGGCAGCAAAAGCTGGACGTTTGTCTTTTTTGCTCCGGAGGGCGCCGAAAGCGAAAACAGGTGCTTTTGAGGATGGAGTCCGCAGGAAAGCAGAGAGGGCCAAATTGTCTGTGGCATTTGAAAGGGTTCCAGGAGGCAGTGAGAACCAGCATTACTTTTCCCCGCTGGCACCTTTGCTGTGGCAGCAAAAGCTGGACGTTTGTCTTTTTTGCTCCGGAGGTTGCCGAAAGCGAAAAAAGGTGCTTTTGAGGATGGAGTCCGCAGGAAAGCAGAGAGGGCCAAATTGTCTGAGGCATTTAAAGAGGTTCCAGGAGGCAGTGAGAACCAGCATTACTTTTCCCCGCTGGCACCTTTGCTGTGGCAGCAAAAGCTGGACGTTTGTCTTTTTTGCTCCGGAGGCTGCCGAAAGCGAAAAAAGGTGCTTTTGAGGATGGAGTCCGCAGGAAAGCAGAGAGGGCCAAATTGTCTGAGGCATTTGAAGAGGTTCCAGGAGGCAGTGAGAACCAGCATTACTTTTCCCCGCTGGCACCTTTGCTGTGGCAGCAAAAGCTGGACGTTTGTCTTTTTTGCTCTGGAGGCTGCCGAAAGCGAAAACAGGTGCTTTTGAGGATGGAGTCCACAGGAAAGCAGAGAGGGCCAAATTGTCTGTGGCATTTGAAAGGGTTCCAGGAGGCAGTGAGAACCAGCATTACTTTTCCCCGCTGGTACCTTTGCTGTGGCAGCAAAAGCTGGACGTTTGTCTTTTTTGCTCCGGAGGGCGCCGAAAGCAAAAATAGGTTCTTCTGAGGATGGAGTCCGCAGGAAAGCAGAGAGGGCCAAATTGTCTGAGGCATTTGAAAGGGTTCCAGGAGGCAGTTAGAACCAGCATTACTTTTCCCCGCTGGCACCTTTGCTGTGGCAGCAAAAGCTGGACGTTTGTCTTTTTACCACCGGAGGGCGCCGAAAGTGAAAAAAGGCGCTTTTGAGGATAGAGTCCGCAGGAAAGCAGAGAGGGCCAAATTGTCTGTGGCATTTGAAAGGGTTCCAGGAGGCAGTGAGAACCAGCATTACTTTTCCCCGCTGGCACCTTTGCTGTGGCAGCAAAAGCTGGACGTTTGTCTTTTTTGCTCCGGAGGCTGCCGAAAGCGAAAACAGGTGCTTTTGAGGATGGAGTCCGCAGGAAAGCAGAGAGGGCCAAATTGTCTGTGGCATTTGAAGAGGTTCCAGGAGGCAGTGAGAACCAGCATTACTTTTCCCCGCTGGCACCTTTGCTGTGGCAGCAAAAGCTGGACGTTTGTCTTTTTTGCTCCGGAGGCTGCCGAAAGCGAAAACAGGTGCTTTTGAGGATGGAGTCCGCAGGAAAGCAGAGAGGGCCAAATTGTCTGGGGCATTTGAAAGGGTTCCAGGAGGCAGTGAGAACCAGCATTACTTTTCCCCGCTGGCACCTTTGTTGTGGCAGCAAAAGCTGGACCTTTGTCTTTTTTGCTCCGGAGGCTGCCGAAAGCGAAAACAGGTGCTTTTGAGGATGGAGTCCGCAGGAAAGCAGAGAGGGCCAAATTGTCTGTGGCATTTGAAAGGGTTCCAGGAGGCAGTGAGAACCAGCATTACTTTTCCCCGCTGGCACCTTTGCTGTGGCAGCAAAAGCTGGACGTTTGTCTTTTTTGCTCCGGAGGGCGCCGAAAGCGAAAATAGGTTCTTTTGAGGATGGAGTCCGCAGGAAAGCAGAGAGGGCCAAATTGTCTGGGGCATTTGAAAGGGTTCCAGGAGGCAGTGAGAACCAGCATTACTTTTCCCCGCTGGCACCTTTGCTGTGGCAGCAAAAGCTGGACGTTTGTCTTTTTTGCTCCGGAGGCTGCCGAAAGCGAAAACAGGTGCTTTTGAGGATGGAGTCCGCAGGAAAGCAGAGAGGGCCAAATTGTCTGAGGCATTTGAAGAGGTTCCAGGAGGCAGTGAGAACCAGCATTACTTTTCCCCGCTGGCACATTTGCTGTGGCAGCAAAAGCTGGACGTTTGTCTTTTTTGCTCCGGAGGGCGCCGAAAGCGAAAATAGGTTCTTTTGAGGATGGAGTCCGCAGGAAAGCAGAGAGGGCCAAATTGTCTGGGGCATTTGAAAGGGTTCCAGGAGGCAGTGAGAACCAGCATTACTTTTCCCCGCTGGCACCTTTGCTGTGGCAGCAAAAGCTGGACGTTTGTCTTTTTTGCTCCGGAGGCTGCCGAAAGCGAAAACAGCTGCTTTTGAGGATGGAGTCCGCAGGAAAGCAGAGAGGGCCAAATTGTCTGTGGCATTTGAAAGGGTTCCAGGAGGCAGTGAGAACCAGCATTACTTTTCCCCGCTGGCACCTTTGCTGTGGCAGCAAAAGCTGGACGTTTGTCTTTTTTGCTCCGGAGGCTGCCGAAAGCGAAAACAGCTGCTTCTGAGGATGGAGTCCGCAGGAAAGCAGAGAGGGCCAAATTGTCTGTGGCATTTGAAAGGGTTCCAGGAGGCAGTGAGAACCAGCATTACTTTTCCCCGCTGGCACCTTTGTTGTGGCAGCAAAAGCTGGACGTTTGTCTTTTTTGCTCCGGAGGCTGCCGAAAGCGAAAACAGCTGCTTTTGAGGATGGAGTCCGCAGGAAAGCAGAGAGGGCCAAATTGTCTGGGGCATTTGAAAGGGTTCCAGGAGGCAGTGAGAACCAGCATTACTTTTCCCCGCTGGCACCTTTGTTGTGGCAGCAAAAGCTGGACGTTTGTCTTTTTTGCTCCGGAGGGCGCCGAAAGCAAAAATAGGTTCTTTTGAGGATGGAGTCCGCAGGAAAGCAGAGAGGGCCAAATTGTCTTTGGCATTTGAAAGGGTTCCAGGAGGCAGTGAGAACCAGCATTACTTTTCCCCGCTGGCACCTTTGCTGTGGCAGCAAAAGCTGGACGTTTGTCTTTTTACCACCGGAGGGCGCCGAAAGTGAAAAAAGGCGCTTTTGAGGATAGAGTCCGCAGGAAAGCAGAGAGGGCCAAATTGTCTGTGGCATTTGAAAGGGTTCCAGGAGGCAGTGAGAACCAGCATTACTTTTCCCCGCTGGCACCTTTGCTGTGGCAGCAAAAGCTGGACGTTTGTCTTTTTTGCTCCGGAGGCTGCCGAAAGCGAAAACAGGTGCTTTTGAGGATGGAGTCCGCAGGAAAGCAGAGAGGGCCAAATTGTCTGGGGCATTTGAAAGGGTTCCAGGAGGCAGTGAGAACCAGCATTACTTTTCCCCGCTGGCACCTTTGTTGTGGCAGCAAAAGCTGGACGTTTGTCTTTTTTGCTCTGGAGGCTGCTGAAAGCGAAAACAGGTGCTTTTGAGGATGGAGTCCGCAGGAAAGCAGAGAGGGCCAAATTGTCTGTGGCATTTGAAAGGGTTCCAGGAGGCAGTGAGAACCAGCATTCCTTTTCCCCACTGGCACCTTTGCTGTGGCAGCAAAAGCTGGACGTTTGTCTTTTTTGCTCCGGAGGGCGCCGAAAGCGAAAATAGGTTCTTTTGAGGATGGAGTCCGCAGGAAAGCAGAGAGGGCCAAATTGTCTGGGGCATTTGAAAGGGTTCCAGGAGGCAGTGAGAACCAGCATTACTTTTCCCCGCTGGCACCTTTGCTGTGGCAGCAAAAGCTGGACGTTTGTCTTTTTTGCTCCGGAGGCTGCCGAAAGCGAAAACAGCTGCTTTTGAGGATGGAGTCCGCAGGAAAGCAGAGAGGGCCAAATTGTCTGTGGCATTTGAAAGGATTCCAGGAGGCAGTGAGAACCAGCATTACTTTTCCCCGCTGGCACATTTGCTGTGGCAGCAAAAGCTGGACGTTTGTCTTTTTTGCTCCGGAGGGCGCCGAAAGAGAAAATAGGTTCTTTTGAGGATGGAGTCCGCCGGAAAGCAGAGAGGGCCAAATTGTCTGTGGCATTTGAAAGGGTTCCAGGAGGCAGTGAGAACCAGCATTACTTTTCCCCGCTGGCACCTTTGCTGTGGCAGCAAAAGCTGGACGTTTGTCTTTTTTGCTCCGGAGGCTGCCGAAAGCGAAAACAGCTGCTTTTGAGGATGGAGTCCGCAGGAAAGCAGAGAGGGCCAAATTGTCTGTGGCATTTGAAAGGGTTCCAGGAGGCAGTGAGAACCAGCATTACTTTTCCCCGCTGGCACCTTTGCTGTGGCAGCAAAAGCTGGACGTTTGTCTTTTTTGCTCCGGAGGCTGCCGAAAGCGAAAAAAGGTGCTTTTGAGGATGGAGTCCGCAGGAAAGCAGAGAGGGCCAAATTGTCTGAGGCATTTGAAGAGGTTCCAGGAGGCAGTGAGAACCAGCATTACTTTTCCCCGCTGGCACCTTTGCTGTGGCAGCAAAAGCTGGACGTTTGTCTTTTTTGCTCCGGAGGCTGCCGAAAGCGAAAACAGCTGCTTTTGAGGATGGAGTCCGCAGGAAAGCAGAGAGGGCCAAATTGTCTGAGGCATTTGAAGAGGTTCCAGGAGGCAGTGAGAACCAGCATTACTTTTCCCTGCTGGCACCTTTGCTGTGGCAGCAAAAGCTGGACGTTTGTCTTTTTTGCTCCGGAGGCTGCCGAAAGCGAAAACAGGTGCTTTTGAGGATGGAGTCCACAGGAAAGCAGAGAGGGCCAAATTGTCTGTGGCATTTGAAAGGGTTCCAGGAGGCAGTGAGAACCAGCATTACTTTTCCCCGCTGGCACCTTTGCTGTGGCAGCAAAAGCTGGACGTTTGTCTTTTTTGCTCCGGAGGCTGCCGAAAGCGAAAACAGCTGCTTTTGAGGATGGAGTCCGCAGGAAAGCAGAGAGGGCCAAATTGTCTGTGGCATTTGAAAGGGTTCCAGGAGGCAGTGAGAACCAGCATTACTTTTCCCTGCTGGCACCTTTGCTGTGGCAGCAAAAGCTGGACGTTTGTCTTTTTTGCTCCGGAGGCTGCCGAAAGCGAAAACAGCTGCTTTTGAGGATGGAGTCCGCAGGAAAGCAGAGAGGGCCAAATTGTCTGTGGCATTTGAAAGGGTTCCAGGAGGCAGTGAGAACCAGCATTACTTTTCCCCGCTGGCACCTTTGTTGTGGCAGCAAAAGCTGGACGTTTGTCTTTTTTGCTCCGGAGGCTGCCGAAAGCGAAAACAGGTGCTTTTGAGGATGGAGTCCGCAGGAAAGCAGAGAGGGCCAAATTGTCTGTGGCATTTGAAAGGGTTCCAGGAGGCAGTGAGAACCAGCATTCCTTTTCCCCGCTGGCACCTTTGCTGTGGCAGCAAAAGCTGGACGTTTGTCTTTTTTGCTCCGGAGGGCGCCGAAAGCGAAAATAGGTTCTTTTGAGGATGGAGTCCGCAGGAAAGCAGAGAGGGCCAAATTGTCTGGGGCATTTGAAAGGGTTCCAGGAGGCAGTGAGAACCAGCATTACTTTTCCCCGCTGGCACCTTTGCTGTGGCAGCAAAAGCTGGACGTTTGTCTTTTTTGCTCCGGAGGCTGCCGAAAGCGAAAACAGGTGCTTTTGACGATGGAGTCCACAGGAAAGCAGAGAGGGCCAAATTGTCTGGGGCATTTGAAAGGGTTCCAGGAGGCAGTGAGAACCAGCATTACTTTTCCCCGCTGGCACCTTTGTTGTGGCAGCAAAAGCTGGACGTTTGTCTTTTTTGCTCCGGAGGCTGCCGAAAGCGAAAACAGGTGCTTTTGAGGATGGAGTCCGCAGGAAAGCAGAGAGGGCCAAATTGTCTGGGGCATTTGAAAGGGTTCCAGGAGGCAGTGAGAACCAGCATTCCTTTTCCCCGCTGGCACCTTTGCTGTGGCAGCAAAAGCTGGACGTTTGTCTTTTTTGCTCCGGAGGGCGCCGAAAGCGAAAATAGGTTCTTTTGAGGATGGAGTCCGCAGGAAAGCAGAGAGGGCCAAATTGTCTGGGGCATTTGAAAGGGTTCCAGGAGGCAGTGAGAACCAGCATTACTTTTCCCCGCTGGCACCTTTGCTGTGGCAGCAAAAGCTGGACGTTTGTCTTTTTTGCTCCGGAGGCTGCCGAAAGCGAAAACAGGTGCTTTTGAGGATGGAGTCCGCAGGAAAGCAGAGAGGGCCAAATTGTCTGTGGCATTTGAAGAGGTTCCAGGAGGCAGTGAGAACCAGCATTACTTTTCCCCGCTGGCACATTTGCTGTGGCAGCAAAAGCTGGACGTTTGTCTTTTTTGCTCCGGAGGGCGCCGAAAGCGAAAATAGGTTCTTTTGAGGATGGAGTCCGCAGGAAAGCAGAGAGGGCCAAATTGTCTGTGGCATTTGAAAGGGTTCCAGGAGGCAGTGAGAACCAGCATTACTTTTCCCCGCTGGCACCTTTGCTGTGGCAGCAAAAGCTGGACGTTTGTCTTTTTTGCTCCGGAAGCTGCCGAAAGCGAAAACAGGTGCTTTTGAGGATGGAGTCCGCAGGAAAGCAGAGAGGGCCAAATTGTCTGTGGCATTTGAAAGGGTTCCAGGAGGCAGTGAGAACCAGCATTACTTTTCCCCGCTGGCACCTTTGCTGTGGCAGCAAAAGCTGGACGTTTGTCTTTTTTGCTCCGGAGGCTGCCGAAAGCGAAAACAGGTGCTTTTGAGGATGGAGTCCGCAGGAAAGCAGAGAGGGCCAAATTGTCTGAGGCATTTGAAGAGGTTCCAGGAGGCAGTGAGAACCAGCATTACTTTTCCCCGCTGGCACCTTTGCTGTGGAAGCAAAAGCTGGACGTTTGTCTTTTTTGCTCCGGAGGCTGCCGAAAGCGAAAACAGGTGCTTTTGAGGATGGAGTCCACAGGAAAGCAGAGAGGGCCAAATTGTCTGTGGCATTTGAAAGGGTTCCAGGAGGCAGTGAGAACCAGCATTACTTTTCCCCGCTGGCACCTTTGCTGTGGCAGCAAAAGCTGGACGTTTGTCTTTTTTGCTCCGGAGGCTGCCGAAAGCGAAAACAGCTGCTTTTGAGGATGGAGTCCGCAGGAAAGCAGAGAGGGCCAAATTGTCTGTGGCATTTGAAAGGGTTCCAGGAGGCAGTGAGAACCAGCATTACTTTTCCCTGCTGGCACCTTTGCTGTGGCAGCAAAAGCTGGACGTTTGTCTTTTTTGCTCCGGAGGCTGCCGAAAGCGAAAACAGCTGCTTTTGAGGATGGAGTCCGCAGGAAAGCAGAGAGGGCCAAATTGTCTGGGGCATTTGAAAGGGTTCCAGGAGGCAGTGAGAACCAGCATTACTTTTCCCCGCTGGCACCTTTGTTGTGGCAGCAAAAGCTGGACGTTTGTCTTTTTTGCTCCGGAGGCTGCCGAAAGCGAAAACAGGTGCTTTTGAGGATGGAGTCCGCAGGAAAGCAGAGAGGGCCAAATTGTCTGTGGCATTTGAAAGGGTTCCAGGAGGCAGTGAGAACCAGCATTCCTTTTCCCGCTGGCACCTTTGCTGTGGCAGCAAAAGCTGGACGTTTGTCTTTTTTGCTCCGGAGGGCGCCGAAAGCGAAAATAGGTTCTTTTGAGGATGGAGTCCGCAGGAAAGCAGAGAGGGCCAAATTGTCTGGGGCATTTGAAAGGGTTCCAGGAGGCAGTGAGAACCAGCATTACTTTTCCCCGCTGGCACCTTTGCTGTGGCAGCAAAAGCTGGACGTTTGTCTTTTTTGCTCCGGAGGCTGCCGAAAGCGAAAACAGCTGCTTTTGAGGATGGAGTCCGCAGGAAAGCAGAGAGGGCCAAATTGTCTGTGGCATTTGAAGAGGTTCCAGGAGGCAGTGAGAACCAGCATTACTTTTCCCCACTGGCACCTTTGCTGTGGCAGCAAAAGCTGGACGTTTGTCTTTTGTGCTCCGGAGGGCGCCGAAAAAGAAAATAGGTTCTTTTGAGGATGGAGTCCGCAGGAAAGCAGAGAGGGCCAAATTGTCTGTGGCATTTGAAAGGGTTCCAGGAGGCAGTGAGAACCAGCATTACTTTTCCCCGCTGGCACCTTTGCTGTGGCAGCAAAAGCTGGACGTTTGTCTTTTTTGCTCCGGAGGCTGCCGAAAGCGAAAACAGCTGCTTTTGAGGATGGAGTCCGCAGGAAAGCAGAGAGGGCCGAATTGTCTGTGGCATTTGAAAGGGTTCCAGGAGGCAGTGAGAACCAGCATTACTTTTCCCCGCTGGCACCTTTGCTGTGGCAGCAAAAGCTGGACGTTTGTCTTTTTTGCTCCGGAGGCTGCCGAAAGCGAAAACAGGTGCTTTTGAGGATGGAGTCCGCAGGAAAGCAGAGAGGGCCAAATTGTCTGAGGCATTTGAAGAGGTTCCAGGAGGCAGTGAGAACCAGCATTACTTTTCCCCGCTGGCACCTTTGCTGTGGCAGCAAAAGCTGGACGTTTGTCTTTTTTGCTCCGGAGGCTGCCGAAAGCGAAAACAGGTGCTTTTGAGGATGGAGTCCATAGGAAAGCAGAGAGGGCCAAATTGTCTGTGGCATTTGAAAGGGTTCCAGGAGGCAGTGAGAACCAGCATTACTTTTCCCCGCTGGCACCTTTGCTGTGGCAGCAAAAGCTGGACGTTTGTCTTTTTTGCTCCGGAGGCTGCCGAAAGCGAAAACAGGTGCTTTTGAGGATGGAGTCCGCAGGAAAGCAGAGAGGGCCAAATTGTCTGAGGCATTTGAAGAGGTTCCAGGAGGCAGTGAGAACCAGCATTACTTTTCCCCGCTGGCACCTTTGCTGTGGCAGCAAAAGCTGGACGTTTGTCTTTTTTGCTCCGGAGGCTGCCGAAAGCGAAAACAGCTGCTTTTGAGGATGGAGTCCGCAGGAAAGCAGAGAGGGCCAAATTGTCTGTGGCATTTGAAAGGGTTCCAGGAGGCAGTGAGAACCAGCATTACTTTTCCCTGCTGGCACCTTTGCTGTGGCAGCAAAAGCTGGACGTTTGTCTTTTTTGCTCCGGAGGCTGACGAAAGCGAAAACAGGTGCTTTTGAGGATGGAGTCCGCAGGAAAGCAGAGAGGGCCAAATTGTCTGGGGCATTTGAAAGGGTTCCAGGAGGCAGTGAGAACCAGCATTACTTTTCCCCGCTGGCACCTTTGTTGTGGCAGCAAAAGCTGGACGTTTGTCTTTTTTGCTCCGGAGGCTGCCGAAAGCGAAAACAGCTGCTTTTGAGGATGGAGTCCGCAGGAAAGCAGAGAGGGCCAAATTGTCTGGGGCATTTGAAAGGGTTCCAGGAGGCAGTGAGAACCAGCATTACTTTTCCCCGCTGGCACCTTTGTTGTGGCAGCAAAAGCTGGACGTTTGTCTTTTTTGCTCCGGAGGGCGCCGAAAGCAAAAATAGGTTCTTTTGAGGATGGAGTCCGCAGGAAAGCAGAGAGGGCCAAATTGTCTTTGGCATTAGAAAGGGTTCCAGGAGGCAGTGAGAACCAGCATTACTTTTCCCCGCTGGCACCTTTGCTGTGGCAGCAAAAGCTGGACGTTTGTCTTTTTACAACCGGAGGGCGCCGAAAGTGAAAAAAGGCGCTTTTGAGGATAGAGTCCGCAGGAAAGCAGAGAGGGCCAAATTGTCTGGGGCATTTGAAAGGGTTCCAGGAGGCAGTGAGAACCAGCATTACTTTTCCCCGCTGGCACCTTTGTTGTGGCAGCAAAAGCTGGACGTTTGTCTTTTTTGCTCCGGAGGGCGCCGAAAGCAAAAATAGGTTCTTTTGAGGATGGAGTCCGCAGGAAAGCAGAGAGGGCCAAATTGTCTGTGGCATTTGAAAGGGTTCCAGGAGGCAGTGAGAACCAGCATTACTTTTCCCCGCTGGCACCTTTGCTGTGGCAGCAAAAGCTGGACGTTTGTCTTTTTTGCTCCGGAGGCTGCCGAAAGCGAAAACAGGTGCTTTTGAGGATGGAGTCCACAGGAAAGCAGAGAGGGCCAAATTGTCTGTGGCATTTGAAAGGGTTCCAGGAGGCAGTGAGAACCAGCATTACTTTTCCCCGCTGGCACCTTTGCTGTGGCAGCAAAAGCTGGACGTTTGTCTTTTTTGCTCCGGAGGTTGCCGAAAGCGAAAACAGCTGCTTTTGAGGATGGAGTCCGCAGGAAAGCAGAGAGGGCCAAATTGTCTGTGGCATTTGAAGAGGTTCCAGGAGGCAGTGAGAACCAGCATTACTTTTCCCCGCTGGCACATTTGCTGTGGCAGCAAAAGCTGGACGTTTGTCTTTTTTGCTCCGGAGGGCGCCGAAAGCGAAAATAGGTTCTTTTGAGGATGGAGTCCGCAGGAAAGCAGAGAGGGCCAAATTGTCTGGGGCATTTGAAAGGGTTCCAAAAGGCAGTGAGAACCAGCATTACTTTTCCCGGCTGGCACCTTTGCTGTGGCAGCAAAAGCTGGACGTTTGTCTTTTTTGCTCCGGAGGCTGCCGAAAGCGAAAACAGGTGCTTTTGAGGATGGAGTCCGCAGGAAAGCAGAGAGGGCCAAATTGTCTGTGGCATTTGAAGAGGTTCCAGGAGGCAGTGAGAACCAGCATTCCTTTTCCCCGCTGGCACCTTTGCTGTGGCAGCAAAAGCTGGACGTTTGTCTTTTTTGCTCCGGAGGGCGCCGAAAGCGAAAATAGGTTCTTTTGAGGATGGAGTCCGCAGGAAAGCAGAGAGGGCCAAATTGTCTGTGGCATTTGAAAGGGTTCCAGGAGGCAGTGAGAACCAGCATTACTTTTCCCCGCTGGCACCTTTGCTGTGGCAGCAAAAGCTGGACGTTTGTCTTTTTTGCTCCGGAGGCTGCCGAAAGCGAAAACAGCTGCTTTTGAGGATGGAGTCCGCAGGAAAGCAGAGAGGGCCAAATTGTCTGTGGCATTTGAAGAGGTTCCAGGAGGCAGTGAGAACCAGCATTACTTTTCCCCGCTGGCACATTTGCTGTGGCAGCAAAAGCTGGACGTTTGTCTTTTTTGCTCCGGAGGGCGCCGAAAGCGAAAATAGGTTCTTTTGAGGATGGAGTCCGCAGGAAAGCAGAGAGGGCCAAATTGTCTGTGGCATTTGAAAGGGTTCCAGGAGGCAGTGAGAACCAGCATTACTTTTCCCCGCTGGCACCTTTGCTGTGGCAGCAAAAGCTGGACGTTTATCTTTTTTGCTCCGGAGGCTGCCGAAAGCGAAAACAGGTGCTTTTGAGGATGGAGTCCACAGGAAAGCAGAGAGGGCCAAATTGTCTGGGGCATTTGAAAGGGTTCCAGGAGGCAGTGAGAACCAGCATTACTTTTCCCCGCTGGCACCTTTGCTGTGGCAGCAAAAGCTGGACGTTTGTCTTTTTTGCTCCGGAGGCTGCCGAAAGCGAAAAAAGGTGCTTTTGAGGATGGAGTCCGCAGGAAAGCAGAGAGGGCCAAATTGTCTGAGGCATTTGAAGAGGTTCCAGGAGGCAGTGAGAACCAGCATTACTTTTCCCCGCTGGCACCTTTGCTGTGGCAGCAAAAGCTGGACGTTTGTCTTTTTTGCTCCGGAGGCTGCCGAAAGCGAAAACAGCTGCTTTTGAGGATGGAGTCCGCAGGAAAGCAGAGAGGGCCAAATTGTCTGTGGCATTTGAAAGGGTTCCAGGAGGCAGTGAGAACCAGCATTACTTTTCCCTGCTGGCACCTTTGCTGTGGCAGCAAAAGCTGGACGTTTGTCTTTTTTGCTCCGGAGGCTGCCGAAAGCGAAAACAGGTGCTTTTGAGGATGGAGTCCGCAGGAAAGCAGAGAGGGCCAAATTGTCTGGGGCATTTGAAAGGGTTCCAGGAGGCAGTGAGAACCAGCATTACTTTTCCCCGCTGGCACCTTTGTTGTGGCAGCAAAAGCTGGACGTTTGTCTTTTTTGCTCCGGAGGCTGCCGAAAGCGAAAACAGCTGCTTTTGAGGATGGAGTCCGCAGGAAAGCAGAGAGGGCCAAATTGTCTGGGGCATTTGAAAGGGTTCCAGGAGGCAGTGAGAACCAGCATTACTTTTCCCCGCTGGCACCTTTGTTGTGGCAGCAAAAGCTGGACGTTTGTCTTTTTTGCTCCGGAGGGCGCCGAAAGCAAAAATAGGTTCTTTTGAGGATGGAGTCCGCAGGAAAGCAGAGAGGGCCAAATTGTCTTTGGCATTAGAAAGGGTTCCAGGAGGCAGTGAGAACCAGCATTACTTTTCCCCGCTGGCACCTTTGCTGTGGCAGCAAAAGCTGGACGTTTGTCTTTTTACCACCGGAGGGCGCCGAAAGTAAAAAAAGGCGCTTTTGAGGATAGAGTCCGCAGGAAAGCAGAGAGGGCCTAATTGTCTGTGGCATTTGAAAGGGTTCCAGGAGGCAGTGAGAACCAGCATTACTTTTCCCCGCTGGCACCTTTGCTGTGGCAGCAAAAGCTGGACGTTTGTCTTTTTTGCTCCGGAGGCTGCCGAAAGCGAAAACAGGTGCTTTTGAGGATGGAGTCCGCAGGAAAGCAGAGAGGGCCAAATTGTCTGTGGCATTTGAAAGGGTTCCAGGAGGCAGTGAGAACCAGCATTACTTTTCCCCGCTGGCACCTTTGCTGTGGCAGCAAAAGCTGGACGTTTGTCTTTTTTGCTCCGGAGGCTGCCGAAAGCGAAAACAGGTGCTTTTGAGGATGGAGTCCGCAGGAAAGCAGAGAGGGCCAAATTGTCTGTGGCATTTGAAAGGGTTCCAGGAGGCAGTGAGAACCAGCATTCCTTTTCCCCGCTGGCACCTTTGCTGTGGCAGCAAAAGCTGGACGTTTGTCTTTTTTGCTCCGGAGGGCGCCGAAAGCGAAAATAGGTTCTTTTGAGGATGGAGTCCGCAGGAAAGCAGAGAGGGCCAAATTGTCTGGGGCATTTGAAAGGGTTCCAGGAGGCAGTGAGAACCAGCATTACTTTTCCCCGCTGGCACCTTTGCTGTGGCAGCAAAAGCTGGACGTTTGTCTTTTTTGCTCCGGAGGCTGCCGAAAGCGAAAACAGCTGCTTTTGAGGATGGAGTCCGCAGGAAAGCAGAGAGGGCCAAATTGTCTGTGGCATTTGAAGAGGTTCCAGGAGGCAGTGAGAACCACCATTACTTTTCCCCGCTGGCACATTTGCTGTGGCAGCAAAAGCTGGACGTTTGTCTTTTTTGCTCCTGAGGGCGCCGAAAGCGAAAATAGGTTCTTTTGAGGATGGAGTCCGCAGGAAAGCAGAGAGGGCCAAATTGTCTGTGGCATTTGAAAGGGTTCCAGGAGGCAGTGAGAACCAGCATTACTTTTCCCCGCTGGCACCTTTGCTGTGGCAGCAAAAGCTGGACGTTTGTCTTTTTTGCTCCGGAGGCTGCCGAAAGCGAAAACAGCTGCTTTTGAGGATGGAGTCCGCAGGAAAGCAGAGAGGGCCAAATTGTCTGGGGCATTTGAAAGGGTTCCAGGAGGCAGTGAGAACCAGCATTACTTTTCCCCGCTGGCACCTTTGCTGTGGCAGCAAAAGCTGGACGTTTGTCTTTTTTGCTCCGGAGGCTGCCGAAAGCGAAAAAAGGTGCTTTTGAGGATGGAGTCCGCAGGAAAGCAGAGAGGGCCAAATTGTCTGAGGCATTTGAAGAGGTTCCAGGAGGCAGTGAGAACCAGCATTACTTTTCCCCGCTGGCACCTTTGCTGTGGCAGCAAAAGCTGGACGTTTGTCTTTTTTGCTCCGGAGGCTGCCGAAAGCGAAAACAGCTGCTTTTGAGGATGGAGTCCGCAGGAAAGCAGAGAGGGCCAAATTGTCTGAGGCATTTGAAGAGGTTCCAGGAGGCAGTGAGAACCAGCATTACTTTTCCCCGCTGGCACCTTTGCTGTGGCAGCAAAAGCTGGACGTTTGTCTTTTTTGCTCCGGAGGCTGCCGAAAGCGAAAACAGGTGCTTTTGAGGATGGAGTCCACAGGAAAGCAGAGAGGGCCAAATTGTCTGTGGCATTTGAAAGGGTTCCAGGAGGCAGTGAGAACCAGCATTACTTTTCCCCGCTGGCACCTTTGCTGTGGCAGCAAAAGCTGGACGTTTGTCTTTTTTGCTCCGGAGGCTGCCGAAAGCGAAAACAGCTGCTTTTGAGGATGGAGTCCGCAGGAAAGCAGAGAGGGCCAAATTGTCTGTGGCATTTGAAAGGGTTCCAGGAGGCAGTGAGAACCAGCATTACTTTTCCCTGCTGGCACCTTTGCTGTGGCAGCAAAAGCTGGACGTTTGTCTTTTTTGCTCCGGAGGCTGCCGAAAGCGAAAACAGGTGCTTTTGAGGATGGAGTCCGCAGGAAAGCAGAGAGGGCCAAATTGTCTGGGACATTTGAAAGGGTTCCAGGAGGCAGTGAGAACCAGCATTACTTTTCCCCGCTGGCACCTTTGTTGTGGCAGCAAAAGCTGGACGTTTGTCTTTTTTGCTCCGGAGGCTGCCGAAAGCAAAAACAGCTGCTTTTGAGGATGGAGTCCGCAGGAAAGCAGAGAGGGCCAAATTGTCTGTGGCATTTGAAAGGGTTCCAGGAGGCAGTGAGAACCAGCATTCCTTTTCCCCGCTGGCACCTTTGCTGTGGCAGCAAAAGCTGGACGTTTGTCTTTTTTGCTCCGGAGGGCGCCGAAAGCGAAAATAGGTTCTTTTGAGGATGGAGTCCGCAGGAAAGCAGAGAGGGCCAAATTGTCTTTGGCATTTGAAAGGGTTCCAGGAGGCAGTGAGAACCAGCGTTACTTTTCCCCGCTGGCACCTTTGCTGTGGCAGCAAAAGCTGGACGTTTGTCTTTTTTGCTCCGGAGGCTGCCGAAAGCGAAAACAGGTGCTTTTGAGGATGGAGTCCGCAGGAAAGCAGAGAGGGCCAAATTGTCTGTGGCATTTGAAAGGGTTCCAGGAGGCAGTGAGAACCAGCATTACTTTTCCCCGCTGGCACCTTTGTTGTGGCAGCAAAAGCTGGACGTTTGTCTTTTTTGCTCCGGAGGCTGCCGAAAGCGAAAACAGGTGCTTTTGAGGATGGAGTCCGCAGGAAAGCAGAGAGGGCCAAATTGTCTGTGGCATTTGAAAGGGTTCCAGGAGGCAGTGAGAACCAGCATTCCTTTTCCCCGCTGGCACCTTTGCTGTGGCAGCAAAAGCTGGACGTTTGTCTTTTTTGCTCTGGAGGGCGCCGAAAGCGAAAATAGGTTCTTTTGAGGATGGAGTCCGCAGGAAAGCAGAGAGGGCCAAATTGTCTGGGGCATTTGAAAGGGTTCCAGGAGGCAGTGAGAACCAGCATTACTTTTCCCCGCTGGCACCTTTGCTGTGGCAGCAAAAGCTGGACGTTTGTCTTTTTTGCTCCGGAGGGCGCCGAAAGCGAAAATAGGTTCTTTTGAGGATGGAGTCCGCAGGAAAGCAGAGAGGGCCAAATTGTCTGTGGCATTTGAAGAGGTTCCAGGAGGCAGTGAGAACCAGCATTACTTTTCCCCGCTGGCACATTTGCTGTGGCAGCAAAAGCTGGACGTTTGTCTTTTTTGCTCCGGAGGCTGCCGAAAGCGAAAACAGCTGCTTTTGAGGATGGAGTCCGCAGGAAAGCAGAGAGGGCCAAATTGTCTGTGGCATTTGAAAGGGTTCCAGGAGGCAGTGAGAACCAGCATTACTTTTCCCCGCTGGCACCTTTGCTGTGGCAGCAAAAGCTGGACGTTTGTCTTTTTTGCTCCGGAGGCTGCCGAAAGCGAAAAAAGGTGCTTTTGAGGATGGAGTCCGCAGGAAAGCAGAGAGGGCCAAATTGTCTGAGGCATTTGAAGAGGTTCCAGGAGGCAGTGAGAACCAGCATTACTTTTCCCCGCTGGCACCTTTGCTGTGGCAGCAAAAGCTGGACGTTTGTCTTTTTTGCTCCGGAGGCTGCCGAAAGCGAAAACAGCTGCTTTTGAGGATGGAGTCCGCAGGAAAGCAGAGAGGGCCAAATTGTCTGAGGCATTTGAAGAGGTTCCAGGAGGCAGTGAGAACCAGCATTACTTTTCCCCGCTGGCACCTTTGTTGTGGCAGCAAAAGCTGGACGTTTGTCTTTTTTGCTCCGGAGGCTGCCGAAAGCGAAAACAGGTGCTTTTGAGGATGGAGTCCACAGGAAAGCAGAGAGGGCCAAATTGTCTGTGGCATTTGAAAGGGTTCCAGGAGGCAGTGAGAACCAGCATTACTTTTCCCCGCTGGCACCTTTGCTGTGGCAGCAAAAGCTGGACGTTTGTCTTTTTTGCTCCGGAGGCTGCCGAAAGCGAAAACAGCTGCTTTTGAGGATGGAGTCCGCAGGAAAGCAGAGAGGGCCAAATTGTCTGTGGCATTTGAAAGGGTTCCAGGAGGCAGTGAGAACCAGCATTACTTTTCCCTGCTGGCACCTTTGCTGTGGCAGCAAAAGCTGGACGTTTGTCTTTTTTGCTCCGGAGGCTGCCGAAAGCGAAAACAGGTGCTTTTGAGGATGGAGTCCGCAGGAAAGCAGAGAGGGCCAAATTGTCTGTGGCATTTGAAAGGGTTCCAGGAGGCAGTGAGAACCAGCATTACTTTTCCCCGCTGGCACCTTTGTTGTGGCAGCAAAAGCTGGACGTTTGTCTTTTTTGCTCCGGAGGCTGCCGAAAGCGAAAACAGCTGCTTTTGAGGATGGAGTCCGCAGGAAAGCAGAGAGGGCCAAATTGTCTGTGGCATTTGAAAGGGTTCCAGGAGGCAGTGAGAACCAGCATTCCTTTTCCCCGCTGGCACCTTTGCTGTGGCAGCAAAAGCTGGACGTTTGTCTTTTTTGCTCCGGAGGGCGCCGAAAGCGAAAATAGGTTCTTTTGAGGATGGAGTCCGCAGGAAAGCAGAGAGGGCCAAATTGTCTGGGGCATTTGAAAGGGTTCCAGGAGGCAGTGAGAACCAGCATTACTTTTCCCCGCTGGCACCTTTGCTGTGGCAGCAAAAGCTGGACGTTTGTCTTTTTTGCTCCGGAGGCTGCCGAAAGCGAAAACAGGTGCTTTTGAGGATGGAGTCCGCAGGAAAGCAGAGAGGGCCAAATTGTCTGGGGCATTTGAAAGGGTTCCAGGAGGCAGTGAGAACCAGCATTACTTTTCCCCGCTGGCACCTTTGTTGTGGCAGCAAAAGCTGGACGTTTGTCTTTTTTGCTCCGGAGGCTGCCGAAAGCGAAAACAGGTGCTTTTGAGGATGGAGTCCGCAGGAAAGCAGAGAGGGCCAAATTGTCTGTGGCATTTGAAAGGGTTCCAGGAGGCAGTGAGAACCAGCATTCCTTTTCCCTGCTGGCACCTTTGCTGTGGCAGCAAAAGCTGGACGTTTGTCTTTTTTGCTCCGGAGGGCGCCGAAAGCGAAAATAGGTTCTTTTGAGGATGGAGTCCGCAGGAAAGCAGAGAGGGCCAAATTGTCTGGGACATTTGAAAGGGTTCCAGGAGGCAGTGAGAACCAGCATTACTTTTCCCCGCTGGCACCTTTGCTGTGGCAGCAAAAGCTGGACGTTTGTCTTTTTTGCTCCGGAGGCTGCCGAAAGCGAAAACAGCTGCTTTTGAGGATGGAGTCCGCAGGAAAGCAGAGAGGGCCAAATTGTCTGTGGCATTTGAAGAGGTTCCAGGAGGCAGTGAGAACCAGCATTACTTTTCCCCGCTGGCACATTTGCTGTGGCAGCAAAAGCTGGACGTTTGTCTTTTTTGCTCCGGAGGGCGCCGAAAGCGAAAATAGGTTCTTTTGAGGATGGAGTCCGCAGGAAAGCAGAGAGGGCCAAATTGTCTGTGGCATTTGAAAGGGTTCCAGGAGGCAGTGAGAACCAGCATTACTTTTCCCCGCTGGCACCTTTGCTGTGGCAGCAAAAGCTGGACGTTTGTCTTTTTTGCTCCGGAGGCTGCCGAAAGCGAAAACAGCTGCTTTTGAGGATGGAGTCCGCAGGAAAGCAGAGAGGGCCAAATTGTCTGGGGCATTTGAAAGGGTTCCAGGAGGCAGTGAGAACCAGCATTACTTTTCCCCGCTGGCACCTTTGCTGTGGCAGCAAAAGCTGGACGTTTGTCTTTTTTGCTCCGGAGGCTGCCGAAAGCGAAAAAAGGTGCTTTTGAGGATGGAGTCCGCAGGAAAGCAGAGAGGGCCAAATTGTCTGAGGCATTTGAAGAGGTTCCAGGAGGCAGTGAGAACCAGCATTACTTTTCCCCGCTGGCACCTTTGCTGTGGCAGCAAAAGCTGGACGTTTGTCTTTTTTGCTCCGGAGGCTGCCGAAAGCGAAAACAGGTGCTTTTGAGGATGGAGTCCGCAGGAAAGCAGACAGGGCCAAATTGTCTGAGGCATTTGAAGAGGTTCCAGGAGGCAGTGAGAACCAGCATTACTTTTCCCCGCTGGCACCTTTGCTGTGGCAGCAAAAGCTGGACGTTTGTCTTTTTTGCTCCGGAGGCTGCCGAAAGCGAAAACAGGTGCTTTTGAGGATGGAGTCCACAGGAAAGCAGAGAGGGCCAAATTGTCTGTGGCATTTGAAAGGGTTCCAGGAGGCAGTGAGAACCAGCATTACTTTTCCCCGCTGGCACCTTTGCTGTGGCAGCAAAAGCTGGACGTTTGTCTTTTTTGCTCCGGAGGCTGCCGAAAGCGTAAACAGCTGCTTTTGAGGATGGAGTCCGCAGGAAAGCAGAGAGGGCCAAATTGTCTGTGGCATTTGAAAGGGTTCCAGGAGGCAGTGAGAACCAGCATTACTTTTCCCTGCTGGCACCTTTGCTGTGGCAGCAAAAGCTGGACGTTTGTCTTTTTTGCTCCGGAGGCTGCCGAAAGCGAAAACAGGTGCTTTTGAGGATGGAGTCCGCAGGAAAGCAGAGAGGGCCAAATTGTCTGGGGCATTTGAAAGGGTTCCAGGAGGCAGTGAGAACCAGCATTACTTTTCCCCGCTGGCACCTTTGTTGTGGCAGCAAAAGCTGGACGTTTGTCTTTTTTGCTCCGGAGGCTGCCGAAAGCGAAAACAGGTGCTTTTGAGGATGGAGTCCGCAGGAAAGCAGAGAGGGCCAAATTGTCTGGGGCATTTGAAAGGGTTCCAGGAGGCAGTGAGAACCAGCATTACTTTTCCCCGCTGGCACCTTTGCTGTGGCAGCAAAAGCTGGACGTTTGTCTTTTTTGCTCCGGAGGCTGCCGAAAGCGAAAACAGCTGCTTTTGAGGATGGAGTCCGCAGGAAAGCAGAGAGGGCCAAATTGTCTGAGGCATTTGAAGAGGTTCCAGGAGGCAGTGAGAACCAGCATTACTTTTCCCCGCTGGCACCTTTGCTGTGGCAGCAAAAGCTGGACGTTTGTCTTTTTTGCTCCGGAGGCTGCCGAAAGCGAAAACAGCTGCTTTTGAGGATGGAGTCCGCAGGAAAGCAGAGAGGGCCAAATTGTCTGAGGCATTTGAAGAGGTTCCAGGAGGCAGTGAGAACCAGCATTACTTTTCCCCGCTGGCACCTTTGCTGTGGCAGCAAAAGCTGGACGTTTGTCTTTTTTGCTCCGGAGGCTGCCGAAAGCGAAAACAGGTGCTTTTGAGGATGGAGTCCACAGGAAAGCAGAGAGGGCCAAATTGTCTGTGGCATTTGAAAGGGTTCCAGGAGGCAGTGAGAACCAGCATTACTTTTCCCCGCTGGCACCTTTGCTGTGGCAGCAAAAGCTGGACGTTTGTCTTTTTTGCTCCGGAGGCTGCCGAAAGCGAAAACAGGTGCTTTTGAGGATGGAGTCCGCAGGAAAGCAGAGAGGGCCAAATTGTCTGTGGCATTTGAAAGGGTTCCAGGAGGCAGTGAGAACCAGCATTACTTTTCCCTGCTGGCACCTTTGCTGTGGCAGCAAAAGCTGGACGTTTGTCTTTTTTGCTCCGGAGGCTGCCGAAAGCGAAAACAGCTGCTTTTGAGGATGGAGTCCGCAGGAAAGCAGAGAGGGCCAAATTGTCTGGGGCATTTGAAAGGGTTCCAGGAGGCAGTGAGAACCAGCATTACTTTTCCCCGCTGGCACCTTTGTTGTGGCAGCAAAAGCTGGACGTTTGTCTTTTTTGCTCCGGAGGCTGCCGAAAGCGAAAACAGCTGCTTTTGAGGATGGAGTCCGCAGGAAAGCAGAGAGGGCCAAATTGTCTGTGGCATTTGAAAGGGTTCCAGGAGGCAGTGAGAACCAGCATTCCTTTTCCCCGCTGGCACCTTTGCTGTGGCAGCAAAAGCTGGACGTTTGTCTTTTTTGCTCCGGAGGCTGCCGAAAGCGAAAATAGGTTCTTTTGAGGATGGAGTCCGCAGGAAAGCAGAGAGGGCCAAATTGTCTGGGGCATTTGAAAGGGTTCCAGGAGGCAGTGAGAACCAGCATTACTTTTCCCCGCTGGCACCTTTGCTGTGGCAGCAAAAGCTGGACGTTTGTCTTTTTTGCTCCGGAGGCTGCCGAAAGCGAAAACAGCTGCTTTTGAGGATGGAGTCCGCAGGAAAGCAGAGAGGGCCAAATTGTCTGTGGCATTTGAAGAGGTTCCAGGAGGCAGTGAGAACCAGCATTACTTTTCCCCGCTGGCACCTTTGCTGTGGCAGCAAAAGCTGGACGTTTGTCTTTTTTGCTCCGGAGGGCGCCGAAAGCGAAAATAGGTTCTTTTGAGGATGGAGTCCGCAGGAAAGCAGAGAGGGCCAAATTGTCTGGGGCATTTGAAAGGGTTCCAGGAGGCAGTGAGAACCAGCATTACTTTTCCCCGCTGGCACCTTTGCTGTGGCAGCAAAAGCTGGACGTTTGTCTTTTTTGCTCCGGAGGCTGCCGAAAGCGAAAACAGCTGCTTTTGAGGATGGAGTCCGCAGGAAAGCAGAGAGGGCCAAATTGTCTGTGGCATTTGAAAGGGTTCCAGGAGGCAGTGAGAACCAGCATTACTTTTCCCCGCTGGCACCTTTGCTGTGGCAGCAAAAGCTGGACGTTTGTCTTTTTTGCTCCGGAGGCTGCCGAAAGCGAAAAAAGGTGCTTTTGAGGATGGAGTCCGCAGGAAAGCAGAGAGGGCCAAATTGTCTGAGGCATTTGAAGAGGTTCCAGGAGGCAGTGAGAACCAGCATTACTTTTCCCTGCTGGCACCTTTGCTGTGGCAGCAAAAGCTGGACGTTTGTCTTTTTTGCTCCGGAGGCTGCCGAAAGCGAAAACAGGTGCTTTTGACGATGGAGTCCACAGGAAAGCAGAGAGGGCCAAATTGTCTGTGGCATTTGAAAGGGTTCCAGGAGGCAGTGAGAACCAGCATTACTTTTCCCCGCTGGCACCTTTGCTGTGGCAGCAAAAGCTGGACGTTTGTCTTTTTTGCTCCGGAGGCTGCCGAAAGCGAAAACAGCTGCTTTTGAGGATGGAGTCCGCAGGAAAGCAGAGAGGACCAAATTGTCTGAGGCATTTGAAGAGGTTCCAGGAGGCAGTGAGAACCAGCATTACTTTTCCCCGCTGGCACCTTTGCTGTGGCAGCAAAAGCTGGACGTTTGTCTTTTTTGCTCCGGAGGCTGCCGAAAGCGAAAACAGCTGCTTTTGAGGATGGAGTCCGCAGGAAAGCAGAGAGGGCCAAATTGTCTGAGGCATTTGAAGAGGTTCCAGGAGGCAGTGAGAACCAGCATTACTTTTCCCCGCTGGCACCTTTGCTGTGGCAGCAAAAGCTGGACGTTTGTCTTTTTTGCTCCGGAGGCTGCCGAAAGCGAAAACAGCTGCTTTTGAGGATGGAGTCCGAAGGAAAGCAGAGAGGGCCAAATTGTCTGTGGCATTTGAAAGGGTTCCAGGAGGCAGTGAGAACCAGCATTACTTTTCCCCGCTGGCACCTTTGCTGTGGCAGCAAAAGCTGGACGTTTGTCTTTTTTGCTCCGGAGGCTGCCGAAAGCGAAAACAGCTGCTTTTGAGGATGGAGTCCGCAGGAAAGCAGAGAGGGCCAAATTGTCTGAGGCATTTGAAGAGGTTCCAGGAGGCAGTGAGAACCAGCATTACTTTTCCCCGCTGGCACCTTTGCTGTGGCAGCAAAAGCTGGACGTTTGTCTTTTTTGCTCCGGAGGTTGCCGAAAGCGAAAACAGGTGCTTTTGAGGATGGAGTCCGCAGGAAAGCAGAGAGGGCCAAATTGTCTGAGGCATTTGAAGAGGTTCTAGGAGGCAGTGAGAACCAGCATTACTTTTCCCCGCTGGCACCTTTGCTGTGGCAGCAAAAGCTGGACGTTTGTCTTTTTTGCTCCGGAGGCTGCCGAAAGCGAAAACAGCTGCTTTTGAGGATGGAGTCCGCAGGAAAGCAGAGAGGGCCAAATTGTCTGAGGCATTTGAAGAGGTTCCAGGAGGCAGTGAGAACCAGCATTACTTTTCCCCGCTGGCACCTTTGCTGTGGCAGCAAAAGCTGGACGTTTGTCTTTTTTGCTCCGGAGGCTGCCGAAAGCGAAAACAGCTGCTTTTGAGGATGGAGTCCGCAGGAAAGCAGAGAGGGCCAAATTGTCTGTGGCATTTGAAAGGGTTCCAGGAGGCAGTGAGAACCAGCATTACTTTTCCCGGCTGGCACCTTTGCTGTGGCAGCAAAAGCTGGACGTTTGTCTTTTTTGCTCCGGAGGCTGCCGAAAGCGAAAACAGCTGCTTTTGAGGATGGAGTCCGCAGGAAAGCAGAGAGGGCCAAATTGTCTGAGGCATTTGAAGAGGTTCCAGGAGGCAGTGAGAACCAGCATTACTTTTCCCCGCTGGCACCTTTGCTGTGGCAGCAAAAGCTGGACGTTTGTCTTTTTTGCTCCGGAGGTTGCCGAAAGCGAAAACAGCTGCTTTTGAGGATGGAGTCCGCAGGAAAGCAGAGAGGGCCAAATTGTCTGAGGCATTTGAAGAGGTTCTAGGAGGCAGTGAGAACCAGCATTACTTTTCCCCGCTGGCACCTTTGCTGTGGCAGCAAAAGCTGGACGTTTGTCTTTTTTGCTCCGGAGGCTGCCGAAAGCGAAAACAGGTGCTTTTGAGGATGGAGTCCACAGGAAAGCAGAGAGGGCCAAATTGTCTGTGGCATTTGAAAGGGTTCCAGGAGGCAGTGAGAACCAGCATTCCTTTTCCCCGCTGGCACCTTTGCTGTGGCAGCAAAAGCTGGACGTTTGTCTTTTTTGCTCCGGAGGCTGCCGAAAGCGAAAACAGCTGCTTTTGAGGATGGAGTCCGCAGGAAAGCAGAGAGGGCCAAATTGTCTGTGGCATTTGAAGAGGTTCCAGGAGGCAGTGAGAACCAGCATTACTTTTCCCCGCTGGTACCTTTGCTGTGGCAGCAAAAGCTGGACGTTTGTCTTTTTTGCTCCGGAGGGCGCCGAAAGCAAAAATAGGTTCTTTTGAGGATGGAGTCCGCAGGAAAGCAGAGAGGGCCAAATTGTCTGTGGCATTTGAAAGGGTTCCAGGAGGCAGTGAGAACCAGCATTACTTTTCCCCGCTGGCACCTTTGCTGTGGCAGCAAAAGCTGGACGTTTGTCTTTTTTGCTCCGGAGGCTGACCAAAGCGAAAACAGCTGCTTTTGAGGATGGAGTCCGCAGGAAAGCAGAGAGGGCCAAATTGTCTGTGGCATTTGAAAGGGTTCCAGGAGGCAGTGAGAACCAGCATTACTTTTCCCCGCTGGCACCTTTGCTGTGGCAGCAAAAGCTGGACGTTTGTCTTTTTTGCTCCGGAGGCTGCCGAAAGCGAAAACAGGTGCTTTTGAGGATGGAGTCCGCAGGAAAGCAGAGAGGGCCAAATTGTCTGTGGCATTTGAAAGGGTTCCAGGAGGCAGTGAGAACCAGCATTACTTTTCCCCGCTGGCACCTTTGTTGTGGCAGCAAAAGCTGGACGTTTGTCTTTTTTGCTCCGGAGGCTGCCGAAAGCGAAAACAGCTGCTTTTGAGGATGGAGTCCGCAGGAAAGCAGAGAGGGCCAAATTGTCTGTGGCATTTGAAGAGGTTCCAGGAGGCAGTGAGAACCAGCATTACTTTTCCCCGCTGGCACATTTGCTGTGGCAGCAAAAGCTGGACGTTTGTCTTTTTTGCTCCGGAGGGCGCCGAAAGCGAAAATAGGTTCTTTTGAGGATGGAGTCCGCAGGAAAGCAGAGAGGGCCAAATTGTCTGGGGCATTTGAAAGGGTTCCAGGAGGCAGTGAGAACCAGCATTACTTTTCCCCGCTGGCACCTTTGCTGTGGCAGCAAAAGCTGGACGTTTGTCTTTTTTGCTCCGGAGGCTGCCGAAAGCGAAAACAGCTGCTTTTGAGGATGGAGTCCGCAGGAAAGCAGAGAGGGCCAAATTGTCTGTGGCATTTGAAAGGGTTCCAGGAAGCAGTGAGAACCAGCATTACTTTTCCCCGCTGGCACCTTTGCTGTGGCAGCAAAAGCTGGACGTTTGTCTTTTTTGCTCCGGAGGCTGCCGAAAGCGAAAACAGGTGCTTTTGAGGATGGAGTCCGCAGGAAAGCAGAGAGGGCCAAATTGTCTGAGGCATTTGAAGAGGTTCCAGGAGGCAGTGAGAACCAGCATTACTTTTCCCCGCTGGCACCTTTGCTGTGGCAGCAAAAGCTGGACGTTTGTCTTTTTTGCTCCGGAGGCTGCCGAAAGCGAAAACAGGTGCTTTTGACGATGGAGTCCACAGGAAAGCAGAGAGGGCCAAATTGTCTGTGGCATTTGAAAGGGTTCCAGGAGGCAGTGAGAACCAGCATTACTTTTCCCCGCTGGCACCTTTGCTGTGGCAGCAAAAGCTGGACGTTTGTCTTTTTTGCTCCGGAGGCTGCCGAAAGCGAAAACAGGTGCTTTTGAGGATGGAGTCCGCAGGAAAGCAGAGAGGGCCAAATTGTCTGAGGCATTTGAAGAGGTTCCAGGAGGCAGTGAGAACCAGCATTACTTTTCCCCGCTGGCACCTTTGCTGTGGCAGCAAAAGCTGGACGTTTGTCTTTTTTGCTCCGGAGGCTGCCGAAAGCGAAAACAGGTGCTTTTGAGGATGGAGTCCACAGGAAAGCAGAGAGGGCCAAATTGTCTGTGGCATTTGAAAGGGTTCCAGGAGGCAGTGAGAACCAGCATTCCTTTTCCCCGCTGGCACCTTTGCTGTGGCAGCAAAAGCTGGACGTTTGTCTTTTTTGCTCCGGAGGCTGCCGAAAGCGAAAACAGCTGCTTTTGAGGATGGAGTCCGCAGGAAAGCAGAGAGTGCCAAATTGTCTGTGGCATTTGAAGAGGTTCCAGGAGGCAGTGAGAACCAGCATTACTTTTCCCCGCTGGTACCTTTGCTGTGGCAGCAAAAGCTGGACGTTTGTCTTTTTTGCTCCGGAGGGCGCCGAAAGCAAAAATAGGTTCTTTTGAGGATGGAGTCCGCAGGAAAGCAGAGAGGGCCAAATTGTCTGTGGCATTTGAAAGGGTTCCAGGAGGCAGTGAGAACGAGCATTACTTTTCCCCGCTGGCACCTTTGCTGTGGCAGCAAAAGCTGGACGTTTGTCTTTTTTGCTCCGGAGGCTGCCGAAAGCGAAAATAGGTTCTTTTGAGGATGGAGTCCGCAGGAAAGCAGAGAGGGCCAAATTGTCTGTGGCATTTGAAGAGGTTCCAGGAGGCAGTGAGAACCAGCATTACTTTTCCCCGCTGGCACCTTTGCTGTGGCAGCAAAAGCTGGACGTTTGTCTTTTTTGCTCCGGAGGGCGCCGAAAGCGAAAATAGGTTCTTTTGAGGATGGAGTCCGCAGGAAAGCAGAGAGGGCCAAATTGTCTGTGGCATTTGAAAGGGTTCCAGGAGGCAGTGAGAACCAGCATTACTTTTCCCCGCTGGCACCTTTGCTGTGGCAGCAAAAGCTGGACGTTTGTCTTTTTTGCTCCGGAGGCTGCCGAAAGCGAAAACAGCTGCTTTTGAGGATGGAGTCCGCAGGAAAGCAGAGAGGGCCAAATTGTCTGTGGCATTTGAAAGGGTTCCAGGAGGCAGTGAGAACCAGCATTACTTTTCCCCGCTGGCACCTTTGCTGTGGCAGCAAAAGCTGGACGTTTGTCTTTTTTGCTCCGGAGGCTGCCGAAAGCGAAAACAGGTGCTTTTGAGTATGGAGTCCGCAGGAAAGCAGAGAGGGCCAAATTGTCTGAGGCATTTGAAGAGGTTCCAGGAGGCAGTGAGAACCAGCATTACTTTTCCCCGCTGGCACCTTTGCTGTGGCAGCAAAAGCTGGACGTTTGTCTTTTTTGCTCCGGAGGCTGCCGAAAGCGAAAACAGGTGCTTTTGACGATGGAGTCCACAGGAAAGCAGAGAGGGCCAAATTGTCTGTGGCATTTGAAAGGGTTCCAGGAGGCAGTGAGAACCAGCATTACTTTTCCCCGCTGGCACCTTTGCTGTGGCAGCAAAAGCTGGACGTTTGTCTTTTTTGCTCCGGAGGCTGCCGAAAGCGAAAACAGCTGCTTTTGAGGATGGAGTCCGCAGGAAAGCAGAGAGGGCCAAATTGTCTGAGGCATTTGAAGAGGTTCCAGGAGGCAGTGAGAACCAGCATTACTTTTCCCCGCTGGCACCTTTGCTGTGGCAGCAAAAGCTGGACGTTTGTCTTTTTTGCTCCGGAGGCTGCCGAAAGCGAAAACAGGTGCTTTTGAGGATGGAGTCCACAGGAAAGCAGAGAGGGCCAAATTGTCTGTGGCATTTGAAAGGGTTCCAGGAGGCAGTGAGAACCAGCATTACTTTTCCCCGCTGGCACCTTTGCTGTGGCAGCAAAAGCTGGACGTTTGTCTTTTTTGCTCCGGAGGCTGCCGAAAGCGAAAACAGCTGCTTTTGAGGATGGAGTCCGCAGGAAAGCAGAGAGTGCCAAATTGTCTGTGGCATTTGAAGAGGTTCCAGGAGGCAGTGAGAACCAGCATTACTTTTCCCCGCTGGTACCTTTGCTGTGGCAGCAAAAGCTGGACGTTTGTCTTTTTTGCTCCGGAGGGCGCCGAAAGCAAAAATAGGTTCTTTTGAGGATGGAGTCCGCAGGAAAGCAGAGAGGGCCAAATTGTCTGTGGCATTTGAAAGGGTTCCAGGAGGCAGTGAGAACGAGCATTACTTTTCCCCGCTGGCACCTTTGCTGTGGCAGCAAAAGCTGGACGTTTGTCTTTTTTGCTCCGGAGGGCGCCGAAAGCGAAAATAGGTTCTTTTGAGGATGGAGTCCGCAGGAAAGCAGAGAGGGCCAAATTGTCTGTAGCATTTGAAAGGGTTCCAGGAGGCAGTGAGAACCAGCATTACTTTTCCCCGCTGGCACCTTTGCTGTGGCAGCAAAAGCTGGACGTTTGTCTTTTTTGCTCCGGAGGCTGCCGAAAGCGAAAACAGCTGCTTTTGAGGATGGAGTCCGCAGGAAAGCAGAGAGGGCCAAATTGTCTGAGGCATTTGAAGAGGTTCTAGGAGGCAGTGAGAACCAGCATTACTTTTCCCCGCTGGCACCTTTGCTGTGGCAGCAAAAGCTGGACGTTTGTCTTTTTTGCTCCGGAGGCTGCCGAAAGCGAAAACAGGTGCTTTTGAGGATGGAATCCACAGGAAAGCAGAGAGGGCCAAATTGTCTGTGGCATTTGAAAGGGTTCCAGGAGGCAGTGAGAACCAGCATTACTTTTCCCCGCTGGCACCTTTGCTGTGGCAGCAAAAGCTGGACGTTTGTCTTTTTTGCTCCGGAGGGCGCCGAAAGCGAAAACAGCTGCTTTTGAGGATGGAGTCCGCAGGAAAGCAGAGAGGGCCAAATTGTCTGAGGCATTTGAAGAGGTTCCAGGAGGCAGTGAGAACCAGCATTACTTTTCCCCGCTGGCACCTTTGCTGTGGCAGCAAAAGCTGGACGTTTGTCTTTTTTGCTCCGGAGGGCGCCGAAAGCGAAAATAGGTTCTTTTGAGGATGGAGTCCGCAGGAAAGCAGAGAGGGCCAAATTGTCTGTGGCATTTGAAAGGGTTCCAGGAGGCAGTGAGAACCAGCATTACTTTTCCCCGCTGGCACCTTTGCTGTGGCAGCAAAAGCTGGACGTTTGTCTTTTTTGCTCCGGAGGCTGCCCAAAGCGAAAACAGCTGCTTTTGAGGATGGAGTCCGCAGGAAAGCAGAGAGGGCCAAATTGTCTGTGGCATTTGAAAGGGTTCCAGGAGGCAGTGAGAACCAGCATTACTTTTCCCCGCTGGCACCTTTGCTGTGGCAGCAAAAGCTGGACGTTTGTCTTTTTTGCTCCGGAGGCTGCCGAAAGCGAAAACAGGTGCTTTTGAGGATGGAGTCCGCAGGAAAGCAGAGAGGGCCAAATTGTCTGAGGCATTTGAAGAGGTTCCAGGAGGCAGTGAGAACCAGCATTCCTTTTCCCCGCTGGCACCTTTGCTGTGGCAGCAAAAGCTGGACGTTTGTCTTTTTTGCTCCGGAGGCTGCCGAAAGCGAAAACATGTGCTTTTGAGGATGGAGTCCGCAGGAAAGCAGAGAGGGCCAAATTGTCTGTGGCATTTGAAAGGGTTCCAGGAGGCAGTGAGAACCAGCATTACTTTTCCCGGCTGGCACCTTTGCTGTGGCAGCAAAAGCTGGACGTTTGTCTTTTTTGCTCCGGAGGCTGCCGAAAGCGAAAACAGCTGCTTTTGAGGATGGAGTCCGCAGGAAAGCAGAGAGGGCCAAATTGTCTGAGGCATTTGAAGAGGTTCCAGGAGGCAGTGAGAACCAGCATTACTTTTCCCCGCTGGCACCTTTGCTGTGGCAGCAAAAGCTGGACGTTTGTCTTTTTTGCTCCGGAGGCTGCCGAAAGCGAAAACAGCTGCTTTTGAGGATGGAGTCCGCAGGAAAGCAGAGAGGGCCAAATTGTCTGAGGCATTTGAAGAGGTTCCAGGAGGCAGTGAGAACCAGCATTACTTTTCCCCGCTGGCACCTTTGCTGTGGCAGCAAAAGCTGGACGTTTGTCTTTTTTGCTCCGGAGGCTGCCGAAAGCGAAAACAGGTGCTTTTGAGGATGGAGTCCTCAGGAAAGCAGAGAGGGCCAAATTGTCTGTGGCATTTGAAAGGGATCCAGGAGGCAGTGAGAACCAGCATTACTTTTCCCCGCTGGTACCTTTGCTGTGGCAGCAAAAGCTGGACGTTTGTCTTTTTTGCTCCGGAGGACGCCGAAAGCAAAAATAGGTTCTTTTGAGGATGGAGTCCGCAGGAAAGCAGAGAGGGCCAAATTGTCTGTGGCATTTGAAAGGGTTCCAGGAGGCAGTGAGAACCAGCATTACTTTTCCCCGCTGGCACCTTTGCTGTGGCAGCAAAAGCTGGACGTTTGTCTTTTTTGCTCCGGAGGCTGCCGAAAGCGAAAATAGGTTCTTTTGAGGATGGAGTCCGCAGGAAAGCAGAGAGGGCCAAATTGTCTGTGGCATTTGAAAGGGTTCCAGGAGGCAGTGAGAACCAGCATTACTTTTCCCCGCTGGCACCTTTGCTGTGGCAGCAAAAGCTGGACGTTTGTCTTTTTTGCTCCGGAGGGCGCCGAAAGCGAAAATAGGTTCTTTTGAGGATGGAGTCCGCAGGAAAGCAGAGAGGGCCAAATTGTCTGGGGCATTTGAAAGGGTTCCAGGAGGCAGTGAGAACCAGCATTACTTTTCCCCGCTGGCACCTTTGCTGTGGCAGCAAAAGCTGGACGTTTGTCTTTTTTGCTCCGGAGGCTGCCGAAAGCGAAAACAGCTGCTTTTGAGGATGGAGTCCGCAGGAAAGCAGAGAGGGCCAAATTGTCTGAGGCATTTGAAGAGGTTCTAGGAGGCAGTGAGAACCAGCATTACTTTTCCCCGCTGGCACCTTTGCTGTGGCAGCAAAAGCTGGACGTTTGTCTTTTTTGCTCCGGAGGGCGCCGAAAGCGAAAACAGGTGCTTTTGAGGATGGAATCCACAGGAAAGCAGAGAGGGCCAAATTGTCTGTGGCATTTGAAAGGGTTCCAGGAGGCAGTGAGAACCAGCATTCCTTTTCCCCGCTGGCACCTTTGCTGTGGCAGCAAAAGCTGGACGTTTGTCTTTTTTGCTCCGGAGGGCGCCGAAAGCGAAAACAGCTGCTTTTGAGGATGGAGTCCGCAGGAAAGCAGAGAGGGCCAAATTGTCTGAGGCATTTGAAGAGGTTCCAGGAGGCAGTGAGAACCAGCATTACTTTTCCCCGCTGGCACCTTTGCTGTGGCAGCAAAAGCTGGACGTTTGTCTTTTTTGCTCCGGAGGGCGCCGAAAGCGAAAATAGGTTCTTTTGAGGATGGAGTCCGCAGGAAAGCAGAGAGGGCCAAATTGTCTGTGGCATTTGAAAGGGTTCCAGGAGGCAGTGAGAACCAGCATTACTTTTCCCCGCTGGCACCTTTGCCGTGGCAGCAAAAGCTGGACGTTTGTCTTTTTTGCTCCGGAGGCTGCCCAAAGCGAAAACAGCTGCTTTTGAGGATGGAGTCCGCAGGAAAGCAGAGAGGGCCAAATTGTCTGTGGCATTTGAAAGGGTTCCAGGAGGCAGTGAGAACCAGCATTACTTTTCCCCGCTGGCACCTTTGCTGTGGCAGCAAAAGCTGGACGTTTGTCTTTTTTGCTCCGGAGGCTGCCGAAAGCGAAAACAGGTGCTTTTGAGGATGGAGTCCGCAGGAAAGCAGAGAGGGCCAAATTGTCTGAGGCATTTGAAGAGGTTCCAGGAGGCAGTGAGAACCAGCATTACTTTTCCCCGCTGGCACCTTTGCTGTGGCAGCAAAAGCTGGACGTTTGTCTTTTTTGCTCCGGAGGGCGCCGAAAGCGAAAATAGGTTCTTTTGAGGATGGAGTCCGCAGGAAAGCAGAGAGGGCCAAATTGTCTGTGGCATTTGAAAGGGTTCCAGGAGGCAGTGAGAACCAGCATTACTTTTCCCCGCTGGCACCTTTGCTGTGGCAGCAAAAGCTGGACGTTTGTCTTTTTTGCTCCGGAGGCTGCCCAAAGCGAAAACAGCTGCTTTTGAGGATGGAGTCCGCAGGAAAGCAGAGAGGGCCAAATTGTCTGTGGCATTTGAAAGGGTTCCAGGAGGCAGTGAGAACCAGCATTACTTTTCCCCGCTGGCACCTTTGCTGTGGCAGCAAAAGCTGGACGTTTGTCTTTTTTGCTCCGGAGGCTGCCGAAAGCAAAAACAGGTGCTTTTGAGGATGGAGTCCGCAGGAAAGCAGAGAGGGCCAAATTGTCTGAGGCATTTGAAGAGGTTCCAGGAGGCAGTGAGAACCAGCATTCCTTTTCCCCGCTGGCACCTTTGCTGTGGCAGCAAAAGCTGGACGTTTGTCTTTTTTGCTCCGGAGGCTGCCGAAAGCGAAAACAGGTGCTTTTGACGATGGAGTCCACAGGAAAGCAGAGAGGGCCAAATTGTCTGTGGCATTTGAAAGGGTTCCAGGAGGCAGTGAGAACCAGCATTACTTTTCCCGGCTGGCACCTTTGCTGTGGCAGCAAAAGCTGGACGTTTGTCTTTTTTGCTCCGGAGGCTGCCGAAAGCGAAAACAGCTGCTTTTGAGGATGGAGTCCGCAGGAAAGCAGAGAGGGCCAAATTGTCTGAGGCATTTGAAGAGGTTCCAGGAGGCAGTGAGAACCAGCATTACTTTTCCCCGCTGGCACCTTTGCTGTGGCAGCAAAAGCTGGACGTTTGTCTTTTTTGCTCCGGAGGCTGCCGAAAGCGAAAACAGCTGCTTTTGAGGATGGAGTCCGCAGGAAAGCAGAGAGGGCCAAATTGTCTGAGGCATTTGACGAGGTTCCAGGAGGCAGTGAGAACCAGCATTACTTTTCCCCGCTGGCACCTTTGCTGTGGCAGCAAAAGCTGGACGTTTGTCTTTTTTGCTCCGGAGGCTGCCGAAAGCGAAAACAGGTGCTTTTGAGGATGGAGTCCGCAGGAAAGCAGAGAGGGCCAAATTGTCTGTGGCATTTGAAAGGGTTCCAGGAGGCAGTGAGAACCAGCATTACTTTTCCCCGCTGGTACCTTTGCTGTGGCAGCAAAAGCTGGACGTTTGTCTTTTTTGCTCCGGAGGACGCCGAAAGCAAAAATAGGTTCTTTTGAGGATGGAGTCCGCAGGAAAGCAGAGAGGGCCAAATTGTCTGTGGCATTTGAAAGGGTTCCAGGAGGCAGTGAGAACCAGCATTACTTTTCCCCGCTGGCACCTTTGCTGTGGCAGCAAAAGCTGGACGTTTGTCTTTTTTGCTCCGGAGGCTGCCCAAAGCGAAAACAGCTGCTTTTGAGGATGGAGTCCGCAGGAAAGCAGAGAGGGCCAAATTGTCTGTGGCATTTGAAAGGGTTCCAGGAGGCAGTGAGAACCAGCATTACTTTTCCCCGCTGGCACCTTTGCTGTGGCAGCAAAAGCTGGACGTTTGTCTTTTTTGCTCCGGAGGGCGCCGAAAGCGAAAATAGGTTCTTTTGAGGATGGAGTCCGCAGGAAAGCAGAGAGGGCCAAATTGTCTGGGGCATTTGAAAGGGTTCCAGGAGGCAGTGAGAACCAGCATTACTTTTCCCCGCTGGCACCTTTGCTGTGGCAGCAAAAGCTGGACGTTTGTCTTTTTTGCTCCGGAGGGCGCCGAAAGCGAAAACAGCTGCTTTTGAGGATGGAGTCCGCAGGAAAGCAGAGAGGGCCAAATTGTCTGAGGCATTTGAAGAGGTTCCAGGAGGCAGTGAGAACCAGCATTACTTTTCCCCGCTGGCACCTTTGCTGTGGCAGCAAAAGCTGGACGTTTGTCTTTTTTGCTCCGGAGGGCGCCGAAAGCGAAAATAGGTTCTTTTGAGGATGGAGTCCGCAGGAAAGCAGAGAGGGCCAAATTGTCTGTGGCATTTGAAAGGGTTCCAGGAGGCAGTGAGAACCAGCATTACTTTTCCCCGCTGGCACCTTTGCCGTGGCAGCAAAAGCTGGACGTTTGTCTTTTTTGCTCCGGAGGCTGCCCAAAGCGAAAACAGCTGCTTTTGAGGATGGAGTCCGCAGGAAAGCAGAGAGGGCCAAATTGTCTGTGGCATTTGAAAGGGTTCCAGGAGGCAGTGAGAACCAGCATTACTTTTCCCCGCTGGCACCTTTGCTGTGGCAGCAAAAGCTGGACGTTTGTCTTTTTTGCTCCGGAGGCTGCCGAAAGCGAAAACAGGTGCTTTTGAGGATGGAGTCCGCAGGAAAGCAGAGAGGGCCAAATTGTCTGAGGCATTTGAAGAGGTTCCAGGAGGCAGTGAGAACCAGCATTCCTTTTCCCCGCTGGCACCTTTGCTGTGGCAGCAAAAGCTGGACGTTTGTCTTTTTTGCTCCGGAGGCTGCCGAAAGCGAAAACAGGTGCTTTTGACGATGGAGTCCACAGGAAAGCAGAGAGGGCCAAATTGTCTGTGGCATTTGAAAGGGTTCCAGGAGGCAGTGAGAACCAGCATTACTTTTCCCGGCTGGCACCTTTGCTGTGGCAGCAAAAGCTGGACGTTTGTCTTTTTTGCTCCGGAGGCTGCCGAAAGCGAAAACAGCTGCTTTTGAGGATGGAGTCCTCAGGAAAGCAGAGAGGGCCAAATTGTCTGAGGCATTTGAAGAGGTTCCAGGAGGCAGTGAGAACCAGCATTACTTTTCCCCGCTGGCACCTTTGCTGTGGCAGCAAAAGCTGGACGTTTGTCTTTTTTGCTCCGGAGGCTGCCGAAAGCGAAAACAGCTGCTTTTGAGGATGGAGTCCGCAGGAAAGCAGAGAGGGCCAAATTGTCTGAGGCATTTGAAGAGGTTCCAGGAGGCAGTGAGAACCAGCATTACTTTTCCCCGCTGGCACCTTTGCTGTGGCAGCAAAAGCTGGACGTTTGTCTTTTTTGCTCCGGAGGCTGCCGAAAGCGAAAACAGGTGCTTTTGAGGATGGAGTCCGCAGGAAAGCAGAGAGGGCCAAATTGTCTGTGGCATTTGAAAGGGTTCCAGGAGGCAGTGAGAACCAGCATTACTTTTCCCCGCTGGTACCTTTGCTGTGGCAGCAAAAGCTGGACGTTTGTCTTTTTTGCTCCGGAGGACGCCGAAAGCAAAAATAGGTTCTTTTGAGGATGGAGTCCGCAGGAAAGCAGAGAGGGCCAAATTGTCTGTGGCATTTGAAAGGGTTCCAGGAGGCAGTGAGAACCAGCATTACTTTTCCCCGCTGGCACCTTTGCTGTGGCAGCAAAAGCTGGACGTTTGTCTTTTTTGCTCCGGAGGCTGCCGAAAGCGAAAATAGGTTCTTTTGAGGATGGAGTCCGCAGGAAAGCAGAGAGGGCCAAATTGTCTGTGGCATTTGAAAGGGTTCCAGGAGGCAGTGAGAACCAGCATTACTTTTCCCCGCTGGCACCTTTGCTGTGGCAGCAAAAGCTGGACGTTTGTCTTTTTTGCTCCGGAGGGCGCCGAAAGCGAAAATAGGTTCTTTTGAGGATGGAGTCCGCAGGAAAGCAGAGAGGGCCAAATTGTCTGGGGCATTTGAAAGGGTTCCAGGAGGCAGTGAGAACCAGCATTACTTTTCCCCGCTGGCACCTTTGCTGTGGCAGCAAAAGCTGGACGTTTGTCTTTTTTGCTCCGGAGGCTGCCGAAAGCGAAAACAGCTGCTTTTGAGGATGGAGTCCGCAGGAAAGCAGAGAGGGCCAAATTGTCTGTGGCATTTGAAAGGGTTCCAGGAGGCAGTGAGAACCAGCATTCCTTTTCCCCGCTGGCACCTTTGCTGTGGCAGCAAAAGCTGGACGTTTGTCTTTTTTGCTCCGGAGGTTGCCGAAAGCGAAAAAAGGTGCTTTTGAGGATGGAGTCCGCAGGAAAGCAGAGAGGGCCAAATTGTCTGAGGCATTTGAAGAGGTTCCAGGAGGCAGTGAGAACCAGCATTACTTTTCCCCGCTGGTACCTTTGCTGTGGCAGCAAAAGCTGGACGTTTGTCTTTTTTGCTCCGGAGGCTGCCGAAAGCGAAAACAGGTGCTTTTGACGATGGAGTCCGCAGGAAAGCAGAGAGGGCCAAATTGTCTGTGGCATTTGAAGAGGTTCCAGGAGGCAGTGAGAACCAGCATTACTTTTCCCCGCTGGCACTTTGCTGTGGCAGCAAAAGCTGGACGTTTGTCTTTTTTGCTCCGGAGGCTGCCGAAAGCGAAAACAGGTGCTTTTGAGGATGGAGTCCACAGGAAAGCAGAGAGGGCCAAATTGTCTGTGGCATTTGAAAGGGTTCCAGGAGGCAGTGAGAACCAGCATTAGTTTTCCCCGCTGGCACCTTTGCTGTGGCAGCAAAAGCTGGACGTTTGTCTTTTTTGCTCCGGAGGCTGCCGAAAGCGAAAACAGCTGCTTTTGAGGATGGAGTCCGCAGGAAAGCAGAGAGGGCCAAATTGTCTGAGGCATTTGAAGAGGTTCCAGGAGGCAGTGAGAACCAGCATTACTTTTCCCCGCTGGCACCTTTGCTGTGGCAGCAAAAGCTGGACGTTTGTCTTTTTTGCTCCGGAGGCTGCCGAAAGCGAAAACAGGTGCTTTTGAGGATGGAGTCCGCAGGAAAGCAGAGAGGGCCAAATTGTCTGAGGCATTTGAAGAGGTTCTAGGAGGCAGTGAGAACCAGCATTACTTTTCCCCGCTGGCACCTTTGCTGTGGCAGCAAAAGCTGGACGTTTGTCTTTTTTGCTCCGGAGGCTGCCGAAAGCGAAAACAGGTGCTTTTGACGATGGAGTCCACAGGAAAGCAGAGAGGGCCAAATTGTCTGTGGCATTTGAAGAGGTTCCAGGAGGCAGTGAGAACCAGCATTCCTTTTCCCCGCTGGCACCTTTGCTGTGGCAGCAAAAGCTGGACGTTTGTCTTTTTTGCTCCGGAGGCTGCCGAAAGCGAAAACAGCTGCTTTTGAGGATGGAGTCCGCAGGAAAGCAGAGAGGGCCAAATTGTCTGTGGCATTTTAAGAGGTTCCAGGAGGCAGTGAGAACCAGCATTACTTTTCCCCGCTGGTACCTTTGCTGTGGCAGCAAAAGCTGGACGTTTGTCTTTTTTGCTCCGGAGGGCGCCGAAAGCAAAAATAGGTTCTTTTGAGGATGGAGTCCGCAGGAAAGCAGAGAGGGCCAAATTGTCTGTGGCATTTGAAAGGGTTCCAGGAGGCAGTGAGAACCAGCATTACTTTTCCCCGCTGGCACCTTTGCTGTGGCAGCAAAAGCTTGACGTTTGTCTTTTTTGCTCCGGAGGTTGCCGAAAGCGAAAAAAGGTGCTTTTGAGGATGGAGTCCGCAGGAAAGCAGAGAGGGCCAAATTGTCTGAGGCATTTGAAGAGGTTCCAGGAGGCAGTGAGAACCAGCATTACTTTTCCCCGCTGGCACCTTTGCTGTGGCAGCAAAAGCTGGACGTTTGTCTTTTTTGCTCCGGAGGCTGCCGAAAGCGAAAACAGCTGCTTTTGAGGATGGAGTCCGCAGGAAAGCAGAGAGGGCCAAATTGTCTGAGGCATTTGAAGAGGTTCCAGGAGGCAGTGAGAACCAGCATTACTTTTCCCCGCTGGCACCTTTGCTGTGGCAGCAAAAGCTGGACGTTTGTCTTTTTTGCTCCGGAGGCTGCCGAAAGCGAAAACAGGTGCTTTTGAGGATGGAGTCCACAGGAAAGCAGAGAGGGCCAAATTGTCTGTGGCATTTGAAAGGGTTCCAGGAGGCAGTGAGAACCAGCATTACTTTTCCCCGCTGGCACCTTTGCTGTGGCAGCAAAAGCTGGACGTTTGTCTTTTTTGCTCCGGAGGCTGCCGAAAGCGAAAACAGGTGCTTTTGAGGATGGAGTCCGCAGGAAAGCAGAGAGGGCCAAATTGTCTGAGGCATTTGAAGAGGTTCCAGGAGGCAGTGAGAACCAGCATTACTTTTCCCCGCTGGCACCTTTGCTGTGGCAGCAAAAGCTGGACGTTTGTCTTTTTTGCTCCAGAGGCTGCCGAAAGCGAAAACAGGTGCTTTTGAGGATGGAGTCCGCAGGAAAGCAGAGAGGGCCAAATTGTCTGAGGCATTTGAAGAGGTTCTAGGAGGCAGTGAGAACCAGCATTCCTTTTCCCCGCTGGCACCTTTGCTGTGGCAGCAAAAGCTGGACGTTTGTCTTTTTTGCTCCGGAGGTTGCCGAAAGCGAAAAAAGGTGCTTTTGAGGATGGAGTCCGCAGGAAAGCAGAGAGGGCCAAATTGTCTGAGGCATTTGAAGAGGTTCCAGGAGGCAGTGAGAACCAGCATTACTTTTCCCCGCTGGTACCTTTGCTGTGGCAGCAAAAGCTGGACGTTTGTCTTTTTTGCTCCGGAGGCTGCCGAAAGCGAAAACAGGTGCTTTTGACGATGGAGTCCGCAGGAAAGCAGAGAGGGCCAAATTGTCTGTGGCATTTGAAGAGGTTCCAGGAGGCAGTGAGAACCAGCATTACTTTTCCCCGCTGGCACTTTGCTGTGGCAGCAAAAGCTGGACGTTTGTCTTTTTTGCTCCGGAGGCTGCCGAAAGCGAAAACAGGTGCTTTTGAGGATGGAGTCCACAGGAAAGCAGAGAGGGCCAAATTGTCTGTGGCATTTGAAAGGGTTCCAGGAGGCAGTGAGAACCAGCATTAGTTTTCCCCGCTGGCACCTTTGCTGTGGCAGCAAAAGCTGGACGTTTGTCTTTTTTGCTCCGGAGGCTGCCGAAAGCGAAAACAGCTGCTTTTGAGGATGGAGTCCGCAGGAAAGCAGAGAGGGCCAAATTGTCTGAGGCATTTGAAGAGGTTCCAGGAGGCAGTGAGAACCAGCATTACTTTTCCCCGCTGGCACCTTTGCTGTGGCAGCAAAAGCTGGACGTTTGTCTTTTTTGCTCCGGAGGCTGCCGAAAGCGAAAACAGGTGCTTTTGAGGATGGAGTCCGCAGGAAAGCAGAGAGGGCCAAATTGTCTGAGGCATTTGAAGAGGTTCTAGGAGGCAGTGAGAACCAGCATTACTTTTCCCCGCTGGCACCTTTGCTGTGGCAGCAAAAGCTGGACGTTTGTCTTTTTTGCTCCGGAGGCTGCCGAAAGCGAAAACAGGTGCTTTTGACGATGGAGTCCACAGGAAAGCAGAGAGGGCCAAATTGTCTGTGGCATTTGAAGAGGTTCCAGGAGGCAGTGAGAACCAGCATTCCTTTTCCCCGCTGGCACCTTTGCTGTGGCAGCAAAAGCTGGACGTTTGTCTTTTTTGCTCCGGAGGCTGCCGAAAGCGAAAACAGCTGCTTTTGAGGATGGAGTCCGCAGGAAAGCAGAGAGGGCCAAATTGTCTGTGGCATTTTAAGAGGTTCCAGGAGGCAGTGAGAACCAGCATTACTTTTCCCCGCTGGTACCTTTGCTGTGGCAGCAAAAGCTGGACGTTTGTCTTTTTTGCTCCGGAGGGCGCCGAAAGCAAAAATAGGTTCTTTTGAGGATGGAGTCCGCAGGAAAGCAGAGAGGGCCAAATTGTCTGTGGCATTTGAAAGGGTTCCAGGAGGCAGTGAGAACCAGCATTACTTTTCCCCGCTGGCACCTTTGCTGTGGCAGCAAAAGCTTGACGTTTGTCTTTTTTGCTCCGGAGGCTGCCGAAAGCGAAAACAGCTGCTTTTGAGGATGGAGTCCGCAGGAAAGCAGAGAGGGCCAAATTGTCTGAGGCATTTGAAGAGGTTCCAGGAGGCAGTGAGAACCAGCATTACTTTTCCCCGCTGGCACCTTTGCTGTGGCAGCAAAAGCTGGACGTTTGTCTTTTTTGCTCCGGAGGCTGCCGAAAGCGAAAACAGCTGCTTTTGAGGATGGAGTCCGCAGGAAAGCAGAGAGGGCCAAATTGTCTGAGGCATTTGAAGAGGTTCCAGGAGGCAGTGAGAACCAGCATTACTTTTCCCCGCTGGCACCTTTGCTGTGGCAGCAAAAGCTGGACGTTTGTCTTTTTTGCTCCGGAGGCTGCCGAAAGCGAAAACAGGTGCTTTTGAGGATGGAGTCCACAGGAAAGCAGAGAGGGCCAAATTGTCTGTGGCATTTGAAAGGGTTCCAGGAGGCAGTGAGAACCAGCATTACTTTTCCCCGCTGGCACCTTTGCTGTGGCAGCAAAAGCTGGACGTTTGTCTTTTTTGCTCCGGAGGCTGCCGAAAGCGAAAACAGGTGCTTTTGAGGATGGAGTCCGCAGGAAAGCAGAGAGGGCCAAATTGTCTGAGGCATTTGAAGAGGTTCCAGGAGGCAGTGAGAACCAGCATTACTTTTCCCCGCTGGCACCTTTGCTGTGGCAGCAAAAGCTGGACGTTTGTCTTTTTTGCTCCAGAGGCTGCCGAAAGCGAAAACAGGTGCTTTTGAGGATGGAGTCCGCAGGAAAGCAGAGAGGGCCAAATTGTCTGAGGCATTTGAAGAGGTTCTAGGAGGCAGTGAGAACCAGCATTCCTTTTCCCCGCTGGCACCTTTGCTGTGGCAGCAAAAGCTGGACGTTTGTCTTTTTTGCTCCGGAGGTTGCCGAAAGCGAAAAAAGGTGCTTTTGAGGATGGAGTCCGCAGGAAAGCAGAGAGGGCCAAATTGTCTGAGGCATTTGAAGAGGTTCCAGGAGGCAGTGAGAACCAGCATTACTTTTCCCCGCTGGTACCTTTGCTGTGGCAGCAAAAGCTGGACGTTTGTCTTTTTTGCTCCGGAGGCTGCCGAAAGCGAAAACAGGTGCTTTTGACGATGGAGTCCGCAGGAAAGCAGAGAGGGCCAAATTGTCTGTGGCATTTGAAGAGGTTCCAGGAGGCAGTGAGAACCAGCATTACTTTTCCCCGCTGGCACTTTGCTGTGGCAGCAAAAGCTGGACGTTTGTCTTTTTTGCTCCGGAGGCTGCCGAAAGCGAAAACAGGTGCTTTTGAGGATGGAGTCCACAGGAAAGCAGAGAGGGCCAAATTGTCTGTGGCATTTGAAAGGGTTCCAGGAGGCAGTGAGAACCAGCATTAGTTTTCCCCGCTGGCACCTTTGCTGTGGCAGCAAAAGCTGGACGTTTTTCTTTTTTGCTCCGGAGGCTGCCGAAAGCGAAAACAGCTGCTTTTGAGGATGGAGTCCGCAGGAAAGCAGAGAGGGCCAAATTGTCTGAGGCATTTGAAGAGGTTCCAGGAGGCAGTGAGAACCAGCATTACTTTTCCCCGCTGGCACCTTTGCTGTGGCAGCAAAAGCTGGACGTTTGTCTTTTTTGCTCCGGAGGCTGCCGAAAGCGAAAACAGGTGCTTTTGAGGATGGAGTCCGCAGGAAAGCAGAGAGGGCCAAATTGTCTGAGGCATTTGAAGAGGTTCTAGGAGGCAGTGAGAACCAGCATTACTTTTCCCCGCTGGCACCTTTGCTGTGGCAGCAAAAGCTGGACGTTTGTCTTTTTTGCTCCGGAGGCTGCCGAAAGCGAAAACAGGTGCTTTTGACGATGGAGTCCACAGGAAAGCAGAGAGGGCCAAATTGTCTGTGGCATTTGAAGAGGTTCCAGGAGGCAGTGAGAACCAGCATTCCTTTTCCCCGCTGGCACCTTTGCTGTGGCAGCAAAAGCTGGACGTTTGTCTTTTTTGCTCCGGAGGCTGCCGAAAGCGAAAACAGGTGCTTTTGAGGATGGAGTCCGCAGGAAAGCAGAGAGGGCCAAATTGTCTGTGGCATTTTAAGAGGTTCCAGGAGGCAGTGAGAACCAGCATTACTTTTCCCCGCTGGTACCTTTGCTGTGGCAGCAAAAGCTGGACGTTTGTCTTTTTTGCTCCGGAGGGCGCCGAAAGCAAAAATAGGTTCTTTTGAGGATGGAGTCCGCAGGAAAGCAGAGAGGGCCAAATTGTCTGTGGCATTTGAAAGGGTTCCAGGAGGCAGTGAGAACCAGCATTACTTTTCCCCGCTGGCACCTTTGCTGTGGCAGCAAAAGCTGGACGTTTGTCTTTTTTGCTCCGGAGGTTGCCGAAAGCGAAAAAAGGTGCTTTTGAGGATGGAGTCCGCAGGAAAGCAGAGAGGGCCAAATTGTCTGAGGCATTTGAAGAGGTTCCAGGAGGCAGTGAGAACCAGCATTACTTTTCCCCGCTGGCACCTTTGCTGTGGCAGCAAAAGCTGGACGTTTGTCTTTTTTGCTCCGGAGGCTGCCGAAAGCGAAAACAGCTGCTTTTGAGGATGGAGTCCGCAGGAAAGCAGAGAGGGCCAAATTGTCTGAGGCATTTGAAGAGGTTCCAGGAGGCAGTGAGAACCAGCATTACTTTTCCCCGCTGGCACCTTTGCTGTGGCAGCAAAAGCTGGACGTTTGTCTTTTTTGCTCCGGAGGCTGCCGAAAGCGAAAACAGGTGCTTTTGAGGATGGAGTCCACAGGAAAGCAGAGAGGGCCAAATTGTCTGTGGCATTTGAAAGGGTTCCAGGAGGCAGTGAGAACCAGCATTACTTTTCCCCGCTGGCACCTTTGCTGTGGCAGCAAAAGCTGGACGTTTGTCTTTTTTGCTCCGGAGGCTGCCGAAAGCGAAAACAGGTGCTTTTGAGGATGGAGTCCGCAGGAAAGCAGAGAGGGACAAATTGTCCGTGGCACTTGAAGGAGTTCCAGGAGGCAGTGAGAACCAGCATTACTTTTCCCCGCTGGCACCTTTGCTGTGGCAGCAAAAGCTGGACGTTTGTCTTATTTGCTCCGGAGGCTGCCGAAAGCGGAAACAGGTGCTTTTGAGGATGGAGTCCGCAGGAAAGCAGAGAGGGCCAAATTGTCTGTGGCATTTGAAAGGGTTCCAGGAGGCAGTGAGAACCAGCATTACTTTTCCCCGCTGGCATCTTTGCTGTGGCAGCAAAAGCTGGACGTTTGTCTTTTTTGCTCCGGAGGCTGCCGAAAGCGAAAACAGCTGCTTTTGAGGATGGAGTCCGCAGGAAAGCAGAGAGGGCCAAATTGTCTGAGGCATTTGAAGAGGTTCCAGGAGGCAGTGAGAACCAGCATTACTTTTCCCCGCTGGCACCTTTGCTGTGGCAGCAAAAGCTGGACGTTTGTCTTTTTTGCTCCGGAGGCTGCCGAAAGCGAAAACAGCTGCTTTTGAGGATGGAGTCCGCAGGAAAGCAGAGAGGGCCAAATTGTCTGAGGCATTTGAAGAGGTTCCAGGAGGCAGTGAGAACCAGCATTACTTTTCCCCGCTGGCACCTTTGCTGTGGCAGCAAAAGCTGGACGTTTGTCTTTTTTGCTCCGGAGGCTGCCGAAAGCGAAAACAGGTGCTTTTGAGGATGGAGTCCGCAGGAAAGCAGAGAGGGCCAAATTGTCTGTGGCATTTGAAAGGGTTCCAGGAGGCAGTGAGAACCAGCATTACTTTTCCCCGCTGGTACCTTTGCTGTGGCAGCAAAAGCTGGACGTTTGTCTTTTTTGCTCCGGAGGACGCCGAAAGCAAAAATAGGTTCTTTTGAGGATGGAGTCCGCAGGAAAGCAGAGAGGGCCAAATTGTCTGTGGCATTTGAAAGGGTTCCAGGAGGCAGTGAGAACCAGCATTACTTTTCCCCGCTGGCACCTTTGCTGTGGCAGCAAAAGCTGGACGTTTGTCTTTTTTGCTCCGGAGGCTGCCGAAAGCGAAAATAGGTTCTTTTGAGGATGGAGTCCGCAGGAAAGCAGAGAGGGCCAAATTGTCTGTGGCATTTGAAAGGGTTCCAGGAGGCAGTGAGAACCAGCATTACTTTTCCCCGCTGGCACCTTTGCTGTGGCAGCAAAAGCTGGACGTTTGTCTTTTTTGCTCCGGAGGGCGCCGAAAGCGAAAATAGGTTCTTTTGAGGATGGAGTCCGCAGGAAAGCAGAGAGGGCCAAATTGTCTGGGGCATTTGAAAGGGTTCCAGGAGGCAGTGAGAACCAGCATTACTTTTCCCCGCTGGCACCTTTGCTGTGGCAGCAAAAGCTGGACGTTTGTCTTTTTTGCTCCGGAGGCTGCCGAAAGCGAAAACAGCTGCTTTTGAGGATGGAGTCCACAGGAAAGCAGAGAGGGCCAAATTGTCTGTGGCATTTGAAGAGGTTCCAGGAGGCAGTGAGAACCAGCATTCCTTTTCCCCGCTGGCACCTTTGCTGTGGCAGCAAAAGCTGGACGTTTGTCTTTTTTGCTCCGGAGGCTGCCGAAAGCGAAAACAGCTGCTTTTGAGGATGGAGTCCGCAGGAAAGCAGAGAGGGCCAAATTGTCTGTGGCATTTGAAGAGGTTCCAGGAGGCAGTGAGAACCAGCATTACTTTTCCCCGCTGGTACCTTTGCTGTGGCAGCAAAAGCTGGACGTTTGTCTTTTTTGCTCCGGAGGGCGCCGAAAGCAAAAATAGGTTCTTTTGAGGATGGAGTCCGCAGGAAAGCAGAGAGGGCCAAATTGTCTGTGGCATTTGAAAGGGTTCCAGGAGGCAGTGAGAACCAGCATTACTTTTCCCCGCTGGCACCTTTGCTGTGGCAGCAAAAGCTGGACGTTTGTCTTTTTTGCTCCGGAGGTTGCCGAAAGCGAAAAAAGGTGCTTTTGAGGATGGAGTCCGCAGGAAAGCAGAGAGGGCCAAATTGTCTGAGGCATTTGAAGAGGTTCCAGGAGGCAGTGAGAACCAGCATTACTTTTCCCCGCTGGCACCTTTGCTGTGGCAGCAAAAGCTGGACGTTTGTCTTTTTTGCTCCGGAGGCTGCCGAAAGCGAAAACAGCTGCTTTTGAGGATGGAGTCCGCAGGAAAGCAGAGAGGGCCAAATTGTCTGAGGCATTTGAAGAGGTTCCAGGAGGCAGTGAGAACCAGCATTACTTTTCCCCGCTGGCACCTTTGCTGTGGCAGCAAAAGCTGGACGTTTGTCTTTTTTGCTCCGGAGGCTGCCGAAAGCGAAAACAGGTGCTTTTGACGATGGAGTCCACAGGAAAGCAGAGAGGGCCAAATTGTCTGTGGCATTTGAAGAGGTTCCAGGAGGCAGTGAGAACCAGCATTACTTTTCCCCGCTGGCACCTTTGCTGTGGCAGCAAAAGCTGGACGTTTGTCTTTTTTGCTCCGGAGGCTGCCGAAAGCGAAAACAGCTGCTTTTGAGGATGGAGTCCGCAGGAAAGCAGAGAGGGCCAAATTGTCTGAGGCATTTGAAGAGGTTCTAGGAGGCAGTGAGAACCAGCATTACTTTTCCCCGCTGGCACCTTTGCTGTGGCAGCAAAAGCTGGACGTTTGTCTTTTTTGCTCCGGAGGCTGCCGAAAGCGAAAACAGGTGCTTTTGAGGATGGAGTCCACAGGAAAGCAGAGAGGGCCAAATTGTCTGTGGCATTTGAAAGGGTTCCAGGAGGCAGTGAGAACCAGCATTCCTTTTCCCCGCTGGCACCTTTGCTGTGGCAGCAAAAGCTGGACGTTTGTCTTTTTTGCTCCAGAGGCTGCCGAAAGCGAAAACAGGTGCTTTTGAGGATGGAGTCCGCAGGAAAGCAGAGAGGGCCAAATTGTCTTTGGCATTTAAAGAGGTTCCAGGAGGCAGTGAGGACCAGCATTACTTTTCCCCGCTGGCACCTTTGCTGCGGCAGCAAAAGCTGGACGTTTGTCTTTTTACCACCGGAGGGCGCCGAAAGTGAAAAAAGGTGCTTTTGAGGATGGAGTCCGCAGGAAAGCAGAGAGGGCCAAATTGTCTGTGGCATTTGAAAGGGTTCCAGGAGGCAGTGAGAACCAGCATTACTTTTCCCCGCTGGCACCTTTGCTGTGGCAGCAAAAGCTGGACGTTTGTCTTTTTTGCTCCGGAGGTTGCCAAAAGCGAAAACAGGTGCTTTTGAGGATGGAGTCCGCAGGAAAGCAGAGAGGGACAAATTGTCTGTGGCATTTGAAAGGGTTCCAGGAAGCAGTGAGAACCAGCATTACTTTTCCCCGCTGGCACCTTTGCTGTGGCAGCAAAAGCTGGACGTTTGTCTTTTTTGCTCCGGAGGCTGCCGAAAGCGAAAACAGCTGCTTTCGAGGATGGAGTCCGCAGGAAAGCAGAGAGGGACAAATTGTCCGTGGCACTTGAAGGAGTTCCAGGAGGCAGTGAGAACCAGCATTACTTTTCCCCGCTGGCACCTTTGTTGTGGCAGCAAAAGCTGGACGTTTGTCTTATTTGCTCCGGAGGCTGCCGAAAGCGAAAACAGGTGCTTTTGAGGATGGAGTCCGCAGGAAAGCAGAGAGGGCCAAATTGTCTGTGGCATTTGAAAGGGTTCCAGGAGGCAGTGAGAACCAGCATTACTTTTCCCCGCTGGCATCTTTGCTGTGGCAGCAAAAGCTGGACGTTTGTCTTTTTTGCTCCGGAGGGCGCCGAAAGCGAAAATAGATGCTTTTGAGGATGGAGTCCGCAGGAAAGCAGAGAGGGTTAAATTGTCTGTGGCATTTGAAAGGGTTCCAGGAGGCAGTGAGAACCAGCATTACTTTTCCCCGCTGGTACCTTTGCTGTGGCTGCAAAAGCTGGACGTTTGTCTTTTTTGCTCCGGAGGGCGCCGAAAGCGAAAACAGGTGCTTTTGAGGATGGAGTCCACAGGAAAGCAGAGAGAGCCAAATTGTCCGTGGCATTTGAAGGAGTTCCAGGAGGCAGTGAGAACCAGCATTACTTTTCCCCGCTGGTACCTTTGCTGTGGCAGCAAAAGCTGGACGTTTGTCCTTTTTGCTCCGGAGGGCGCCGAAAGCGAAAATAGGTTCTTTTGAGGATGGAGTCCGCAGGAAAGCAGAGAGGGCCAAATTGTCTGTGGCATTTGAAAGGGTTCCAGGAGGCAGTGAGAACCAGCATTACTTTTCCCCGCTGGCACCTTTGCTGTGGCAGCAAAAGCTGGACGTTTGTCTTTTTTGCTCCGGAGGTTGCCGAAAGCGAAAAAAGGTGCTTTTGAGGATGGAGTCCGCAGGAAAGCAGAGAGGGCCAAATTGTCTGAGGCATTTGAAGAGGTTCCAGGAGGCAGTGAGAACCAGCATTCCTTTTCCCCGCTGGCACCTTTGCTGTGGCAGCAAAAGCTGGACGTTTGTCTTTTTTGCTCCGGAGGCTGCCGAAAGCGAAAACAGGTGCTTTTGACGATGGAGTCCACAGGAAAGCAGAGAGGGCCAAATTGTCTGTGGCATTTGAAAGGGTTCCAGGAGGCAGTGAGAACCAGCATTACTTTTCCCGGCTGGCACCTTTGCTGTGGCAGCAAAAGCTGGACGTTTGTCTTTTTTGCTCCGGAGGCTGCCGAAAGCGAAAACAGCTGCTTTTGAGGATGGAGTCCGCAGGAAAGCAGAGAGGGCCAAATTGTCTGAGGCATTTGAAGAGGTTCCAGGAGGCAGTGAGAACCAGCATTACTTTTCCCCGCTGGCACCTTTGCTGTGGCAGCAAAAGCTGGACGTTTGTCTTTTTTGCTCCGGAGGCTGCCGAAAGCGAAAAGAGCTGCTTTTGAGGATGGAGTCCGCAGGAAAGCAGAGAGGGCCAAATTGTCTGAGGCATTTGAAGAGGTTCCAGGAGGCAGTGAGAACCAGCATTACTTTTCCCCGCTGGCACCTTTGCTGTGGCAGCAAAAGCTGGACGTTTGTCTTTTTTGCTCCGGAGGCTGCCGAAAGCGAAAACAGGTGCTTTTGAGGATGGAGTCCGCAGGAAAGCAGAGAGGGCCAAATTGTCTGTGGCATTTGAAAGGGTTCCAGGAGGCAGTGAGAACCAGCATTACTTTTCCCCGCTGGTACCTTTGCTGTGGCAGCAAAAGCTGGACGTTTGTCTTTTTTGCTCCGGAGGACGCCGAAAGCAAAAATAGGTTCTTTTGAGGATGGAGTCCGCAGGAAAGCAGAGAGGGCCAAATTGTCTGTGGCATTTGAAAGGGTTCCAGGAGGCAGTGAGAACCAGCATTACTTTTCCCCGCTGGCACCTTTGCTGTGGCAGCAAAAGCTGGACGTTTGTCTTTTTTGCTCCGGAGGCTGCCGAAAGCGAAAATAGGTTCTTTTGAGGATGGAGTCCGCAGGAAAGCAGAGAGGGCCAAATTGTCTGTGGCATTTGAAAGGGTTCCAGGAGGCAGTGAGAACCAGCATTACTTTTCCCCGCTGGCACCTTTGCTGTGGCAGCAAAAGCTGGACGTTTGTCTTTTTTGCTCCGGAGGGCGCCGAAAGCGAAAATAGGTTCTTTTGAGGATGGAGTCCGCAGGAAAGCAGAGAGGGCCAAATTGTCTGGGGCATTTGAAAGGGTTCCAGGAGGCAGTGAGAACCAGCATTACTTTTCCCCGCTGGCACCTTTGCTGTGGCAGCAAAAGCTGGACGTTTGTCATTTTTGCTCCGGAGGCTGCCGAAAGCGAAAACAGCTGCTTTTGAGGATGGAGTCCGCAGGAAAGCAGAGAGGGCCAAATTGTCTGTGGCATTTGAAAGGGTTCCAGGAGGCAGTGAGAACCAGCATTCCTTTTCCCCGCTGGCACCTTTGCTGTGGCAGCAAAAGCTGGACGTTTGTCTTTTTTGCTCCGGAGGTTGCCGAAAGCGAAAAAAGGTGCTTTTGAGGATGGAGTCCGCAGGAAAGCAGAGAGGGCCAAATTGTCTGAGGCATTTGAAGAGGTTCCAGGAGGCAGTGAGAACCAGCATTACTTTTCCCCGCTGGTACCTTTGCTGTGGCAGCAAAAGCTGGACGTTTGTCTTTTTTGCTCCGGAGGCTGCCGAAAGCGAAAACAGGTGCTTTTGACGATGGAGTCCGCAGGAAAGCAGAGAGGGCCAAATTGTCTGTGGCATTTGAAGAGGTTCCAGGAGGCAGTGAGAACCAGCATTACTTTTCCCCGCTGGCACTTTGCTGTGGCAGCCAAAGCTGGACGTTTGTCTTTTTTGCTCTGGAGGCTGCCGAAAGCGAAAACAGGTGCTTTTGAGGATGGAGTCCACAGGAAAGCAGAGAGGGCCAAATTGTCTGTGGCATTTGAAAGGGTTCCAGGAGGCAGTGAGAACCAGCATTACTTTTCCCCGCTGGCACCTTTGCTGTGGCAGCAAAAGCTGGACGTTTGTCTTTTTTGCTCCGGAGGCTGCCGAAAGCGAAAACAGCTGCTTTTGAGGATGGAGTCCGCAGGAAAGCAGAGAGGGCCAAATTGTCTGAGGCATTTGAAGAGGTTCCAGGAGGCAGTGAGAACCAGCATTACTTTTCCCCGCTGGCACCTTTGCTGTGGCAGCAAAAGCTGGACGTTTGTCTTTTTTGCTCCGGAGGCTGCCGAAAGCGAAAAGAGCTGCTTTTGAGGATGGAGTCCGCAGGAAAGCAGAGAGGGCCAAATTGTCTGAGGCATTTGAAAGGGTTCCAGGAGGCAGTGAGAACCAGCATTACTTTTCCCCGCTGGCACCTTTGCTGTGGCAGCAAAAGCTGGACGTTTGTCTTTTTTGCTCCGGAGGCTGCCGAAAGCGAAAACAGGTGCTTTTGAGGATGGAGTCCGCAGGAAAGCAGAGAGGGCCAAATTGTCTGTGGCATTTGAAAGGGTTCCAGGAGGCAGTGAGAACCAGCATTACTTTTCCCCGCTGGTACCTTTGCTGTGGCAGCAAAAGCTGGACGTTTGTCTTTTTTGCTCCGGAGGACGCCGAAAGCAAAAATAGGTTCTTTTGAGGATGGAGTCCGCAGGAAAGCAGAGAGGGCCAAATTGTCTGTGGCATTTGAAAGGGTTCCAGGAGGCAGTGAGAACCAGCATTACTTTTCCCCGCTGGCACCTTTGCTGTGGCAGCAAAAGCTGGACGTTTGTCTTTTTTGCTCCGGAGGCTGCCGAAAGCGAAAACAGCTGCTTTTGAGGATGGAGTCCGCAGGAAAGCAGAGAGGGCCAAATTGTCTGAGGCATTTGAAGAGGTTCCAGGAGGCAGTGAGAACCAGCATTACTTTTCCCCGCTGGCACCTTTGCTGTGGCAGCAAAAGCTGGACGTTTGTCTTTTTTGCTCCGGAGGCTGCCGAAAGCGAAAACAGGTGCTTTTGAGGATGGAGTCCGCAGGAAAGCAGAGAGGGCCAAATTGTCTGAGGCATTTGAAAGGGTTCTAGGAGGCAGTGAGAACCAGCATTACTTTTCCCCGCTGGCACCTTTGCTGTGGCAGCAAAAGCTGGACGTTTGTCTTTTTTGCTCCGGAGGCTGCCGAAAGCGAAAACAGGTGCTTTTGAGGATGGAGTCCACAGGAAAGCAGAGAGGGCCAAATTGTCTGTGGCATTTGAAGAGGTTCCAGGAGGCAGTGAGAACCAGCATTCCTTTTCCCCGCTGGCACCTTTGCTGTGGCAGCAAAAGCTGGACGTTTGTCTTTTTTGCTCCGGAGGCTGCCGAAAGCGAAAACAGCTGCTTTTGAGGATGGAGTCCGCAGGAAAGCAGAGAGGGCCAAATTGTCTGTGGCATTTTAAGAGGTTCCAGGAGGCAGTGAGAACCAGCATTACTTTTCCCCGCTGGTACCTTTGCTGTGGCAGCAAAAGCTGGACGTTTGTCTTTTTTGCTCCGGAGGGCGCCGAAAGCAAAAATAGGTTCTTTTGAGGATGGAGTCCGCAGGAAAGCAGAGAGGGCCAAATTGTCTGTGGCATTTGAAAGGGTTCCAGGAGGCAGTGAGAACCAGCATTACTTTTCCCCGCTGGCACCTTTGCTGTGGCAGCAAAAGCTGGACGTTTGTCTTTTTTGCTCCGGAGGTTGCCGAAAGCGAAAAAAGGTGCTTTTGAGGATGGAGTCCGCAGGAAAGCAGAGAGGGCCAAATTGTCTGAGGCATTTGAAGAGGTTCCAGGAGGCAGTGAGAACCAGCATTACTTTTCCCCGCTGGCACCTTTGCTGTGGCAGCAAAAGCTGGACGTTTGTCTTTTTTGCTCCGGAGGCTGCCGAAAGCGAAAACAGCTGCTTTTGAGGATGGAGTCCGCAGGAAAGCAGAGAGGGCCAAATTGTCTGAGGCATTTGAAGAGGTTCCAGGAGGCAGTGAGAACCAGCATTACTTTTCCCCGCTGGCACCTTTGCTGTGGCAGCAAAAGCTGGACGTTTGTCTTTTTTGCTCCGGAGGCTGCCGAAAGCGAAAACAGGTGCTTTTGAGGATGGAGTCCACAGGAAAGCAGAGAGGGCCAAATTGTCTGTGGCATTTGAAAGGGTTCCAGGAGGCAGTGAGAACCAGCATTACTTTTCCCCGCTGGCACCTTTGCTGTGGCAGCAAAAGCTGGACGTTTGTCTTTTTTGCTCCGGAGGCTGCCGAAAGCGAAAACAGCTGCTTTTGAGGATGGAGTCCGCAGGAAAGCAGAGAGGGCCAAATTGTCTGAGGCATTTGAAGAGGTTCCAGGAGGCAGTGAGAACCAGCATTACTTTTCCCCGCTGGCACCTTTGCTGTGGCAGCAAAAGCTGGACGTTTGTCTTTTTTGCTCCGGAGGCTGCCGAAAGCGAAAACAGGTGCTTTTGAGGATGGAGTCCGCAGGAAAGCAGAGAGGGCCAAATTGTCTGAGGCATTTGAAGAGGTTCTAGGAGGCAGTGAGAACCAGCATTCCTTTTCCCCGCTGGCACCTTTGCTGTGGCAGCAAAAGCTGGACGTTTGTCTTTTTTGCTCCGGAGGCTGCCGAAAGCGAAAACAGGTGCTTTTGAGGATGGAGTCCACAGGAAAGCAGAGAGGGCCAAATTGTCTGTGGCATTTGAAAGGGTTCCAGGAGGCAGTGAGAACCAGCATTCCTTTTCCCCGCTGGCACCTTTGCTGTGGCAGCAAAAGCTGGACGTTTGTCTTTTTTGCTCCGGAGGCTGCCGAAAGCGAAAACAGCTGCTTTTGAGGATGGAGTCCGCAGGAAAGCAGAGAGGGCCAAATTGTCTTTGGCATTTAAAGAGGTTCCAGGAGGCAGTGAGGACCAGCATTACTTTTCCCCGCTGGCACCTTTGCTGCGGCAGCAAAAGCTGGACGTTTGTCTTTTTACCACCGGAGGGCGCCGAAAGTGAAAAAAGGTGCTTTTGAGGATGGAGTCCGCAGGAAAGCAGAGAGGGCCAAATTGTCTGTGGCATTTGAAAGGGTTCCAGGAGGCAGTGAGAACCAGCATTACTTTTCCCCGCTGGCACCTTTGCTGTGGCAGCAAAAGCTGGACGTTTGTCTTTTTTGCTCCGGAGGTTGCCAAAAGCGAAAACAGGTGCTTTTGAGGATGGAGTCCGCAGGAAAGCAGAGAGGGACAAATTGTCTGTGGCATTTGAAAGGGTTCCAGGAAGCAGTGAGAACCAGCATTACTTTTCCCCGCTGGCACCTTTGCTGTGGCAGCAAAAGCTGGACGTTTGTCTTTTTTGCTCCGGAGGCTGCCGAAAGCGAAAACAGCTGCTTTTGAGGATGGAGTCCGCAGGAAAGCAGAGAGGGACAAATTGTCCGTGACACTTGAAGGAGTTCCAGGAGGCAGTGAGAACCAGCATTACTTTTCCCCGCTGGCACCTTTGCTGTGGCAGCAAAAGCTGGACGTTTGTCTTATTTGCTCCGGAGGCTGCCGAAAGCGAAAACAGGTGCTTTTGAGGATGGAGTCCGCAGGAAAGCAGAGAGGGCCAAATTGTCTGTGGCATTTGAAAGGGTTCCAGGAGGCAGTGAGAACCAGCATTACTTTTCCCCGCTGGCATCTTTGCTGTGGCAGCAAAAGCTGGACGTTTGTCTTTTTTGCTCCGGAGGGCGCCGAAAGCGAAAATAGATGCTTTTGAGGATGGAGTCCGCAGGAAAGCAGAGAGGGTTAAATTGTCTGTGGCATTTGAAAGGGTTCCAGGAGGCAGTGAGAACCAGCATTACTTTTCCCCGCTGGTACCTTTGCTGTGGCTGCAAAAGCTGGACGTTTGTCTTTTTTGCTCCGGAGGTTGCCGAAAGCGAAAACAGGTGCTTTTGAGGATGGAGTCCGCAGGAAAGCAGAGAGAGCCAAATTGTCCGTGGCATTTGAAGGAGTTCCAGGAGGCAGTAAGAACCAGCATTACTTTTCCCCGCTGGTACCTTTGCTGTGGCAGCAAAAGCTGGACGTTTGTCCTTTTTGCTCCGGAGGGCGCCGAAAGCGAAAATAGGTTCTTTTGAGGATGGAGTCCGCAGGAAAGCAGAGAGGGCCAAATTGTCTGTGGCATTTGAAAGGGTTCCAGGAGGCAGTGAGAACCAGCATTACTTTTCCCCGCTGGCACCTTTGCTGTGGCAGCAAAAGCTGGACGTTTGTCTTTTTTGCTCCGGAGGTTGCCGAAAGCGAAAAAAGGTGCTTTTGAGGATGGAGTCCGCAGGAAAGCAGAGAGGGCCAAATTGTCTGAGGCATTTGAAGAGGTTCCAGGAGGCAGTGAGAACCAGCATTACTTTTCCCCGCTGGCACCTTTGCTGTGGCAGCAAAAGCTGGACGTTTGTCTTTTTTGCTCCGGAGGCTGCCGAAAGCGAAAACAGCTGCTTTTGAGGATGGAGTCCGCAGGAAAGCAGAGAGGGCCAAATTGTCTGAGGCATTTGAAGAGGTTCCAGGAGGCAGTGAGAACCAGCATTACTTTTCCCCGCTGGCACCTTTGCTGTGGCAGCAAAAGCTGGACGTTTGTCTTTTTTGCTCCGGAGGCTGCCGAAAGCGAAAACAGGTGCTTTTGAGGATGGAGTCCACAGGAAAGCAGAGAGGGCCAAATTGTCTGTGGCATTTGAAAGGGTTCCAGGAGGCAGTGAGAACCAGCATTACTTTTCCCCGCTGGCACCTTTGCTGTGGCAGCAAAAGCTGGACGTTTGTCTTTTTTGCTCCGGAGGCTGCCGAAAGCGAAAACAGCTGCTTTTGAGGATGGAGTCCGCAGGAAAGCAGAGAGGGCCAAATTGTCTGAGGCATTTGAAGAGGTTCCAGGAGGCAGTGAGAACCAGCATTACTTTTCCCCGCTGGCACCTTTGCTGTGGCAGCAAAAGCTGGACGTTTGTCTTTTTTGCTCTGGAGGCTGCCGAAAGCGAAAACAGGTGCTTTTGAGGATGGAGTCCGCAGTAAAGCAGAGAGGGCCAAATTGTCTGAGGCATTTGAAGAGGTTCTAGGAGGCAGTGAGAACCAGCATTACTTTTCCCCGCTGGCTCCTTTGCTGTGGCAGCAAAAGCTGGACGTTTGTCTTTTTTGCTCCGGAGGCTGCCGAAAGCGAAACAGGTGCTTTTGAGGATGGAGTCCACAGGAAAGCAGAGAGGGCCAAATTGTCTGTGGCATTTGAAAGGGTTCCAGGAGGCAGTGAGAACCAGCATTCCTTTTCCCCGCTGGCACCTTTGCTGTGGCAGCAAAAGCTGGACGTTTGTCTTTTTTGCTCCGGAGGCTGCCGAAAGCGAAAACAGGTGCTTTTGAGGATGGAGTCCGCAGGAAAGCAGAGAGGGCCAAATTGTCTTTGGCATTTAAAGAGGTTCCAGGAGGCAGTGAGGACCAGCATTACTTTTCCCCGCTGGCACCTTTGCTACGGCAGCAAAAGCTGGACGTTTGTCTTTTTACCACCGGAGGGCGCCGAAAGTGAAAAAAGGTGCTTTTGAGGATGGAGTCCGCAGGAAAGCAGAGAGGGCCAAATTGTCTGTGGCATTTGAAAGGGTTCCAGGAGGCAGTGAGAACCAGCATTACTTTTCCCCGCTGGCACCTTTGCTGTGGCAGCAAAAGCTGGACGTTTGTCTTTTTTGCTCCGGAGGCTGCCGAAAGCGAAAACAGGTGCTTTTGAGGATGGAGTCCGCAGGAAAGCAGAGAGGGCCAAATTGTCTGTGGCATTTGAAGAGGTTCCAGGAGGCAGTGAGAACCAGCATTACTTTTCCCCGCTGGCACCTTTGCTGTGGCAGCAAAAGCTGGACGTTTGTCTTTTTTGCTCCGGAGGCTGCCGAAAGCGAAAACAGGTGCTTTTGAGGATGGAGTCCACAGGAAAGCAGAGAGGGCCAAACTGTCTGCGGCATTTGAAAGGGTTCCAGGAGGCAGTGAGAACCAGCATTACTTTTCCCCGCTGGCACCTTTGCTGTGGCAGCAAAAGCTGGACGTTTGTCTTTTTTGCTCCGGAGGCTGCCGAAAGCGAAAACAGGTGCTTTTGAGGATGGAGTCCGCAGGAAAGCAGAGAGGGACAAATTGTCTGTGGCATTTGAAAGGGTTCCAGGAGGCAGTGAGAACCAGCATTACTTTTCCCCGCTGGCACCTTTGCTGTGGCAGCAAAAGCTGGACGTTTGTCTTTTTTGCTCCGGAGGCTGCCGAAAGCGAAAACAGCTGCTTTTGAGGATGGAGTCCGCAGGAAAGCAGAGAGGGACAAATTGTCCGTGGCACTTGAAGGAGTTCCAGGAGGCAGTGAGAACCAGCATTACTTTTCCCCGCTGGCACCTTTGCTGTGGCAGCAAAAGCTGGACGTTTGTCTTATTTGCTCCGGAGGCTGCCGAAAGCGAAAACAGGTGCTTTTGAGGATGGAGTCCGCAGGAAAGCAGAGAGGGCCAAATTGTCTGTGGCATTTGAAAGGGTTCCAGGAGGCAGTGAGAACCAGCATTACTTTTCCCCGCTGGCATCTTTGCTGTGGCAGCAAAAGCTGGACGTTTGTCTTTTTTGCTCCGGAGGGCGCCGAAAGCGAAAATAGATGCTTTTGAGGATGGAGTCCGCAGGAAAGCAGAGAGGGTTAAATTGTCTGTGGCATTTGAAAGGGTTCCAGGAGGCAGTGAGAACCAGCATTACTTTTCCCCGCTGGTACCTTTGCTGTGGCTGCAAAAGCTGGACGTTTGTCTTTTTTGCTCCGGAGGTTGCCGAAAGCGAAAACAGGTGCTTTTGAGGATGGAGTCCGCAGGAAAGCAGAGAGAGCCAAATTGTCCGTGGCATTTGAAGGAGTTCCCGGAGGCAGTGAGAACCAGCATTACTTTTCCCCGCTGGTACCTTTGCTGTGGCAGCAAAAGCTGGACGTTTGTCTTTTTTGCTCCGGAGGGCGCCGAAAGCGAAAATAGGTTCTTTTGAGGATGGAGTCCGCAGGAAAGCAGAGAGGGCCAAATTGTCTGTGGCATTTGAAAGGGTTCCAGGAGGCAGTGAGAACCAGCATTACTTTTCCCCGCTGGCACCTTTGCTGTGGAAGCAAAAGCTGGACGTTTGTCTTTTTTGCTCCGGAGGTTGCCGAAAGCGAAAACAGGTGCTTTTGAGGATGGAGTCCGCAGGAAAGCAGAGAGGGCCAAATTGTCTGTGGCATTTGAAAGGGTTCCAGGAGGCAGTGAGAACCAGCATTACTTTTCCCCGCTGGTACATTTGCTGTGGCAGCAAAAGCTGGACGTTTGTCTTTTTTGCTCCGGAGGCTGCCGAAAGCGAAAATAGGTTCTTTTGAGGATGGAGTCCGCAGGAAAGCAGAGAGGGCCAAATTGTCTGTGGCATTTGAAAGGGTTCCAGGAGGCAGTGAGAACCAGCATTACTTTTCCCCGCTGGCACCTTTGCTGTGGCAGCAAAAGCTGGACGTTTGTCTTTTTTGCTCCGGAGGGCGCCGAAAGCGAAAACAGGTGCTTTTGAGGATGGCGTCCGCAGGAAAGCAGAGAGGGCCAAATTGTCTGGGGCATTTGAAAGGGTTCCAGGAGGCAGTGAGAACCAGCATTACTTTTCCCCGCTGGCACCTTTGCTGTGGCAGCAAAAGCTGGACGTTTGTCTTTTTTGCTCCGGAGGTTGCCGAAAGCGAAAACAGGTGCTTTTGATGATGGAGTCCGCAGGAAAGCAGAGAGGGCCAAATTGTCTTTGGCATTTAAAGAGGTTCCAGGAGGCAGTGAGGACTAGCATTACTTTTTCCCGCTGGCACCTTTGCTGCGGCAGCAAAAGCTGGACGTTTGTCTTTTTTGCTCCGGAGGTTGCCGAAAGCGAAAACAGGTGCTTTTGAGGATGGAGTCCGCAGGAAAGCAGAGAGGGCCAAATTGTCTGTGGCATTTGAAAGGGTTCCAGGAGGCAGTGAGAACCAGCATTACTTTTCCCCGCTGGCACTTTGCTGTGGCAGCAAAAGCTGGACGTTTGTCTTTTTTGCTCCGGAGGCTGCCGAAAGCGAAAACAGGTGCTTTTGAGGATGGAGTCCGCAGGAAAGCAGAGAGGGCCAAATTGTCTTTGGCATTTAAAGAGGTTCCAGGAGGCAGTGAGGACCAGCATTACTTTTCCCCGCTGGTACCTTTGCTGTGGCAGCAAAAGCTGGACGTTTGTCTTTTTTGCTCCGGAGGGCGCCGAAAGCAAAAATAGGTTCTTTTGAGGATGGATTCCGCAGGAAAGCAGAGAGGGCCAAATTGTCTGTGGCATTTGAAAGGGTTCCAGGAGGCAGTGAGAACCAGCATTACTTTTCCCCGCTGGCACCTTTGCTGTGGCAGCAAAAGCTGGACGTTTGTCTTTTTTGCTCCCGAGGTTGCCGAAAGCGAAAAAAGGTGCTTTTGAGGATGGAGTCCGCAGGAAAGCAGAGAGGGCCAAATTGTCTGAGGCATTTGAAGAGGTTCCAGGAGGCAGTGACAACCAGCATTACTTTTCCCCGCTGGCACCTTTGCTGTGGCAGCAAAAGCTGGACGTTTGTCTTTTTACCACCGGAGGGCGCCGAAAGTGAAAACAGGTGCTTTTGAGGATGGAGTCCGCAGGAAAGCAGAGAGGGCCAAATTGTCTGTGGCATTTGAAAGGGTTCCAGGAGGCAGTGAGAACCAGCATTACTTTTCCCCGCTGGCACCTTTGCTGTGGCAGCAAAAGCTGGACGTTTGTCTTTTTTGCTCCGGAGGTTGCCAAAAGCGAAAACAGGTGCTTTTGAGGATGGAGTCCGCAGGAAAGCAGAGAGGGCCAAATTGTCTGTGGCATTTGAAAGGGTTCCAGGAGGCAGTGAGAACCAGCATTAATTTTCCCCGCTGGCACCTTTGCTGTGGCAGCAAAAGCTGGACGTTTGTCTTTTTTGCTCCGGAGGCTGCCCAAAGCGAAAACAGCTGCTTTTGAGGATGGAGTCCGCAGCAAAGCAGAGAGGGACAAATTGTCCGTGGCACTTGAAGGAGTTCCAGGAGGCAGTGAGAACCAGCATTACTTTTCCCCGCTGGCACCTTTGCTGTGGCAGCAAAAGCTGGACGTTTGTCTTTTTTGCTCCGGAGGCTGCCGAAAGCGAAAACAGGTGCTTTTGAGGATGGAGTCCGCAGGAAAGCAGAGAGGGCCAAATTGTCTGTGGCATTTGAAAGGGTTCCAGGAGGCAGTGAGAACCAGCATTACTTTTCCCCGCTGGCATCTTTGCTGTGGCAGCAAAAGCTGGACGTTTGTCTTTTTTGCTCCGGAGGGCGCCGAAAGCGAAAATAGGTGCTTTTGAGGATGGAGTCCGCAGGAAAGCAGAGAGGGTTAAATTGTCTGTGGCATTTGAAAGGGTTCCAGGAGGCAGTGAGAACCAGCATTACTTTTCCCCGCTGGTACCTTTGCTGTGGCTGCAAAAGCTGGACGTTTGTCTTTTTTGCTCCGGAGGTTGCCGAAAGCGAAAACAGGTGCTTTTGAGGATGGAGTCCGCAGGAAAGCAGAGAGAGCCAAATTGTCCGTGGCATTTGAAGGAGTTCCAGGAGGCAGTGAGAACCAGCATTACTTTTCCCCGCTGGTACCTTTGCTGTGGCAGCAAAAGCTGGACGTTTGTCTTTTTTGCTCCGGAGGGCGCCGAAAGCGAAAATAGGTTCTTTTGAGGATGGAGTCCGCAGGAAAGCAGAGAGGGCCAAATTGTCTGTGGCATTTGAAAGGGTTCCAGGAGGCAGTGAGAACCAGAATTACTTTTCCCCGCTGGCACCTTTGCTGTGGAAGCAAAAGCTGGACGTTTGTCTTTTTTGCTCCGGAGGTTGCCGAAAGCGAAAATAGGTGCTTTTGAGGATGGAGTCCGCAGGAAAGCAGAAAGGGCCAAATTGTCTGTGGCATTTGAAAGGGTTCCAGGAGGCAGTGAGAACCAGCATTACTTTTCCCCGCTGGTACCTTTGCTGTGGCAGCAAAAGCTGGACGTTTGTCTTTTTTGCTCCGGAGGCTGCCGAAAGCGAAAATAGGTTCTTTTGAGGATGGAGTCCGCAGGAAAGCAGACAGGGCCAAATTGTCTGTGGCATTTGAAAGGGTTCCAGGAGGCAGTGAGAACCAGAATTACTTTTCCCCGCTGGCACCTTTGCTGTGGCAGCAAAAGCTGGACGTTTGTCTTTTTTGCTCCGGAGGCTGCCGAAAGCGAAAACAGGTGCTTTTGAGGATGGCGTCCGCAGGAAAGCAGAGAGGGCCAAATTGTCTGGGGCATTTGAAAGGGTTCCAGGAGGCAGTGAGAACCAGCATTACTTTTCCCCGCTGGCACCTTTGCTGTGGCAGCAAAAGCTGGACGTTTGTCTTTTTTGCTCCGGAGGCTGCCGAAAGCGAAAACAGGTGCTTTTGATGATGGAGTCCGCAGGAAAGCAGAGAGGGCCAAATTGTCTTTGGCATTTAAAGAGGTTCCAGGAGGCAGTGAGGACTAGCATTACTTTTTCCCGCTGGCACCTTTGCTGCGGAAGCAAAAGCTGGACGTTTGTCTTTTTTGCTCCGGAGGTTGCCGAAAGCGAAAAAAGGTGCTTTTGAGGATGGAGTCCGCAGGAAAGCAGAGAGGGCCAAATTGTCTGTGGCATTTGAAAGGGTTCCAGGAGGCAGTGAGAACCAGCATTACTTTTCCCCGCTGGCACTTTGCTGTGGCAGCAAAAGCTGGACGTTTGTCTTTTTTGCTCCGGAGGCTGCCAAAAGCGAAAACAGCTGCTTTTGAGGATGGAGTCCGCAGGAAAGCAGAGAGGGCCAAATTGTCTGAGGCATTTGAAGAGGTTCCAGGAGGCAGTGAGAACCAGCATTACTTTTCCCCGCTGGCACCTTTGCTGTGGCAGCAAAAGCTGGACGTTTGTCTTTTTTGCTCCGGAGGCTGCTGAAAGCGAAAACAGGTGCTTTTGAGGATGGAGTCCGCAGGAAAGCAGAGAGGGCCAAATTGTCTGAGGCATTTGAAGAGGTTCTAGGAGGCAGTGAGAACCAGCATTACTTTTCCCCGCTGGCACCTTTGCTGTGGCAGCAAAAGCTGGACGTTTGTCTTTTTTGCTCCGGAGGCTGCCGAAAGCGAAAACAGGTGCTTTTGAGGATGGAGTCCACAGGAAAGCAGAGAGGGCCAAATTGTCTGTGGCATTTGAAAGGGTTCCAGGAGGCAGTGAGAACCAGCATTCCTTTTCCCCGCTGGCACCTTTGCTGTGGCAGCAAAAGCTGGACGTTTGTCTTTTTTGCTCCGGAGGCTGCCGAAAGCGAAAACAGGTGCTTTTGAGGATGGAGTCCGCAGGAAAGCAGAGGGGGCCAAATTGTCTTTGGCATTTAAAGAGGTTCCAGGAGGCAGTGAGGACCAGCATTACTTTTCCCCGCTGGCACCTTTGCTGTGGCAGCAAAAGCTGGACGTTTGTCTTTTTACCACCGGAGGGCGCCGAAAGTGAAAAAAGGTGCTTTTGAGGATGGAGTCCGCAGGAAAGCAGAGAGGGCCAAATTGTCTGTGGCATTTGAAAGGGTTCCAGGAGGCAGTGAGAACCAGCATTACTTTTCCCCGCTGGCACCTTTGCTGTGGCAGCAAAAGCTGGACGTTTGTCTTTTTTGCTCCGGAGGTTGCCAAAAGCGAAAACAGGTGCTTTTGAGGATGGAGTCCGCAGGAAAGCAGAGAGGGACAAATTGTCTGTGGCATTTGAAAGGGTTCCAGGAGGCAGTGAGAACCAGCATTACTTTTCCCCGCTGGCACCTTTGCTGTGGCAGCAAAAGCTGGACGTTTGTCTTTTTTGCTCCGGAGGCTGCCGAAAGCGAAAACAGCTGCTTTTGAGGATGGAGTCCGCAGGAAAGCAGAGAGGGACAAATTGTCCGTGGCACTTGAAGGAGTTCCAGGAGGCAGTGAGAACCAGCATTACTTTTCCCCGCTGGCACCTTTGCTGTGGCAGCAAAAGCTGGACGTTTGTCTTATTTGCTCCGGAGGCTGCCGAAAGCGAAAACAGCTGCTTTTGAGGATGGAGTCCGCAGGAAAGCAGAGAGGGCCAAATTGTCTGTGGCATTTGAAAGGGTTCCAGGAGGCAGTGAGAACCAGCATTACTTTTCCCCGCTGGCACCTTTGCTGTGGCAGCAAAAGCTGGACGTTTGTCTTTTTTGCTCCGGAGGCTGCCGAAAGCGAAAACAGGTGCTTTTGAGGATGGAGTCCGCAGGAAAGCAGAGAGGGCCAAATTGTCTGTGGCATTTGAAAGGGTTCCAGGAGGCAGTGAGAACCAGCATTACTTTTCCCCGCTGGCATCTTTGCTGTGGCAGCAAAAGCTGGACGTTTGTCTTTTTTGCTCCGGAGGGCGCCGAAAGCGAAAATAGGTGCTTTTGAGGATGGAGTCCGCAGGAAAGCAGAGAGGGTTAAATTGTCTGTGGCATTTGAAAGGGTTCCAGGAGGCAGTGAGAACCAGCATTACTTTTCCCCGCTGGTACCTTTGCTGTGGCTGCAAAAGCTGGACGTTTGTCTTTTTTGCTCCGGAGGTTGCCGAAAGCGAAAACAGGTGCTTTTGAGGATGGAGTCCGCAGGAAAGCAGAGAGAGCCAAATTGTCCGTGGCATTTGAAAGGGTTCCAGGAGGCAGTGAGAACCAGAATTACTTTTCCCCGCTGGCACCTTTGCTGTGGCAGCAAAAGCTGGACGTTTGTCTTTTTTGCTCCGGAGGCTGCCGAAAGCGAAAACAGGTGCTTTTGAGGATGGAGTCCACAGGAAAGCAGAGAGGGCCAAATTGTCTGTGGCATTTGAAAGGGTTCCAGGAGGCAGTGAGAACCAGCATTCCTTTTCCCCGCTGGCACCTTTGCTGTGGCAGCAAAAGCTGGACGTTTGTCTTTTTTGCTCCGGAGGCTGCCGAAAGCGAAAACAGGTGCTTTTGAGGATGGAGTCCGCAGGAAAGCAGAGAGGGCCAAATTGTCTTTGGCATTTAAAGAGGTTCCAGGAGTCAGTGACGACCAGCATTACTTTTCCCCGCTGGCACCTTTGCTGTGGCAGCAAAAGCTGAACGTTTGTCTTTTTTGCTCCGGAGGCTGCCGAAAGCGAAAACAGCTGCTTTTGAGGATGGAGTCCACAGGAAAGCAGAGAGGGCCAAATTGTCTGTGGCATTTGAAAGGGTTCCAGGAGGCAGTGAGAACCAGCATTCCTTTTCCCCGCTGGCACCTTTGCTGTGGCAGCAAAAGCTGGACGTTTGTCTTTTTTGCTCCGGAGGCTGCCGAAAGCGAAAACAGGTGCTTTTGAGGATGGAGTCCGCAGGAAAGCAGAGAGGGCCAAATTGTCTTTGGCATTTAAAGAGGTTCCAGGAGGCAGTGAGGACCAGCATTACTTTTCCCCGCTGGCACCTTTGCTGTGGCAGCAAAAGCTGGACGTTTGTCTTTTTACCACCGGAGGGCGCCGAAAGTGAAAAAACGTGCTTTTGAGGATGGAGTCCGCAGGAAAGCAGAGAGGGCCAAATTGTCTGAGGCATTTGAAAGGGTTCCAGGAGGCAGTGAGAACCAGCATTACTTTTCCCCGCTGGCACCTTTGCTGTGGCAGCAAAAGCTGGACGTTTGTCTTTTTTGCTCCGGAGGTTGCCAAAAGCGAAAACAGGTGCTTTTGAGGATGGAGTCCGCAGGAAAGCAGAGAGGGACAAATTGTCTGTGGCATTTGAAAGGGTTCCAGGAGGCAGTGAGAACCAGCATTACTTTTCCCCGCTGGCACCTTTGCTGTGGCAGCAAAAGCTGGACGTTTGTCTTTTTTGCTCCGGAGGCTGCCGAAAGCGAAAACAGCTGCTTTTGAGGATGGAGTCCGCAGGAAAGCAGAGAGGGACAAATTGTCCGTGGCACTTGAAGGAGTTCCAGGAGGCAGTGAGAACCAGCATTACTTTTCCCCGCTGGCACCTTTGCTGTGGCAGCAAAAGCTGGACGTTTGTCTTTTTTGCTCCGGAGGCTGCCGAAAGCGAAAACAGGTGCTTTTGAGGATGGAGTCCGCAGGAAAGCAGAGAGGGCCAAATTGTCTGTGGCATTTGAAAGGGTTCCAGGAGGCAGTGAGAACCAGCATTACTTTTCCCCGCTGGCATCTTTGCTGTGGCAGCAAAAGCTGGACGTTTGTCTTTTTTGCTCCGGAGGGCGCCGAAAGCGAAAATAGGTGCTTTTGAGGATGGAGTCCGCAGGAAAGCAGAGAGGGTTAAATTGTCTGTGGCATTTGAAAGGGTTCCAGGAGGCAGTGAGAACCAGCATTACTTTTCCCCGCTGGTACCTTTGCTGTGGCTGCAAAAGCTGGACGTTTGTCTTTTTTGCTCCGGAGGTTGCCGAAAGCGAAAACAGGTGCTTTTGAGGATGGAGTCCGCAGGAAAGCAGAGAGAGCCAAATTGTCCGTGGCATTTGAAGGATTTCCAGGAGGCAGTGAGAACCAGCATTACTTTTCCCCGCTGGTACCTTTGCTGTGGCAGCAAAAGCTGGACGTTTGTCTTTTTTGCTCCGGAGGGCGCCGAAAGCGAAAATAGGTTCTTTTGAGGATGGAGTCCGCAGGAAAGCAGAGAGGGCCAAATTGTCTGTGGCATTTGAAAGGGTTCCAGGAGGCAGTGAGAACCAGAATTACTTTTCCCCGCTGGCACCTTTGCTGTGGAAGCAAAAGCTGGACGTTTGTCTTTTTTGCTCCGGAGGTTGCCGAAAGCGAAAATAGGTGCTTTTGAGGATGGAGTCCGCAGGAAAGCAGAGAGGGCCAAATTGTCTGTGGCATTTGAAAGGGTTCCAGGAGGCAGTGAGAACCAGCATTACTTTTCCCCGCTGGTACCTTTGCTGTGGCAGCAAAAGCTGGACGTTTGTCTTTTTTGCTCCGGAGGCTGCCGAAAGCGAAAATAGGTTCTTTTGAGGATGGAGTCCGCAGGAAAGCAGAGAGGGCCAAATTGTCTGTGGCATTTGAAAGGGTTCCAGGAGGCAGTGAGAACCAGAATTACTTTTCCCCGCTGGCACCTTTGCTGTGGCAGCAAAAGCTGGACGTTTGTCTTTTTTGCTCCGGAGGCTGCCGAAAGCGAAAACAGGTGCTTTTGAGGATGGCGTCCGCAGGAAAGCAGAGAGGGCCAAATTGTCTGTGGCATTTGAAAGGGTTCCAGGAGGCAGTGAGAACCAGCATTACTTTTCCCTGCTGGCACTTTGCTGTGGCAGCAAAAGCTGGACGTTTGTCTTTTTTGCTCCGGAGGCTGCCGAAAGCGAAAACAGGTGCTTTTGAGGATGGAGTCCGCAGGAAAGCAGAGAGGGCCAAATTGTCTTTGGCATTTAAAGAGGTTCCAGGAGGCAGTGAGGACCAGCATTACTTTTCCCCGCTGGTACCTTTGCTGTGGCAGCAAAAGCTGGACGTTTGTCTTTTTTGCTCCGGAGGGCGCCGAAAGCAAAAATAGGTTCTTTTGAGGATGGAGTCCGCAGGAAAGCAGAGAGGGCCAAATTGTCTGTGGCATTTGAAAGGGTTCCAGGAGGCAGTGAGAACCAGCATTACTTTTCCCCGCTGGCACCTTTGGTGTGGCAGCAAAAGCTGGACGTTTGTCTTTTTTGCTCCGGAGGTTGCCGAAAGCGAAAAAAGGTGCTTTTGAGGATGGAGTCCGCAGGAAAGCAGAGAGGGCCAAATTGTCTGAGGCATTTGAAGAGGTTCCAGGAGGCAGTGAGAACCAGCATTACTTTTCCCCGCTGGCACCTTTGCTGTGGCTGCAAAAGCTGGACGTTTGTCTTTTTTGCTCCGGAGGTTGCCGAAAGCGAAAACAGGTGCTTTTGAGGATGGAGTCCGCAGGAAAGCAGAGAGAGCCAAATTGTCCGTGGCATTTGAAAGGGTTCCAGGAGGCAGTGAGAACCAGAATTACTTTTCCCCGCTGGCACCTTTGCTGTGGCAGCAAAAGCTGGACGTTTGTCTTTTTTGCTCCGGAGGCTGCCGAAAGCGAAAACAGCTGCTTTTGAGGATGGCGTCCGCAGGAAAGCAGAGAGGGCCAAATTGTCTGGGGCATTTGAAAGGGTTCCAGGAGGCAGTGAGAACCAGCATTACTTTTCCCCGCTGGCACCTTTGCTGTGGCAGCAAAAGCTGGACGTTTGTCTTTTTTGCTCCGGAGGCTGCCGAAAGCGAAAACAGGTGCTTTTGATGATGGAGTCCGCAGGAAAGCAGAGAGGGCCAAATTGTCTTTGGCATTTAAAGAGGTTCCAGGAGGCAGTGAGGACTAGCATTACTTTTTCCCGCTGGCACCTTTGCTGCGGCAGCAAAAGCTGGACGTTTGTCTTTTTTGCTCCGGAGGTTGCCGAAAGCGAAAACAGGTGCTTTTGAGGATGGAGTCCGCAGGAAAGCAGAGAGGGCCAAATTGTCTGTGGCATTTGAAAGGGTTCCAGGAGGCAGTGAGAACCAGCATTACTTTTCCCCGCTGGCACTTTGCTGTGGCAGCAAAAGCTGGACGTTTGTCTTTTTTGCTCCGGAGGCTGCCAAAAGCGAAAACAGCTGCTTTTGAGGATGGAGTCCGCAGGAAAGCAGAGAGGGCCAAATTGTCTGAGGCATTTGAAGAGGTTCCAGGAGGCAGTGAGAACCAGCATTACTTTTCCCCGCTGGCACCTTTGCTGTGGCAGCAAAAGCTGGACGTTTGTCTTTTTTGCTCCGGAGGCTGCCGAAAGCGAAAACAGGTGCTTTTGAGGATGGAGTCCGCAGGAAAGCAGAGAGGGCCAAATTGTCTGAGGCATTTGAAGAGGTTCTAGGAGGCAGTGAGAACCAGCATTACTTTTCCCCGCTGGCACCTTTGCTGTGGCAGCAAAAGCTGGACGTTTGTCTTTTTTGCTCCGGAGGCTGCCGAAAGCGAAAACAGGTGCTTTTGAGGATAGAGTCCACAGGAAAGCAGAGAGGGCCAAATTGTCTGTGGCATTTGAAAGGGTTCCAGGAGGCAGTGAGAACCAGCATTCCTTTTCCCCGCTGGCACCTTTGCTGTGGCAGCAAAAGCTGGACGTTTGTCTTTTTTGCTCCGGAGGCTGCCGAAAGCGAAAACAGGTGCTTTTGAGGATGGAGTCCGCAGGAAAGCAGAGAGGGCCAAATTGTCTTTGGCATTTAAAGAGGTTCCAGGAGGCAGTGAGGACCAGCATTACTTTTCCCCGCTGGCACCTTTGCTGTGGCAGCAAAAGCTGGACGTTTGTCTTTTTACCACCGGAGGGCGCCGAAAGTGAAAAAAGGTGCTTTTGAGGATGGAGTCCGCAGGAAAGCAGAGAGGGCCAAATTGTCTGAGGCATTTGAAAGGGTTCCAGGAGGCAGTGAGAACCAGCATTACTTTTCCCCGCTGGCACCTTTGCTGTGGCAGCAAAAGCTGGACGTTTGTCTTTTTTGCTCCGGAGGTTGCCAAAAGCGAAAACAGGTGCTTTTGAGGATGGAGTCCGCAGGAAAGCAGAGAGGGACAAATTGTCTGTGGCATTTGAAAGGGTTCCAGGAGGCAGTGAGAACCAGCATTACTTTTCCCCGCTGGCACCTTTGCTGTGGCAGCAAAAGCTGGACGTTTGTCTTTTTTGCTCCGGAGGCTGCCGAAAGCGAAAACAGCTGCTTTTGAGGATGGAGTCCGCAGGAAAGCAGAGAGGGACAAATTGTCCGTGGCACTTGAAGGAGTTCCAGGAGGCAGTGAGAACCAGCATTACTTTTCCCCGCTGGCACCTTTGCTGTGGCAGCAAAAGCTGGACGTTTGTCTTTTTTGCTCCGGAGGCTGCCGAAAGCGAAAACAGGTGCTTTTGAGGATGGAGTCCGCAGGAAAGCAGAGAGGGCCAAATTGTCTGTGGCATTTGAAAGGGTTCCAGGAGGCAGTGAGAACCAGAATTACTTTTCCCCACTGGCACCTTTGCTGTGGCAGCAAAAGCTGGACGTTTGTCTTTTTTGCTACGGAGGCTGCCGAAAGCGAAAACAGGTGCTTTTGAGGATGGAGTCCGCAGGAAAGCAGAGAGGGCCAAATTGTCTGTGGCATTTGAAAGGGTTCCAGGAGGCAGTGAGAACCAGCATTACTTTTCCCCGCTGGCATCTTTGCTGTGGCAGCAAAAGCTGGACGTTTGTCTTTTTTGCTCCGGAGGGCGCCGAAAGCGAAAATAGGTGCTTTTGAGGATGGAGTCCGCAGGAAAGCAGAGAGGGTTAAATTGTCTGTGGCATTTGAAAGGGTTCCAGGAGGCAGTGAGAACCAGCATTACTTTTCCCCGCTGGTACCTTTGCTGTGGCTGCAAAAGCTGGACGTTTGTCTTTTTTGCTCCGGAGGTTGCCGAAAGTGAAAACAGGTGCTTTTGAGGATGGAGTCCGCAGGAAAGCAGAGAGAGCCAAATTGTCCGTGGCATTTGAAAGGGTTCCAGGAGGCAGTGAGAACCAGAATTACTTTTCCCCGCTGGCACCTTTGCTGTGGCAGCAAAAGCTGGACGTTTGTCTTTTTTGCTCCGGAGGCTGCCGAAAGCGAAAACAGGTGCTTTTGAGGATGGAGTCCACAGGAAAGCAGAGAGGGCCAAATTGTCTGTGGCATTTGAAAGGGTTCCAGGAGGCAGTGAGAACCAGCATTCCTTTTCCCCGCTGGCACCTTTGCTGTGGCAGCAAAAGCTGGACGTTTGTCTTTTTTGCTCCGGAGGCTGCCGAAAGCGAAAACAGGTGCTTTTGAGGATGGAGTCCGCAGGAAAGCAGAGAGGGCCAAATTGTCTTTGGCATTTAAAGAGGTTCCAGGAGGCAGTGAGGACCAGCATTACTTTTCCCCGCTGGCACCTTTGCTGCGGCAGCAAAAGCTGGACGTTTGTCTTTTTTGCTCCGGAGGCTGCCGAAAGCGAAAACAGCTGCTTTTGAGGATGGAGTCCACAGGAAAGCAGAGAGGGCCAAATTGTCTGTGGCATTTGAAAGGGTTCCAGGAGGCAGTGAGAACCAGCATTCCTTTTCCCCGCTGGCACCTTTGCTGTGGCAGCAAAAGCTGGACGTTTGTCTTTTTTGCTCCGGAGGCTGCCGAAAGCGAAAACAGGTGCTTTTGAGGATGGAGTCCGCAGGAAAGCAGAGAGGGCCAAATTGTCTTTGGCATTTAAAGAGGTTCCAGGAGGCAGTGAGGACCAGCATTACTTTTCCCCGCTGGCACCTTTGCTGTGGCAGCAAAAGCTGGACGTTTGTCTTTTTACCACCGGAGGGCGCCGAAAGTGAAAAAAGGTGCTTTTGAGGATGGAGTCCGCAGGAAAGCAGAGAGGGCCAAATTGTCTGAGGCATTTGAAAGGGTTCCAGGAGGCAGTGAGAACCAGCATTACTTTTCCCCGCTGGCACCTTTGCTGTGGCAGCAAAAGCTGGACGTTTGTCTTTTTTGCTCCGGAGGTTGCCAAAAGCGAAAACAGGTGCTTTTGAGGATGGAGTCCGCAGGAAAGCAGAGAGGGCCAAATTGTCTGTGGCATTTGAAAGGGTTCCAGGAGGCAGTGAGAACCAGCATTACTTTTCCCCGCTGGCACCTTTGCTGTGGCAGCAAAAGCTGGACGTTTGTCTTTTTTGCTCCGGAGGCTGCCGAAAGCGAAAACAGCTGCTTTTGAGGATGGAGTCCGCAGGAAAGCAGAGAGGGACAAATTGTCCGTGGCACTTGAAGGAGTTCCAGGAGGCAGTGAGAACCAGCATTACTTTTCCCCGCTGGCACCTTTGCTGTGGCAGCAAAAGCTGGACGTTTGTCTTATTTGCTCCGGAGGCTGCCGAAAGCGAAAACAGGTGCTTTTGAGGATGGAGTCCGCAGGAAAGCAGAGAGGGCCAAATTGTCTGTGGCATTTGAAAGGGTTCCAGGAGGCAGTGAGAACCAGCATTACTTTTCCCCGCTGGCATCTTTGCTGTGGCAGCAAAAGCTGGACGTTTGTCTTTTTTGCTCCGGAGGGCGCCGAAAGCGAAAATAGGTGCTTTTGAGGATGGAGTCCGCAGGAAAGCAGAGAGGGTTAAATTGTCTGTGGCATTTGAAAGGGTTCCAGGAGGCAGTGAGAACCAGCATTACTTTTCCCCACTGGTACCTTTGCTGTGGCTGCAAAAGCTGGACGTTTGTCTTTTTTGCTCCGGAGGTTGCCGAAAGCGAAAACAGGTGCTTTTGAGGATGGAGTCCGCAGGAAAGCAGAGAGAGCCAAATTGTCCGTGGCATTTGAAGGATTTCCAGGAGGCAGTGAGAACCAGAATTACTTTTCCCCGCTGGTACCTTTGCTGTGGCAGCAAAAGCTGGACGTTTGTCTTTTTTGCTCCGGAGGGCGCCGAAAGCGAAAATAGGTTCTTTTGAGGATGGAGTCCGCAGGAAAGCAGAGAGGGCCAAATTGTCTGTGGCATTTGAAAGGGTTCCAGGAGGCAGTGAGAACCAGAATTACTTTTCCCCGCTGGCACCTTTGCTGTGGAAGCAAAAGCTGGACGTTTGTCTTTTTTGCTCCAGAGGTTGCCGAAAGCGAAAATAGGTGCTTTTGAGGATGGAGTCCGCAGGAAAGCAGAGAGGGCCAAATTGTCTGTGGCATTTGAAAGGGTTCCAGGAGGCAGTGAGAACCAGCATTACTTTTCCCCGCTGGTACCTTTGCTGTGGCAGCAAAAGCTGGACGTTTGTCTTTTTTGCTCCGGAGGCTGCCGAAAGCGAAAAAAGGTGCTTTTGAGGATGGAGTCCGCAGGAAAGCAGAGAGGGCCAAATTGTCTGTGGCATTTGAAAGGGTTCCAGGAGGCAGTGAGAACCAGAATTACTTTTCCCCGCTGGCACCTTTGCTGTGGCAGCAAAAGCTGGACGTTTGTCTTTTTTGCTCCGGAGGCTGCCGAAAGCGAAAACAGGTGCTTTTGAGGATGGAGTCCGCAGGAAAGCAGAGAGGGCCAAATTGTCTGTGGCATTTGAAAGGGTTCCAGGAGGCAGTGAGAACCAGCATTACTTTTCCCTGCTGGCACTTTGCTGTGGCAGCAAAAGCTGGACGTTTGTCTTTTTTGCTCCGGAGGCTGCCGAAAGCGAAAACAGGTGCTTTTGAGGATGGAGTCCGCAGGAAAGCAGAGAGGGCCAAATTGTCTTTGGCATTTAAAGAGGTTCCAGGAGGCAGTGAGGACCAGCATTACTTTTCCCCGCTGGTACCTTTGCTGTGGCAGCAAAAGCTGGACGTTTGTCTTTTTTGCTCCGGAGGGCGCCGAAAGCAAAAATAGGTTCTTTTGAGGATGGAGTCCGCAGGAAAGCAGAGAGGGCCAAATTGTCTGTGGCATTTGAAAGGGTTCCAGGAGGCAGTGAGAACCAGCATTACTTTTCCCCGCTGGCACCTTTGGTGTGGCAGCAAAAGCTGGACGTTTGTCTTTTTTGCTCCGGAGGTTGCCGAAAGCGAAAAAAGGTGCTTTTGAGGATGGAGTCCGCAGGAAAGCAGAGAGGGCCAAATTGTCTGAGGCATTTGAAGAGGTTCCAGGAGGCAGTGAGAACCAGCATTACTTTTCCCCGCTGGCACCTTTGCTGTGGCTGCAAAAGCTGGACGTTTGTCTTTTTACCACCGGAGGGCGCCGAAAGTGAAAAAAGGCGCTTTTGAGGATGGAGTCCGCAGGAAAGCAGAGAGGGCCAAATTGTCTGAGGCATTTGAAAGGGTTCCAGGAGGCAGTGAGAACCAGCATTACTTTTCCCCGCTGGCACCTTTGCTGTGGCAGCAAAAGCTGGACGTTTGTCTTTTTTGCTCCGGAGGCTGCCGAAAGCGAAAACAGCTGCTTTTGAGGATGGAGTCCGCAGGAAAGCAGAGAGGGACAAATTGTCCGTGGCACTTGAAGGAGTTCCAGGAGGCAGTGACAACCAGCATTACTTTTCCCCGCTGGCACCTTTGCTGTGGCAGCAAAAGCTGGACGTTTGTCTTATTTGCTCCGGAGGCTGCCGAAAGCGAAAACAGGTGCTTTTGAGGATGGAGTCCGCAGGAAAGCAGAGAGGGCCAAATTGTCTGTGGCATTTGAAAGGGTTCCAGGAGGCAGTGAGAACCAGCATTACTTTTCCCCGCTGGCATCTTTGCTGTGGCAGCAAAAGCTGGACGTTTGTCTTTTTTGCTCCGGAGGGCGCCGAAAGCGAAAATAGGTGCTTTTGAGGATGGAGTCCGCAGGAAAGCAGAGAGGGTTAAATTGTCTGTGGCATTTGAAAGGGTTCCAGGAGGCAGTGAGAACCAGCATTACTTTTCCCCGCTGGTACCTTTGCTGTGGCTGCAAAAGCTGGACGTTTGTCTTTTTTGCTCCGGAGGTTGCCGAAAGCGAAAACAGGTGCTTTTGAGGATGGAGTCCGCAGGAAAGCAGAGAGAGCCAAATTGTCCGTGGCATTTGAAGGATTTCCAGGAGGCAGTGAGAACCAGCATTACTTTTCCCCGCTGGTACCTTTGCTGTGGCAGCAAAAGCTGGACGTTTGTCTTTTTTGCTCCGGAGGGCGCCGAAAGCGAAAATAGGTTCTTTTGAGGATGGAGTCCGCAGGAAAGCAGAGAGGGCCAAATTGTCTGGGGCATTTGAAAGGGTTCCAGGAGGCAGTGAGAACCAGAATTACTTTTCCCCGCTGGCACCTTTGCTGTGGAAGCAAAAGCTGGACGTTTGTCTTTTTTGCTCCGGAGGTTGCCGAAAGCGAAAACAGGTGCTTTTGAGGATGGAGTCCGCAGGAAAGCAGAGAGGGCCAAATTGTCTGTGGCATTTGAAGAGGTTCCAGGAGGCAGTGAGAACCAGCATTACTTTTCCCCGCTGGCATCTTTGCTGTGGCAGCAAAAGCTGGACGTTTGTCTTTTTTGCTCCGGAGGGCGCCGAAAGCGAAAATAGGTGCTTTTGAGGATGGAGTCCGCAGGAAAGCAGAGAGGGTTAAATTGTCTGTGGCATTTGAAAGGGTTCCAGGAGGCAGTGAGAACCAGCATTACTTTTCCCCGCTGGTACCTTTGCTGTGGCTGCAAAAGCTGGACGTTTGTCTTTTTTGCTCCGGAGGTTGCCGAAAGCGAAAACAGGTGCTTTTGAGGATGGAGTCCGCAGGAAAGCAGAGAGAGCCAAATTGTCCGTGGCATTTGAAGGATTTCCAGGAGGCAGTGAGAACCAGCATTACTTTTCCCCGCTGGTACCTTTGCTGTGGCAGCAAAAGCTGGACGTTTGTCTTTTTTGCTCCGGAGGGCGCCGAAAGCGAAAATAGGTTCTTTTGAGGATGGAGTCCGCAGGAAAGCAGAGAGGGCCAAATTGTCTGGGGCATTTGAAAGGGTTCCAGGAGGCAGTGAGAACCAGAATTACTTTTCCCCGCTGGCACCTTTGCTGTGGAAGCAAAAGCTGGACGTTTGTCTTTTTTGCTCCGGAGGTTGCCGAAAGCGAAAATAGGTGCTTTTGAGGATGGAGTCCGCAGGAAAGCAGAGAGGGCCAAATTGTCTGTGGCATTTGAAAGGGTTCCAGGAGGCAGTGAGAACCAGCATTACTTTTCCCCGCTGGTACCTTTGCTGTGGCAGCAAAAGCTGGACGTTTGTCTTTTTTGCTCCGGAGGCTGCCGAAAGCGAAAATAGGTTCTTTTGAGGATGGAGTCCGCAGGAAAGCAGAGAGGGCCAAATTGTCTGTGGCATTTGAAAGGGTTCCAGGAGGCAGTGAGAACCAGAATTACTTTTCCCCGCTGGCACCTTTGCTGTGGCAGCAAAAGCTGGACGTTTGTCTTTTTTGCTCCGGAGGCTGCCGAAAGCGAAAACAGGTGCTTTTGAGGATGGCGTCCGCAGGAAAGCAGAGAGGGCCAAATTGTCTGTGGCATTTGAAAGGGTTCCAGGAGGCAGTGAGAACCAGCATTACTTTTCCCTGCTGGCACTTTGCTGTGGCAGCAAAAGCTGGACGTTTGTCTTTTTTGCTCCGGAGGCTGCCGAAAGCGAAAACAGGTGCTTTTGAGGATGGAGTCCGCAGGAAAGCAGAGAGAGCCAAATTGTCCGTGGCATTTGAAGGATTTCCAGGAGGCAGTGAGAACCAGCATTACTTTTCCCCGCTGGCACCTTTGCTGTGGCAGCAAAAGCTGGACGTTTGTCTTTTTTGCTCCAGAGGTTGCCGAAAGCGAAAAAAGGTTCTTTTGAGGATGGAGTCCGCAGGAAAGCAGAGAGGGCCAAATTGTCTGTGGCATTTGAAAGGGTTCCAGGAGGCAGTGAGAACCAGCATTACTTTTCCCCGCTGGCACCTTTGCTGTGGCAGCAAAAGCTGGACGTTTGTCTTTTTTGCTCCGGAGGTTGCCGAAAGCGAAAAAAGGTGCTTTTGAGGATGGAGTCCGCAGGAAAGCAGAGAGGGCCAAATTGTCTGAGGCATTTGAAGAGGTTCCAGGAGGCAGTGAGAACCAGCATTACTTTTCCCCGCTGGCACCTTTGCTGTGGCAGCAAAAGCTGGACGTTTGTCTTTTTTGCTCCGGAGGCTGCCGAAAGCGAAAACAGCTGCTTTTGAGGATGGAGTCCGCAGGAAAGCAGAGAGGGCCAAATTGTCTGAGGCATTTGAAGAGGTTCCAGGAGGCAGTGAGAACCAGCATTACTTTTCCCCGCTGGCACCTTTGCTGTGGCAGCAAAAGCTGGACGTTTGTCTTTTTTGCTCCGGAGGCTGCCGAAAGCGAAAACAGGTGCTTTTGAGGATGGAGTCCACAGGAAAGCAGAGAGGGCCAAATTGTCTGTGGCATTTGAAAGGGTTCCAGGAGGCAGTGAGAACCAGCATTACTTTTCCCCGCTGGCACCTTTGCTGTGGCAGCAAAAGCTGGACGTTTGTCTTTTTTGCTCCGGAGGCTGCCAAAAGCGAAAACAGCTGCTTTTGAGGATGGAGTCCGCAGGAAAGCAGAGAGGGCCAAATTGTCTGAGGCATTTGAAGAGGTTCCAGGAGGCAGTGAGAACCAGCATTACTTTTCCCCGCTGGCACCTTTGCTGTGGCAGCAAAAGCTGGACGTTTGTCTTTTTTGCTCCGGAGGCTGCCGAAAGCGAAAACAGGTGCTTTTGAGGATGGAGTCCGCAGGAAAGCAGAGAGGGCCAAATTGTCTGAGGCATTTGAAGAGGTTCTAGGAGGCAGTGAGAACCAGCATTACTTTTCCCCGCTGGTACCTTTGCTGTGGCAGCAAAAGCTGGACGTTTGTCTTTTTTGCTCCGGAGGGCGCAGAAAGCAAAAATAGGTTCTTTTGAGGATGGAGTCCGCAGGAAAGCAGAGAGGGCCAAATTGTCTGTGGCATTTGAAAGGGTTCCAGGAGGCAGTGAGAACCAGCATTACTTTTCCCCGCTGGCACCTTTGCTGTGGCAGCAAAAGCTGGACGTTTGTCTTTTTTGCTCCGGAGGTTGCCGAAAGCGAAAAAAGGTGCTTTTGAGGATGGAGTCCGCAGGAAAGCAGAGAGGGCCAAATTGTCTGAGGCATTTGAAGAGGTTCCAGGAGGCAGTGAGAACCAGCATTACTTTTCCCCGCTGGCACCTTTGCTGTGGCAGCAAAAGCTGGACGTTTGTCTTTTTTGCTCCGGAGGCTGCCGAAAGCGAAAACAGGTGCTTTTGAGGATGGAGTCCACAGGAAAGCAGAGAGGGCCAAATTGTCTGTGGCATTTGAAAGGGTTCCAGGAGGCAGTGAGAACCAGCATTACTTTTCCCCGCTGGCACCTTTGCTGTGGCAGCAAAAGCTGGACGTTTGTCTTTTTTGCTCCGGAGGCTGCCAAAAGCGAAAACAGCTGCTTTTGAGGATGGAGTCCGCAGGAAAGCAGAGAGGGCCAAATTGTCTGTGGCATTTGAAGAGGTTCCAGGAGGCAGTGAGAACCAGCATTACTTTTCCCCGCTGGCACCTTTGCTGTGGCAGCAAAAGCTGGACGTTTGTCTTTTTTGCTCCGGAGGCTGCCGAAAGCGAAAACAGGTGCTTTTGAGGATGGAGTCCGCAGGAAAGCAGAGAGGGCCAAATTGTCTGAGGCATTTGAAGAGGTTCTAGGAGGCAGTGAGAACCAGCATTACTTTTCCCCGCTGGCACCTTTGCTGTGGCAGCAAAAGCTGGACGTTTGTCTTTTTTGCTCCGGAGGCTGCCGAAAGCGAAAACAGGTGCTTTTGAGGATGGAGTCCACAGGAAAGCAGAGAGGGCCAAATTGTCTGTGGCATTTGAAAGGGTTCCAGGAGGCAGTGAGAACCAGCATTCCTTTTCCCCGCTGGCACCTTTGCTGTGGCAGCAAAAGCTGGACGTTTGTCTTTTTTGCTCCGGAGGCTGCCGAAAGCGAAAACAGGTGCTTTTGAGGATGGAGTCCGCAGGAAAGCAGAGAGGGCCAAATTGTCTTTGGCATTTAAAGAGGTTCCAGGAGGCAGTGAGGACCAGCATTACTTTTCCCCGCTGGCACCTTTGCTGCGGCAGCAAAAGCTGGACGTTTGTCTTTTTACCACCGGAGGGCGCCGAAAGTGAAAAAAGGTGCTTTTGAGTATGGAGTCCGCAGGAAAGCAGAGAGGGCCAAATTGTCTGTGGCATTTGAAAGGGTTCCAGGAGGCAGTGAGAACCAGCATTACTTTTCCCCGCTGGCACCTTTGCTGTGGCAGCAAAAGCTGGACGTTTGTCTTTTTTGCTCCGGAGGCTGCCGAAAGCGAAAACAGGTGCTTTTGAGGATGGAGTCCGCAGGAAAGCAGAGAGGGCCAAATTGTCTGAGGCATTTGAAGAGGTTCTAGGAGGCAGTGAGAACCAGCATTACTTTTCCCCGCTGGCACCTTTGCTGTGGCAGCAAAAGCTGGACGTTTGTCTTTTTTGCTCCGGAGGCTGCCGAAAGCGAAAACAGGTGCTTTTGAGGATGGAGTCCACAGGAAAGCAGAGAGGGCCAAATTGTCTGTGGCATTTGAAAGGGTTCCAGGAGGCAGTGAGAACCAGCATTCCTTTTCCCCGCTGGCACCTTTGCTGTGGCAGCAAAAGCTGGACGTTTGTCTTTTTTGCTCCGGAGGCTGCCGAAAGCGAAAACAGGTGCTTTTGAGGATGGAGTCCGCAGGAAAGCAGAGAGGGCCAAATTGTCTTTGGCATTTAAAGAGGTTCCAGGAGGCAGTGAGGACCAGCATTACTTTTCCCCGCTGGCACCTTTGCTGCGGCAGCAAAAGCTGGACGTTTGTCTTTTTACCACCGGAGGGCGCCGAAAGTGAAAAAAGGTGCTTTTGAGTATGGAGTCCGCAGGAAAGCAGAGAGGGCCAAATTGTCTGTGGCATTTGAAAGGGTTCCAGGAGGCAGTGAGAACCAGCATTACTTTTCCCCGCTGGCACCTTTGCTGTGGCAGCAAAAGCTGGACGTTTGTCTTTTTTGCTCCGGAGGTTGCCAAAAGCGAAAACAGGTGCTTTTGAGGATGGAGTCCGCAGGAAAGCAGAGAGGGACAAATTGTCTGTGGCATTTGAAAGGGTTCCAGGAGGCAGTGAGAACCAGCATTACTTTTCCCCGCTGGCACCTTTGCTGTGGCAGCAAAAGCTGGACGTTTGTCTTTTTTGCTCCGGAGGCTGCCGAAAGCGAAAACAGCTGCTTTTGAGGATGGAGTCCGCAGGAAAGCAGAGAGGGACAAATTGTCCGTGGCACTTGAAGGAGTTCCAGGAGGCAGTGAGAACCAGCATTACTTTTCCCCGCTGGCACCTTTGCTGTGGCAGCAAAAGCTGGACGTTTGTCTTTTTTGCTCCGGAGGGCGCCGAAAGCGAAAATAGGTTCTTTTGAGGATGGAGTCCGCAGGAAAGCAGAGAGGGCCAAATTGTCTGTGGCATTTGAAAGGGTTCCAGGAGGCAGTGAGAACCAGAATTACTTTTCCCCGCTGGCACCTTTGCTGTGGAAGCAAAAGCTGGACGTTTGTCTTTTTTGCTCCGGAGGTTGCGGAAAGCGAAAACAGGTGCTTTTGAGGATGGAGTCCGCAGGAAAGCAGAGAGGGCCAAATTGTCTGTGGCATTTGAAAGGGTTCCAGGAGGCAGTGAGAACCAGCATTACTTTTCCCCGCTGGTACCTTTGCTGTGGCAGCAAAAGCTGGACGTTTGTCTTTTTTGCTCCGGAGGCTGCCGAAAGCGAAAACAGGTGCTTTTGAGGATGGAGTCCGCAGGAAAGCAGAGAGGGCCAAATTGTCTTTGGCATTTAAAGAGGTTCCAGGAGGCAGTGAGGACCAGCATTACTTTTCCCCGCTGGCACCTTTGCTGCGGCAGCAAAAGCTGGACGTTTGTCTTTTTACCACCGGATGGCGCCGAAAGTAGAAAAAAGGCGCTTTTGAGGATAGAGTCCGCAGGAAAGCAGAGAGGGCCAAATTGTCTGGGGCATTTGAAAGGGTTCCAGGAGGCAGTGAGAACCAGCATTACTTTTCCCCGCTGGCACCTTTGCTGTGGCAGCAAAAGCTGGACGTTTGTCTTTTTTGCTCCGGAGGCTGCCGAAAGCGAAAATAGGTTCTTTTGAGGATGGAGTCCGCAGGAAAGCAGAGAGGGCCAAATTGTCTGTGGCATTTGAAAGGGTTCCAGGAGGCAGTGAGAACCAGCATTACTTTTCCCCGCTGGCACCTTTGCTGTGGCAGCAAAAGCTGGACGTTTGTCTTTTTTGCTCCGGAGGCTGCCGAAAGCGAAAATAGGTTCTTTTGAGGATGGAGTCCGCAGGAAAGCAGAGAGGGCCAAATTGTCTGGGGCATTTGAAAGGGTTCCAGGAGGCAGTGAGAACCAGCATTACTTTTCCCCGCTGGCACCTTTGCTGTGGCAGCAAAAGCTGGACGTTTGTCTTTTTTGCTCCGGAGGCTGCCGAAAGCGAAAACAGGTGCTTTTGAGGATGGAGTCCGCAGGAAAGCAGAGAGGGCCAAATTGTCTTTGGCATTTAAAGAGGTTCCAGGAGGCAGTGAGGACCAGCATTACTTTTCCCCGCTGGCACCTTTGCTGCGGCAGCAAAAGCTGGACGTTTGTCTTTTTACCACCAGAGGGCGCCGAAAGTGAAAAAAGGCGCTTTTGAGGATAGAGTCCGCAGGAAAGCAGAGAGGGCCAAATTGTCTGTGGCATTTGAAAGGGTTCCAGGAGGCAGTGAGAACCAGCATTACTTTTCCCCGCTGGCACCTTTGCTGTGGCAGCAAAAGCTGGACGTTTGTCTTTTTTGCTCCGGAGGCTGCCGAAAGCGAAAACAGGTGCTTTTGAGGATGGAGTGCGCAGGAAAGCAGAGAGGGCCAAATTGTCTGTGACATTTGAAAGGGTTCCAGGAGGCAGTGAGAACCAGCATTACTTTTCCCCGCTGGCACCTTTGCTGTGGCAGCAAAAGCTGGACGTTTGTCTTTTTTGCTCCGGAGGCTGCCGAAAGCGAAAACAGGTGCTTTTGAGGATGGAGTCCGCCGGAAAGCAGAGAGGGCAAAATTGTCTGTGGCATTTGAAAGGGTTCCAGGAGGCAGTGAGAACCAGCATTACTTTTCCCCGCTGGCACCTTTGCTGTGGCAGCAAAAGCTGGACGTTTGTCTTTTTTGCTCCGGAGGCTGCCGAAAGCGAAAACAGCTGCTTTTGAGGATGGAGTCCGCAGGAAAGCAGAGAGGGACAAATTGTCCGTGGCACTTGAAGGAGTTCCAGGAGGCAGTGAGAACCAGCATTACTTTTCCCCGCTGGCACCTTTGCTGTGGCAGCAAAAGCTGGACGTTTGTCTTATTTGCTCCGGAGGCTGCCGAAAGCGAAAACAGGTGCTTTTGAGGATGGAGTCCGCAGGAAAGCAGAGAGGGCCAAATTGTCTGTGGCATTTGAAAGGGTTCCAGGAGGCAGTGAGAACCAGCATTACTTTTCCCCGCTGGCATCTTTGCTGTGGCAGCAAAAGCTGGACGTTTGTCTTTTTTGCTCCGGAGGGCGCCGAAAGCGAAAATAGGTGCTTTTGAGGATGGAGTCCGCAGGAAAGCAGAGAGGGTTAAATTGTCTGTGGCATTTGAAAGGGTTCCAGGAGGCAGTGAGAACCAGCATTACTTTTCCCCGCTGGTACCTTTGCTGTGGCTGCAAAAGCTGGACGTTTGTCTTTTTTGCTCCGGAGGTTGCCGAAAGCGAAAACAGGTGCTTTTGAGGATGGAGTCCGCAGGAAAGCAGAGAGAGCCAAATTGTCCGTGGCATTTGAAGGATTTCCAGGAGGCAGTGAGAACCAGAATTACTTTTCCCCGCTGGTACCTTTGCTGTGGCAGCAAAAGCTGGACGTTTGTCTTTTTTGCTCCGGAGGGCGCCGAAAGCGAAAATAGGTTCTTTTGAGGATGGAGTCCGCAGGAAAGCAGAGAGGGCCAAATTGTCTGTGGCATTTGAAAGGGTTCCAGGAGGCAGTGAGAACCAGCATTACTTTTCCCCGCTGGCACCTTTGCTGTGGAAGCAAAAGCTGGACGTTTGTCTTTTTTGCTCCGGAGGTTGCCGAAAGCGAAAATAGGTGCTTTTGAGGATGGAGTCCGCAGGAAAGCAGAGAGGGCCAAATTGTCTGTGGCATTTGAAAGGGTTCCAGGAGGCAGTGAGAACCAGCATTACTTTTCCCCGCTGGTACCTTTGCTGTGGCAGCAAAAGCTGGACGTTTGTCTTTTTTGCTCCGGAGGCTGCCGAAAGCGAAAATAGGTTCTTTTGAGGATGGAGTCCGCAGGAAAGCAGAGAGGGCCAAATTGTCTGTGGCATTTGAAAGGGTTCCAGGAGGCAGTGAGAACCAGAATTACTTTTCCCCGCTGGCACCTTTGCTGTGGCAGCAAAAGCTGGACGTTTGTCTTTTTTGCTCCGGAGGCTGCCGAAAGCGAAAACAGGTGCTTTTGAGGATGGAGTCCGCAGGAAAGCAGAGAGGGCCAAATTGTCTGTGGCATTTGAAAGGGTTCCAGGAGGCAGTGAGAACCAGCATTACTTTTCCCTGCTGGCACTTTGCTGTGGCAGCAAAAGCTGGACGTTTGTCTTTTTTGCTCCGGAGGCTGCCGAAAGCGAAAACAGGTGCTTTTGAGGATGGAGTCCGCAGGAAAGCAGAGAGGGCCAAATTGTCTTTGGCATTTAAAGAGGTTCCAGGAGGCAGTGAGGACCAGCATTACTTTTCCCCGCTGGTACCTTTGCTGTGGCAGCAAAAGCTGGACGTTTGTCTTTTTTGCTCCGGAGGGCGCCGAAAGCAAAAATAGGTTCTTTTGAGGATGGAGTCCGCAGGAAAGCAGAGAGGGCCAAATTGTCTGTGGCATTTGAAAGGGTTCCAGGAGGCAGTGAGAACCAGCATTACTTTTCCCCGCTGGCACCTTTGGTGTGGCAGCAAAAGCTGGACGTTTGTCTTTTTTGCTCCGGAGGTTGCCGAAAGCGAAAAAAGGTGCTTTTGAGGATGGAGTCCGCAGGAAAGCAGAGAGGGCCAAATTGTCTGAGGCATTTGAAGAGGTTCCAGGAGGCAGTGAGAACCAGCATTACTTTTCCCCGCTGGCACCTTTGCTGTGGCTGCAAAAGCTGGACGTTTGTCTTTTTTGCTCCGGAGGTTGCCGAAAGCGAAAACAGGTGCTTTTGAGGATGGAGTCCGCAGGAAAGCAGAGAGAGCCAAATTGTCCGTGGCATTTGAAAGGGTTCCAGGAGGCAGTGAGAACCAGAATTACTTTTCCCCGCTGGCACCTTTGCTGTGGCAGCAAAAGCTGGACGTTTGTCTTTTTTGCTCCGGAGGCTGCCGAAAGCGAAAACAGGTGCTTTTGAGGATGGCGTCCGCAGGAAAGCAGAGAGGGCCAAATTGTCTGGGGCATTTGAAAGGGTTCCAGGAGGCAGTGAGAACCAGCATTACTTTTCCCCGCTGGCACCTTTGCTGTGGCAGCAAAAGCTGGACGTTTGTCTTTTTTGCTCCGGAGGCTGCCGAAAGCGAAAACAGGTGCTTTTGATGATGGAGTCCGCAGGAAAGCAGAGAGGGCCAAATTGTCTTTGGCATTTAAAGAGGTTCCAGGAGGCAGTGAGGACTAGCATTACTTTTTCCCGCTGGCACCTTTGCTGCGGCAGCAAAAGCTGGACGTTTGTCTTTTTTGCTCCGGAGGTTGCCGAAAGCGAAAACAGGTGCTTTTGAGGATGGAGTCCGCAGGAAAGCAGAGAGGGCCAAATTGTCTGTGGCATTTGAAAGGGTTCCAGGAGGCAGTGAGAACCAGCATTACTTTTCCCCGCTGGCACTTTGCTGTGGCAGCAAAAGCTGGACGTTTTTCTTTTTTGCTCCGGAGGCTGCCAAAAGCGAAAACAGCTGCTTTTGAGGATGGAGTCCGCAGGAAAGCAGAGAGGGCCAAATTGTCTGAGGCATTTGAAGAGGTTCCAGGAGGCAGTGAGAACCAGCATTACTTTTCCCCGCTGGCACCTTTGCTGTGGCAGCAAAAGCTGGACGTTTGTCTTTTTTGCTCCGGAGGCTGCCGAAAGCGAAAACAGGTGCTTTTGAGGATGGAGTCCGCAGGAAAGCAGAGAGGGCCAAATTGTCTGAGGCATTTGAAGAGGTTCTAGGAGGCAGTGAGAACCAGCATTACTTTTCCCCGCTGGCACCTTTGCTGTGGCAGCAAAAGCTGGACGTTTGTCTTTTTTGCTCCGGAGGCTGCCGAAAGCGAAAACAGGTGCTTTTGAGGATGGAGTCCACAGGAAAGCAGAGAGGGCCAAATTGTCTGTGGCATTTGAAAGGGTTCCAGGAGGCAGTGAGAACCAGCATTCCTTTTCCCCGCTGGCACCTTTGCTGTGGCAGCAAAAGCTGGACGTTTGTCTTTTTTGCTCCGGAGGCTGCCGAAAGCGAAAACAGGTGCTTTTGAGGATGGAGTCCGCAGGAAAGCAGAGAGGGCCAAATTGTCTTTGGCATTTAAAGAGGTTCCAGGAGGCAGTGAGAACCAGCATTACTTTTCCCCGCTGGCACCTTTGCTGTGGCAGCAAAAGCTGGACGTTTGTCTTTTTACCACCGGAGGGCGCCGAAAGTGAAAAAAGGCGCTTTTGAGGATGGAGTCCGCAGGAAAGCAGAGAGGGCCAAATTGTCTGAGGCATTTGAAAGGGTTCCAGGAGGCAGTGAGAACCAGCATTACTTTTCCCCGCTGGCACCTTTGCTGTGGCAGCAAAAGCTGGACGTTTGTCTTTTTTGCTCCGGAGGCTGCCGAAAGCGAAAACAGCTGCTTTTGAGGATGGAGTCCGCAGGAAAGCAGAGAGGGACAAATTGTCCGTGGCACTTGAAGGAGTTCCAGGAGGCAGTGACAACCAGCATTACTTTTCCCCGCTGGCACCTTTGCTGTGGCAGCAAAAGCTGGACGTTTGTCTTATTTGCTCCGGAGGCTGCCGAAAGCGAAAACAGGTGCTTTTGAGGATGGAGTCCGCAGGAAAGCAGAGAGGGCCAAATTGTCTGTGGCATTTGAAAGGGTTCCAGGAGGCAGTGAGAACCAGCATTACTTTTCCCCGCTGGCATCTTTGCTGTGGCAGCAAAAGCTGGACGTTTGTCTTTTTTGCTCCGGAGAGCGCCGAAAGCGAAAATAGGTGCTTTTGAGGATGGAGTCCGCAGGAAAGCAGAGAGGGTTAAATTGTCTGTGGCATTTGAAAGGGTTCCAGGAGGCAGTGAGAACCAGCATTACTTTTCCCCGCTGGTACCTTTGCTGTGGCTGCAAAAGCTGGACGTTTGTCTTTTTTGCTCCGGAGGTTGCCGAAAGCGAAAACAGGTGCTTTTGAGGATGGAGTCCGCAGGAAAGCAGAGAGAGCCAAATTGTCCGTGGCATTTGAAGGATTTCCAGGAGGCAGTGAGAACCAGCATTACTTTTCCCCGCTGGTACCTTTGCTGTGGCAGCAAAAGCTGGACGTTTGTCTTTTTTGCTCCGGAGGGCGCCGAAAGCGAAAATAGGTTCTTTTGAGGATGGAGTCCGCAGGAAAGCAGAGAGGGCCAAATTGTCTGGGGCATTTGAAAGGGTTCCAGGAGGCAGTGAGAACCAGAATTACTTTTCCCCGCTGGCACCTTTGCTGTGGAAGCAAAAGCTGGACGTTTGTCTTTTTTGCTCCGGAGGTTGCCGAAAGCGAAAACAGGTGCTTTTGAGGATGGAGTCCGCAGGAAAGCAGAGAGGGCCAAATTGTCTGTGGCATTTGAAGAGGTTCCAGGAGGCAGTGAGAACCAGCATTACTTTTCCCCGCTGGCATCTTTGCTGTGGCAGCAAAAGCTGGACGTTTGTCTTTTTTGCTCCGGAGGGCGCCGAAAGCGAAAATAGGTGCTTTTGAGGATGGAGTCCGCAGGAAAGCAGAGAGGGTTAAATTGTCTGTGGCATTTGAAAGGGTTCCAGGAGGCAGTGAGAACCAGCATTACTTTTCCCCGCTGGTACCTTTGCTGTGGCTGCAAAAGCTGGACGTTTGTCTTTTTTGCTCCGGAGGTTGCCGAAAGCGAAAACAGGTGCTTTTGAGGATGGAGTCCGCAGGAAAGCAGAGAGAGCCAAATTGTCCGTGGCATTTGAAGGATTTCCAGGAGGCAGTGAGAACCAGCATTACTTTTCCCCGCTGGTACCTTTGCTGTGGCAGCAAAAGCTGGACGTTTGTCTTTTTTGCTCCGGAGGGCGCCGAAAGCGAAAATAGGTTCTTTTGAGGATGGAGTCCGCAGGAAAGCAGAGAGGGCCAAATTGTCTGGGGCATTTGAAAGGGTTCCAGGAGGCAGTGAGAACCAGAATTACTTTTCCCCGCTGGCACCTTTGCTGTGGAAGCAAAAGCTGGACGTTTGTCTTTTTTGCTCCGGAGGTTGCCGAAAGCGAAAATAGGTGCTTTTGAGGATGGAGTCCGCAGGAAAGCAGAGAGGGCCAAATTGTCTGTGGCATTTGAAAGGGTTCCAGGAGGCAGTGAGAACCAGCATTACTTTTCCCCGCTGGTACCTTTGCTGTGGCAGCAAAAGCTGGACGTTTGTCTTTTTTGCTCCGGAGGCTGCCGAAAGCGAAAATAGGTTCTTTTGAGGATGGAGTCCGCAGGAAAGCAGAGAGGGCCAAATTGTCTGTGGCATTTGAAAGGGTTCCAGGAGGCAGTGAGAACCAGAATTACTTTTCCCCGCTGGCACCTTTGCTGTGGCAGCAAAAGCTGGACGTTTGTCTTTTTTGCTCCGGAGGCTGCCGAAAGCGAAAACAGGTGCTTTTGAGGATGGCGTCCGCAGGAAAGCAGAGAGGGCCAAATTGTCTGTGGCATTTGAAAGGGTTCCAGGAGGCAGTGAGAACCAGCATTACTTTTCCCTGCTGGCACTTTGCTGTGGCAGCAAAAGCTGGACGTTTGTCTTTTTTGCTCCGGAGGCTGCCGAAAGCGAAAACAGGTGCTTTTGAGGATGGAGTCCGCAGGAAAGCAGAGAGAGCCAAATTGTCCGTGGCATTTGAAGGATTTCCAGGAGGCAGTGAGAACCAGCATTACTTTTCCCCGCTGGCACCTTTGCTGTGGCAGCAAAAGCTGGACGTTTGTCTTTTTTGCTCCGGAGGGCGCCGAAAGCAAAAATAGGTTCTTTTGAGGATGGAGTCCGCAGGAAAGCAGAGAGGGCCAAATTGTCTGTGGCATTTGAAAGGGTTCCAGGAGGCAGTGAGAACCAGCATTACTTTTCCCCGCTGGCACCTTTGCTGTGGCAGCAAAAGCTGGACGTTTGTCTTTTTTGCTCCGGAGGTTGCCGAAAGCGAAAAAAGGTGCTTTTGAGGATGGAGTCCGCAGGAAAGCAGAGAGGGCCAAATTGTCTGAGGCATTTGAAGAGGTTCCAGGAGGCAGTGAGAACCAGCATTACTTTTCCCCGCTGGCACCTTTGCTGTGGCAGCAAAAGCTGGACGTTTGTCTTTTTTGCTCCGGAGGCTGCCGAAAGCGAAAACAGCTGCTTTTGAGGATGGAGTCCGCAGGAAAGCAGAGAGGGCCAAATTGTCTGAGGCATTTGAAGAGGTTCCAGGAGGCAGTGAGAACCAGCATTACTTTTCCCCGCTGGCACCTTTGCTGTGGCAGCAAAAGCTGGACGTTTGTCTTTTTTGCTCCGGAGGCTGCCGAAAGCGAAAACAGGTGCTTTTGAGGATGGAGTCCACAGGAAAGCAGAGAGGGCCAAATTGTCTGTGGCATTTGAAAGGGTTCCAGGAGGCAGTGAGAACCAGCATTACTTTTCCCCGCTGGCACCTTTGCTGTGGCAGCAAAAGCTGGACGTTTGTCTTTTTTGCTCCGGAGGCTGCCAAAAGCGAAAACAGCTGCTTTTGAGGATGGAGTCCGCAGGAAAGCAGAGAGGGCCAAATTGTCTGAGGCATTTGAAGAGGTTCCAGGAGGCAGTGAGAACCAGCATTACTTTTCCCCGCTGGCACCTTTGCTGTGGCAGCAAAAGCTGGACGTTTGTCTTTTTTGCTCCGGAGGCTGCCGAAAGCGAAAACAGGTGCTTTTGAGGATGGAGTCCGCAGGAAAGCAGAGAGGGCCAAATTGTCTGAGGCATTTGAAGAGGTTCTAGGAGGCAGTGAGAACCAGCATTACTTTTCCCCGCTGGTACCTTTGCTGTGGCAGCAAAAGCTGGACGTTTGTCTTTTTTGCTCCGGAGGGCGCCGAAAGCAAAAATAGGTTCTTTTGAGGATGGAGTCCGCAGGAAAGCAGAGAGGGCCAAATTGTCTGTGGCATTTGAAAGGGTTCCAGGAGGCAGTGAGAACCAGCATTACTTTTCCCCGCTGGCACCTTTGCTGTGGCAGCAAAAGCTGGACGTTTGTCTTTTTTGCTCCGGAGGTTGCCGAAAGCGAAAAAAGGTGCTTTTGAGGATGGAGTCCGCAGGAAAGCAGAGAGGGCCAAATTGTCTGAGGCATTTGAAGAGGTTCCAGGAGGCAGTGAGAACCAGCATTACTTTTCCCCGCTGGCACCTTTGCTGTGGCAGCAAAAGCTGGACGTTTGTCTTTTTTGCTCCGGAGGCTGCCGAAAGCGAAAACAGGTGCTTTTGAGGATGGAGTCCACAGGAAAGCAGAGAGGGCCAAATTGTCTGTGGCATTTGAAAGGGTTCCAGGAGGCAGTGAGAACCAGCATTACTTTTCCCCGCTGGCACCTTTGCTGTGGCAGCAAAAGCTGGACGTTTGTCTTTTTTGCTCCGGAGGCTGCCAAAAGCGAAAACAGGTGCTTTTGAGGATGGAGTCCGCAGGAAAGCAGAGAGGGCCAAATTGTCTGAGGCATTTGAAGAGGTTCCAGGAGGCAGTGAGAACCAGCATTACTTTTCCCCGCTGGCACCTTTGCTGTGGCAGCAAAAGCTGGACGTTTGTCTTTTTTGCTCCGGAGGCTGCCGAAAGCGAAAACAGGTGCTTTTGAGGATGGAGTCCGCAGGAAAGCAGAGAGGGCCAAATTGTCTGAGGCATTTGAAGAGGTTCTAGGAGGCAGTGAGAACCAGCATTACTTTTCCCCGCTGGCACCTTTGCTGTGGCAGCAAAAGCTGGACGTTTGTCTTTTTTGCTCCGGAGGCTGCCGAAAGCGAAAACAGGTGCTTTTGAGGATGGAGTCCACAGGAAAGCAGAGAGGGCCAAATTGTCTGTGGCATTTGAAAGGGTTCCAGGAGGCAGTGAGAACCAGCATTCCTTTTCCCCGCTGGCACCTTTGCTGTGGCAGCAAAAGCTGGACGTTTGTCTTTTTTGCTCCGGAGGCTGCCGAAAGCGAAAACAGCTGCTTTTGAGGATGGAGTCCGCAGGAAAGCAGAGAGGGCCAAATTGTCTTTGGCATTTAAAGAGGTTCCAGGAGGCAGTGAGGACCAGCATTACTTTTCCCCGCTGGCACCTTTGCTGCGGCAGCAAAAGCTGGACGTTTGTCTTTTTACCACCGGAGGGCGCCGAAAGTGAAAAAAGGTGCTTTTGAGGATGGAGTCCGCAGGAAAGCAGAGAGGGCCAAATTGTCTGTGGCATTTGAAAGGGTTCCAGGAGGCAGTGAGAACCAGCATTACTTTTCCCCGCTGGCACCTTTGCTGTGGCAGCAAAAGCTGGACGTTTGTCTTTTTTGCTCCGGAGGTTGCCAAAAGCGAAAACAGGTGCTTTTGAGGATGGAGTCCGCAGGAAAGCAGAGAGGGACAAATTGTCTGTGGCATTTGAAAGGGTTCCAGGAGGCAGTGAGAACCAGCATTACTTTTCCCCGCTGGCACCTTTGCTGTGGCAGCAAAAGCTGGACGTTTGTCTTTTTTGCTCCGGAGGCTGCCAAAAGCGAAAACAGCTGCTTTTGAGGATGGAGTCCGCAGGAAAGCAGAGAGGGACAAATTGTCCGTGGCACTTGAAGGAGTTCCAGGAGGCAGTGAGAACCAGCATTACTTTTCCCCGCTGGCACCTTTGCTGTGGCAGCAAAAGCTGGACGTTTGTCTTTTTTGCTCCGGAGGGCGCCGAAAGCGAAAATAGGTTCTTTTGAGGATGGAGTCCGCAGGAAAGCAGAGAGGGCCAAATTGTCTGTGGCATTTGAAAGGGTTCCAGGAGGCAGTGAGAACCAGAATTACTTTTCCCCGCTGGCACCTTTGCTGTGGAAGCAAAAGCTGGACGTTTGTCTTTTTTGCTCCGGAGGTTGCCGAAAGCGAAAACAGGTGCTTTTGAGGATGGAGTCCGCAGGAAAGCAGAGAGGGCCAAATTGTCTGTGGCATTTGAAAGGGTTCCAGGAGGCAGTGAGAACCAGCATTACTTTTCCCCGCTGGTACCTTTGCTGTGGCAGCAAAAGCTGGACGTTTGTCTTTTTTGCTCCGGAGGCTGCCGAAAGCGAAAACAGGTGCTTTTGAGGATGGAGTCCGCAGGAAAGCAGAGAGGGCCAAATTGTCTTTGGCATTTAAACAGGTTCCAGGAGGCAGTGAGGACCAGCATTACTTTTCCCCGCTGGCACCTTTGCTGCGGCAGCAAAAGCTGGACGTTTGTCTTTTTACCACCGGATGGCGCCGAAAGTAGAAAAAAGGCGCTTTTGAGGATAGAGTCCGCAGGAAAGCAGAGAGGGCCAAATTGTCTGGGGCATTTGAAAGGGTTCCAGGAGGCAGTGAGAACCAGCATTACTTTTCCCCGCTGGCACCTTTGCTGTGGCAGCAAAATCTGGACGTTTGTCTTTTTTGCTCCGGAGGCTGCCGAAAGCAGGTGCTTTTGAGGATGGAGTCCGCAGGAAAGCAGAGAGGGCCAAATTGTCTGTGACATTTGAAAGGGTTCCAGGAGGCAGTGAGAACCAGCATTACTTTTCCCCGCTGGCACCTTTGCTGTGGCAGCAAAAGCTGGACGTTTGTCTTTTTTGCTCCGGAGGCTGCCGAAAGCGAAAACAGGTGCTTTTGAGGATGGAGTCCGCCGGAAAGCAGAGAGGGCCAAATTGTCTGTGGCATTTGAAAGGGTTCCAGGAGGCAGTGAGAACCAGCATTACTTTTCCCCGCTGGCACCTTTGCTGTGGCAGCAAAAGCTGGACGTTTGTCTTTTTTGCTCCGGAGGCTGCCGAAAGCGAAAACAGCTGCTTTTGAGGATGGAGTCCGCAGGAAAGCAGAGAGGGCCAAATTGTCTGTGGCATTTGAAAGGGTTCCAGGAGGCAGTGAGAACCAGCATTACTTTTCCCCGCTGGTACCTTTGCTGTGGCAGCAAAAGCTGGACGTTTGTCTTTTTTGCTCCGGAGGGCGCCGAAAGAGAAAATAGGTTCTTTTGAGGATGGAGTCCGCAGGAAAGCAGAGAGGGCCAAATTGTCTGGGGCATTTGAAAGGGTTCCAGGAGGCAGTGAGAACCAGCATTACTTTTCCCCGCTGGCACCTTTGCTGTGGCAGCAAAAGCTGGACGTTTGTCTTTTTTGCTCCGGAGGCTGCCGAAAGCGAAAACAGCTGCTTTTGAGGATGGAGTCCGCAGCAAAGCAGAGAGGGCCAAATTGTCTTTGGCATTTGAAAGGGTTCCAGGAGGCAGTGAGAACCAGCATTACTTTTCCCCGCTGGCACCTTTGCTGTGGCAGCAAAAGCTGGACGTTTGTCTTTTTTGCTCCGGAGGCTGCCGAAAGCGAAAACAGGTGCTTTTGATGATGGAGTCCGCAGGAAAGCAGAGAGGGCCAAATTGTCTTTGGCATTTAAAGAGGTTCCAGGAGGCAGTGAGGACCAGCATTACTTTTCCCCGCTGGCACCTTTGCTGCGGCAGCAAAAGCTGGACGTTTGTCTTTTTACCACGAGAGGGCGCCGAAAGTGAAAAAAGGCGCTTTTGAGGATACAGACCGCAGGAAAGCAGAGAGGGCCAAATTGTCCGTGGCATTTGAAAGAGTTCCAGGAGGCAGTGAGAACCAGCATTACTTTTCCCCACTGGCACCTTTGCTGTGGCAGCAAAATCTGGACGTTTGTCTTTTTTGCTCCGGAGGCTGCCGAAAGCGAAAACAGGTGCTTTTGACGATGGAGTCCGCAGGAAAGCAGAGAGGGCCAAATTGTCTGTGACATTTGAAAGAGTTGTAGGAGGCAGTGAGAACCAGCATTACTTTTCCCCGCTGGCACCTTTGCTGTGGCAGCAAAAGCTGGACGTTTGTCTTTTTTGCTCCGGAGGCTGCCGAAAGCGAAAACAGCTGCTTTTGAGGATGGAGTCCGCAGGAAAGCAGAGAGGGCCAAATTGTCTGTGGCATTTGAGGAGGTTCCAGGAGGCAGTGAGAACCAGCATTACTTTTCCCCGCTGGCACCTTTGCTGTGGCAGCAAAAGCTGGACGTTTGTCTTTTTTGCTCCGGAGGGCGCCGAAAGCGAAAATAGGTTCTTTTGAGGATGGAGTCCGCAGGAAAGCAGAGAGGGCCAAATTGTCTGTGGCATTTGAAAGGGTTCCAGGAGGCAGTGAGAACCAGCATTACTTTTCCCCGCTGGCACCTTTGCTGTGGCAGCAAAAGCTGGACGTTTGTCTTTTTTGCTCCGGAGGCTGCCGAAAGCGAAAACAAGTGCTTTTGAGGATGGAGTCCGCAGGAAAGCAGAGAGGGCCAAATTGTCTGTGGCATTTGAAAGGGTTCCAGGAGGCAGTGAGAACCAGCATTACTTTTCCCCGCTGGCACCTTTGCTGTGGCAGCAAAAGCTGGACGTTTGTCTTTTTTGCTCCGGAGGCTGCCGAAAGCGAAAACAGCTGCTTTTGAGGATGGAGTCCGCAGCAAAGCAGAGAGGGCCAAATTGTCTGTGGCATTTGAAAGGGTTCCAGGAGGCAGTGAGAACCAGCATTACTTTTCCCCGCTGGCACCTTTGCTGTGGCAGCAAAAGCTGGACGTTTGTCTTTTTTGCTCCGGAGGCTGCCGAAAGCGAAAACAGGTGCTTTTGATGATGGAGTCCGCAGGAAAGCAGAGAGGGCCAAATTGTCTTTGGCATTTAAAGAGGTTCCAGGAGGCAGTGAGGACCAGCATTACTTTTCCCCGCTGGCACCTTTGCTGCGGCAGCAAAAGCTGGACGTTTGTCTTTTTACCACCAGAGGGCGCCGAAAGTGAAAAAAGGCGCTTTTGAGGATACAGACCGCAGGAAAGCAGAGAGGGCCAAATTGTCTGTGGCATTTGATAGGGTTCCAGGAGGCAGTGAGAACCAGCATTACTTTTCCCCACTGGCACCTTTGCTGTGGCAGCAAAATCTGGACGTTTGTCTTATTTGCTCCGGAGGCTGCCGAAAGCGAAAACAGGTGCTTTTGAGGATGGAGTCCGCAGGAAAGCAGAGAGGGCCAAATTGTCTGTGACATTTGAAAGGGTTCCAGGAGGCAGTGAGAACCAGCATTACTTTTCCCCGCTGGCACCTTTGCTGTGGCAGCAAAAGCTGGACGTTTGTCTTTTTTGCTCCGGAGGCTGCCGAAAGCGAAAACAGCTGCTTTTGAGGATGGAGTCCGCAGGAAAGCAGAGAGGGCCAAATTGTCTGTGGCATTTGAAGAGGTTCCAGGAGGCAGTGAGAACCAGCATTACTTTTCCCCGCTGGCACCTTTGCTGTGGCAGCAAAAGCTGGACGTTTGTCTTTTTTGCTCCGGAGGGCGCCGAAAGCGAAAATAGGTTCTTTTGAGGATGGAGTCCGCAGGAAAGCAGAGAGGGCCAAATTGTCTGTGGCATTTGAAAGGGTTCCAGGAGGCAGTGAGAACCAGCATTACTTTTCCCCGCTGGCACCTTTGCTGTGGCAGCAAAAGCTGGACGTTTGTCTTTTTTGCTCCGGAGGCTGCCGAAAGCGAAAACAGCTGCTTTTGAGGATGGAGTCCACAGGAAAGCAGAGAGGGCCAAATTGTCTGTGGCATTTGAAAGGGTTCCAGGAGGCAGTGAGAACCAGCATTACTTTTCCCCGCTGGCACCTTTGCTGTGGCAGCAAAAGCTGGACGTTTGTCTTTTTTGCTCCGGAGGCTGCCGAAAGCGAAAACAGGTGCTTTTGAGGATGGAGTCCGCAGGAAAGCAGAGAGGGCCAAATTGTCTGGGGCATTTGAAGAGGTTCCAGGAGGCAGTGAGAACCAGCATTACTTTTCCCCGCTGGCACCTTTGCTGTGGCAGCAAAATCTGGACGTTTGTCTTTTTTGCTCCGGAGGCTGCCGAAAGCGAAAACAGGTGCTTTTGAGGATGGAGTCCGCAGGAAAGCAGAGAGGGCCAAATTGTCTGTGACATTTGAAAGGGTTGTAGGAGGCAGTGAGAACCAGCATTACTTTTCCCCGCTGGCACCTTTGCTGTGGCAGCAAAAGCTGGACGTTTGTCTTTTTTGCTCCGGAGGCTGCCGAAAGCGAAAACAGCTGCTTTTGAGGATGGAGTCCGCAGGAAAGCAGAGAGGCCCAAATTGTCTGTGGCATTTGAGGAGGTTCCAGGAGGCAGTGAGAACCAGCATTACTTTTCCCCGCTGGCACCTTTGCTGTGGCAGCAAAAGCTGGACGTTTGTCTTTTTTGCTCCGGAGGGCGCCGAAAGCGAAAATAGGTTCTTTTGAGGATGGAGTCCGCAGAAAAGCAGAGAGGGCCAAATTGTCTGTGGCATTTGAAAGGGTTCCAGGAGGCAGTGAGAACCAGCATTACTTTTCCCCACTGGCACCTTTGCTGTGGCAGCAAAATCTGGACGTTTGTCTTTTTTGCTCCGGAGGCTGCCGAAAGCGAAAACAGGTGCTTTTGAGGATGGAGTCCGCAGGAAAGCAGAGAGGGCCAAATTGTCTGTGGCATTTGAAAGGGTTCCAGGAGGCAGTGAGAACCAGCATTACTTTTCCCCGCTGGCACCTTTGCTGTGGCAGCAAAAGCTGGACGTTTGTCTTTTTTGCTCCGGAGGCTGCCGAAAGCGAAAACAGCTGCTTTTGAGGATGGAGTCCGCAGCAAAGCAGAGAGGGCCAAATTGTCTTTGGCATTTGAAAGGGTTCCAGGAGGCAGTGAGAACCAGCATTACTTTTCCCCGCTGGCACCTTTGCTGTGGCAGCAAAAGCTGGACGTTTGTCTTTTTTGCTCCGGAGGCTGCCGAAAGCGAAAACAGGTGCTTTTGATGATGGAGTCCGCAGGAAAGCAGAGAGGGCCAAATTGTCTTTGGCATTTAAAGAGGTTCCAGGAGGCAGTGAGGACCAGCATTACTTTTCCCCGCTGGCACCTTTGCTGCGGCAGCAAAAGCTGGACGTTTGTCTTTTTACCACCAGAGGGCGCCGAAAGTGAAAAAAGGCGCTTTTGAGGATACAGACCGCAGGAAAGCAGAGAGGGCCAAATTGTCTGTGGCATTTGATAGGGTTCCAGGAGGCAGTGAGAACCAGCATTACTTTTCCCCACTGGCACCTTTGCTGTGGCAGCAAAATCTGGACGTTTGTCTTATTTGCTCCGGAGGCTGCCGAAAGCGAAAACAGGTGCTTTTGAGGATGGAGTCCGCAGGAAAGCAGAGAGGGCCAAATTGTCTGTGACATTTAAAGAGGTTCCAGGAGGCAGTGAGAACCAGCATTACTTTTCCCCGCTGGCACCTTTGCTGTGGCAGCAAAAGCTGGACGTTTGTCTTTTTTGCTCCGGAGGCTGCCGAAAGCGAAAACAGCTGCTTTTGAGGATGGAGTCCGCAGGAAAGCAGAGAGGGCCAAATTGTCTGTGGCATTTGAAGAGGTTCCAGGAGGCAGTGAGAACCAGCATTACTTTTCCCCGCTGGCACCTTTGCTGTGGCAGCAAAAGCTGGACGTTTGTCTTTTTTGCTCCGGAGGGCGCCGAAAGCGAAAATAGGTTCTTTTGAGGATGGAGTCCGCAGGAAAGCAGAGAGGGCCAAATTGTCTGTGGCATTTGAAAGGGTTCCAGGAGGCAGTGAGAACCAGCATTACTTTTCCCCACTGGCACCTTTGCTGTGGCAGCAAAATCTGGACGTTTGTCTTTTTTGCTCCGGAGGCTGCCGAAAGCGAAAACAGGTGCTTTTGAGGATGGAGTCCGCAGGAAAGCAGAGAGGGCCAAATTGTCTGTGGCATTTGAAAGGGTTCCAGGAGGCAGTGAGAACCAGCATTACTTTTCCCCGCTGGCACCTTTGCTGTGGCAGCAAAAGCTGGACGTTTGTCTTTTTTGCTCCGGAGGCTGCCGAAAGCGAAAACAGCTGCTTTTGAGGATGGAGTCCGCAGGAAAGCAGAGAGGGCCAAATTGTCTGTGGCATTTGAAAGGGTTCCAGGAGGCAGTGAGAACCAGCATTACTTTTCCCCGCTGGCACCTTTGCTGTGGCAGCAAAAGCTGGACGTTTGTCTTTTTTGCTCCGGAGGCTGCCGAAAGCGAAAACAGGTGCTTTTGACGATGGAGTCCGCAGGAAAGCAGAGAGGGCCAAATTGTCTGGGGCATTTGAAGAGGTTCCAGGAGGCAGTGAGAACCAGCATTACTTTTCCCCGCTGGCACCTTTGCTGTGGCAGCAAAAGCTGGACGTTTGTCTTTTTTGCTCCGGAGGCTGCCGAAAGCGAAAACAGGTGCTTTTGACGATGGAGTCCACAGGAAAGCAGAGAGGGCCAAATTGTCTGAGGCATTTGAAGAGGTTCCAGGAGGCAGTGAGAACCAGCATTACTTTTCCCCGCTGGCACCTTTGCTGTGGCAGCAAAAGCTGGACGTTTGTCTTTTTTGCTCCGGAGGCTGCCGAAAGCGAAAACAGCTGCTTTTGAGGATGGAGTCCGCAGGAAAGCAGAGAGGGCCAAATTGTCTGAGGCATTTGAAGAGGTTCCAGGAGGCAGTGAGAACCAGCATTACTTTTCCCCGCTGGTACCTTTGCTGTGGCAGCAAAAGCTGGACGTTTGTCTTTTTTGCTCCGGAGGACGCCGAAAGCAAAAATAGGTTCTTTTGAGGATGGAGTCCGCAGGAAAGCAGAGAGGGCCAAATTGTCTGTGGCATTTGAAAGGGTTCCAGGAGGCAGTGAGAACGAGCATTACTTTTCCCCGCTGGCACCTTTGCTGTGGCAGCAAAAGCTGGACGTTTGTCTTTTTTGCTCCGGAGGCTGCCGAAAGCGAAAACAGGTGCTTTTGAGGATGGAGTCCGCAGGAAAGCAGAGAGGGCCAAATTGTCTTTGGCATTTGAAAGGGTTCCAGGAGGCAGTGAGAACCAGCATTACTTTTCCCCGCTGGCACCTTTGCTGTGGCAGCAAAAGCTGGACGTTTGTCTTTTTTGCTCCGGAGGCTGCCGAAAGCGAAAACAGGTGCTTTTGATGATGGAGTCCGCAGGAAAGCAGAGAGGGCCAAATTGTCTTTGGCATTTAAAGAGGTTCCAGGAGGCAGTGAGGACCAGCATTACTTTTCCCCGCTGGCACCTTTGCTGCGGCAGCAAAAGCTGGACGTTTGTCTTTTTACCACCAGAGGGCGCCGAAAGTGAAAAAAGGCGCTTTTGAGGATACAGACCGCAGGAAAGCAGAGAGGGCCAAATTGTCTGTGGCATTTGATAGGGTTCCAGGAGGCAGTGAGAACCAGCATTACTTTTCCCCACTGGCACCTTTGCTGTGGCAGCAAAATCTGGACGTTTGTCTTATTTGCTCCGGAGGCTGCCGAAAGCGAAAACAGGTGCTTTTGAGGATGGAGTCCGCAGGAAAGCAGAGAGGGCCAAATTGTCTGTGACATTTGAAAGGGTTCCAGGAGGCAGTGAGAACCAGCATTACTTTTCCCCGCTGGCACCTTTGCTGTGGCAGCAAAAGCTGGACGTTTGTCTTTTTTGCTCCGGAGGCTGCCGAAAGCGAAAACAGCTGCTTTTGAGGATGGAGTCCGCAGGAAAGCAGAGAGGGCCAAATTGTCTGTGGCATTTGAAGAGGTTCCAGGAGGCAGTGAGAACCAGCATTACTTTTCCCCGCTGGCACCTTTGCTGTGGCAGCAAAAGCTGGACGTTTGTCTTTTTTGCTCCGGAGGGCGCCGAAAGCGAAAATAGGTTCTTTTGAGGATGGAGTCCGCAGGAAAGCAGAGAGGGCCAAATTGTCTGGGGCATTTGAAAGGGTTCCAGGAGGCAGTGAGAACCAGCATTACTTTTCCCCGCTGGCACCTTTGCTGTGGCAGCAAAAGCTGGACGTTTGTCTTTTTTGCTCCGGAGGCTGCCGAAAGCGAAAACAGCTGCTTTTGAGGATGGAGTCCGCAGGAAAGCAGAGAGGGCCAAATTGTCTGTGGCATTTGAAAGGGTTCCAGGAGGCAGTGAGAACCAGCATTACTTTTCCCCGCTGGCACCTTTGCTGTGGCAGCAAAAGCTGGACGTTTGTCTTTTTTGCTCCGGAGGCTGCCGAAAGCGAAAACAGGTGCTTTTGAGGATGGAGTCCGCAGGAAAGCAGAGAGGGCCAAATTGTCTGGGGCATTTGAAGAGGTTCCAGGAGGCAGTGAGAACCAGCATTACTTTTCCCCGCTGGCACCTTTGCTGTGGCAGCAAAAGCTGGACGTTTGTCTTTTTTGCTCCGGAGGCTGCCGAAAGCGAAAACAGGTGCTTTTGACGATGGAGTCCACAGGAAAGCAGAGAGGGCCAAATTGTCTGTGGCATTTGAAAGGGTTCCAGGAGGCAGTGAGAACCAGCATTACTTTTCCCCGCTGGCACCTTTGCTGTGGCAGCAAAAGCTGGACGTTTGTCTTTTTTGCTCCGGAGGTTGCCTAAAGCGAAAAAAGGTGCTTTTGTTGATGGAGTCCGCAGGAAAGCAGAGAGGGCCAAATTGTCTGAGGCATTTGAAGAGGTTCCAGGAGGCAGTGAGAACCAGCATTACTTTTCCCCGCTGGCACCTTTGCTGTGGCAGCAAAAGCTGGACGTTTGTCTTTTTTGCTCCGGAGGCTGCCGAAAGCTAAAAACAGCTGCTTTTGAGGATGGAGTCCGCAGGAAAGCAGAGAGGGCCAAATTGTCTGAGGCATTTGAAGAGGTTCCAGGAGGCAGTGAGAACCAGCATTACTTTTCCCCGCTGGTACCTTTGCTGTGGCAGCAAAAGCTGGACGTTTGTCTTTTTTGCTCCGGAGGACGCCGAAAGCAAAAATAGGTTCTTTTGAGGATGGAGTCCGCAGGAAAGCAGAGAGGGCCAAATTGTCTGTGGCATTTGAAAGGGTTCCAGGAGGCAGTGAGAACGAGCATTACTTTTCCCCGCTGGCACCTTTGCTGTGGCAGCAAAAGCTGGACGTTTGTCTTTTTTGCTCCGGAGGCTGCCGAAAGCGAAAATAGGTTCTTTTGAGGATGGAGTCCGCAGGAAAGCAGAGAGGGCCAAATTGTCTGTGGCATTTGAAAGGGTTCCAGGAGGCAGTGAGAACCAGCATTACTTTTCCCCGCTGGCACCTTTGCTGTGGCAGCAAAAGCTGGACGTTTGTCTTTTTTGCTCCGGAGGGCGCCGAAAGCGAAAATAGGTTCTTTTGAGGATGGAGTCCGCAGGAAAGCAGAGAGGGCCAAATTGTCTGTGGCATTTGAAAGGGTTCCAGGAGGCAGTGAGAACCAACATTACTTTTCCCCGCTGGCACCTTTGCTGTGGCAGCAAAAGCTGGACGTTTGTCTTTTTTGCTCCGGAGGCTGCCGAAAGCGAAAACAGCTGCTTTTGAGGATGGAGTCCGCAGGAAAGCAGAGAGGGCCAAATTGTCTGTGGCATTTGAAAGGGTTCCAGGAGGCAGTGAGAACCAGCATTACTTTTCCCCGCTGGCACCTTTGCTGTGGCAGCAAAAGCTGGACGTTTGTCTTTTTTGCTCCGGAGGTTGCCGAAAGCGAAAAAAGGTGCTTTTGAGGATGGAGTCCGCAGGAAAGCAGAGAGGGCCAAATTGTCTGTGGCATTTGAAGAGGTTCCAGGAGGCAGTGAGAACCAGCATTACTTTTCCCCGCTGGCACCTTTGCTGTGGCAGCAAAAGCTGGACGTTTGTCTTTTTTGCTCCGGAGGCTGCCGAAAGCGAAAACAGGTGCTTTTGAGGATGGAGTCCGCAGGAAAGCAGAGAGGGCCAAATTGTCTGAGGCATTTGAAAGGGTTCCAGGAGGCAGTGAGAACCAGCATTACTTTTCCCCGCTGGCACCTTTGCTGTGGCAGCAAAAGCTGGACGTTTGTCTTTTTTGCTCCGGAGGCTGCCGAAAGCGAAAACAGGTGCTTTTGAGGATGGAGTCCACAGGAAAGCAGAGAGGGCCAAATTGTCTGTGGCCTTTGAAAGGGTTCCAGGAGGCAGTGAGGACCAGCATTACTTTTCCCCGCTGGCACCTTTGCTGTGGCAGCAAAAGCTGGACGTTTGTCTTTTTTGCTCCGGAGGCTGCCGAAAGCGAAAACAGCTGCTTTTGAGGATGGAGTCCGCAGGAAAGCAGAGAGGGCCAAATTGTCTGAGGCATTTGAAGAGGTTCCAGGAGGCAGTGAGAACCAGCATTACTTTTCCCCGCTGGCACCTTTGCTGTGGCAGCAAAAGCTGGACGTTTGTCTTTTTTGCTCCGGAGGCTGCCGAAAGCGAAAACAGGTGCTTTTGAGGATGGAGTCCGCAGGAAAGCAGAGAGGGCCAAATTGTCTGAGGCATTTGAAGAGGTTCTAGGAGGCAGTGAGAACCAGCATTACTTTTGCCCGCTGGCACCTTTGCTGTGGCAGCAAAAGCTGGACGTTTGTCTTTTTTGCTCCCGAGGCTGCCGAAAGCGAAAACAGGTGCTTTTGAGGATGGAGTCCACAGGAAAGCAGAGAGGGCCAAATTGTCTGTGGCATTTGAAAGGGTTCCAGGAGGCAGTGAGAACCAGCATTCCTTTTCCCCGCTGGCACCTTTGCTGTGGCAGCAAAAGCTGGACGTTTGTCTTTTTTGCTCCGGAGGCTGCCGAAAGCGAAAACAGCTGCTTTTGAGGATGGAGTCCGCAGGAAAGCAGAGAGGGCCAAATTGTCTGTGGCATTTGAAGAGTTTCCAGGAGGCAGTGAGAACCAGCATTACTTTTCCCCGCTGGTACCTTTGCTGTGGCAGCAAAAGCTGGACGTTTGTCTTTTTTGCTCCGGAGGGCGCCGAAAGCAAAAATAGGTTCTTTTGAGGATGGAGTCCGCAGGAAAGCAGAGAGGGCCAAATTGTCTGTGGCATTTGAAAGGGTTCCAGGAGGCAGTGAGAACCAGCATTACTTTTCCCCGCTGGCACCTTTGCTGTGGCAGCAAAAGCTGGACGTTTGTCTTTTTTGCTCCGGAGGCTGCCGAAAGCGAAAACAGCTGCTTTTGAGGATGGAGTCCGCAGGAAAGCAGAGAGGGCCAAATTGTCTGTGGCATTTGAAAGGGTTCCAGGAGGCAGTGAGAACCAGCATTACTTTTCCCCGCTGGCACCTTTGCTGTGGCAGCAAAAGCTGGACGTTTGTCTTTTTTGCTCCGGAGGCTGCCGAAAGCGAAAACAGGTGCTTTTGAGAAAGGAGTCCGCAGGAAAGCAGAGAGGGCCAAATTGTCTGTGGCATTTGAAGAGGTTCCAGGAGGCAGTGAGAACCAGCATTACTTTTCACCGCTGGCACCTTTGCTGTGGCAGCAAAAGCTGGACGTTTGTCTTTTTTGCTCCGGAGGCTGCCGAAAGCGAAAATAGGTTCTTTTGAGGATGGAGTCCGCAGGAAAGCAGAGAGGGCCAAATTGTCTGTGGCATTTGAAAGGGTTCCAGGAGGCAGTGAGAACCAGCATTACTTTTCCCCGCTGGCACCTTTGCTGTGGCAGCAAAAGCTGGACGTTTGTCTTTTTTGCTCCGGAGGCTGCCGAAAGCGAAAACAGGTGCTTTTGATGATGGAGTCCGCAGGAAAGCAGAGAGGGCCAAATTGTCTTTGGCATTTAAAGAGGTTCCAGGAGGCAGTGAGGACCAGCATTACTTTTCCCCGCTGGCACCTTTGCTGCGGCAGCAAAAGCTGGACGTTTGTCTTTTTACCACCAGAGGGCGCCGAAAGTGAAAAAAGGCGCTTTTGAGGATAGAGTCCGCAGGAAAGCAGAGAGGGCCAAATTGTCTGTGGCATTTGAAAGGGTTCCAGGAGGCAGTGAGAACCAGCATTACTTTTCCCCGCTGGCACCTTTGCTGTGGCAGCAAAAGCTGGACGTTTGTCTTTTTTGCTCCGGAGGCTGCCGAAAGCGAAAACAGCTGCTTTTGAGGATGGAGTCCGCAGGAAAGCAGAGAGGGCCAAATTGTCTGTGACATTTGAAAGGGTTCCAGGAGGCAGTGAGAACCAGCATTACTTTTCCCCGCTGGCACCTTTGCTGTGGCAGCAAAAGCTGGACGTTTGTCTTTTTTGCTCCGGAGGCTGCCGAAAGCGAAAACAGGTGCTTTTGAGGATGGAGTCCGCCGGAAAGCAGAGAGGGCCAAATTGTCTGTGGCATTTGAAAGGGTTCCAGGAGGCAGTGAGAACCAGCATTACTTTTCCCCGCTGGCACCTTTGCTGTGGCAGCAAAAGCTGGACGTTTGTCTTTTTTGCTCCGGAGGCTGCCGAAAGCGAAAACAGGTGCTTTTGAGGATGGAGTCCGCAGGAAAGCAGAGAGGGCCAAATTGTCTGTGGCATTTGAAAGGGTTCCAGGAGGCAGTGAGAACCAGCATTACTTTTCCCCGCTGGTACCTTTGCTGTGGCAGCAAAAGCTGGACGTTTGTCTTTTTTGCTCCGGAGGGCGCCGAAAGAGAAAATAGGTTCTTTTGAGGATGGAGTCCGCAGGAAAGCAGAGAGGGCCAAATTGTCTGTGGCATTTGAAAGGGTTCCAGGAGGCAGTGAGAACCAGCATTACTTTTCCCCGCTGGCACCTTTGCTGTGGCAGCAAAAGCTGGACGTTTGTCTTTTTATTTT